>NC_083869.1:43363863-43666893 GCF_032452875.1 Bos javanicus | reverse complement strand
AACAATTACACACAGATAATGTGACCAGGGATTCTGAACCAAAATATCAAGACATCACAACTGAAATTATAGCCAGTTTCCTTTGGTGGTGGCATGCAGCATTCTATAGCCAAGAGGGGTGCCTGCCAACTCCCATGTATGTGTCTAACATCTGAGGCTACTTTGAGGTGGGACGTGACAAAAGTAATGGACACTTGGAGCCCCAGGTTATAAAAATAAGAGCATCAGCCAAGGTGTGCCTTTTATCCTGGTAATCCCATCTGATTTCAGATGCTTCTGCTTTAAGACCCAAGCTGGATGAAAAATCCAGATCTCAGAGGGACTTCCAAACTCTCTCTCGTCTCTCCTGGGACCCTCTAGAGTAGAACACAACTATTCGGAGTATTTATTGAGGACCTACTGTGTGCTGGCGGCTTGTCAGATACAACATGAAATTGTTTGGTTCTTATAGACTAGTGTTAATATCTCCATGTCATAGGAGAATAAAATTTCAAATATATCGTTTGCCCATGGCCCCATGGTCAGACAAGCAGAAGAGCTGGAGTTAAGATTTGGTGCTCCTGATTTTGAACTTCTGTTTTGGGTGATGGTTGGACCTGGTTGTGTATCAGTATCCTGAGACAGGACCTAGGAGCCCGTGCTCCCACTCTGCTCCCTTAATTGGATTCACTACTGCAGCTGACAGGTGTACTAATGACTGACACACAATCCTCTTCATGGGCTGGCGAGCTTCAAAGATGCTTCTGTCAACAGGGAAAACGGTCCTCCTGCCGCTCTATTTACATGGCCTTCCTCCCCCGCTGTCACTGCCTTTAGATTTTTATATTATCCATTTTGCTAATTCCAATCATGGACAGAACCTAATACTGTCTTTTTCTGTATTCAGCCTTAGTAGTAAAAAAAATATCTTGGTTCTAAGAAAATGATGAAAAATAGTAGTAAATCTTTAAATTCATATTCTGGCTTCCAAAACATATAGAGTCTCTTTTTTAAAAAAATAAATTTATTTGTTTTAATTGGAGGCTAATTACTCTGCAACACTGTAGTGGCTCTGCCATACATTGACATGAATCAGCCACGGGTGTACATGCATTCCCAATCCTGAACCCCCCCTCCCACCTCCTTCCCCATCCCATCCCTCTGGGTCATCCCAGTGTACCAGCCCCAAGCACCCTGCCCCATAAAACACACAGAGTCTTGAGAGATAAGAATGTGTGAGTGCTTGTCTGTGAATGTTTTTATTATGTCATAAACAGGATGTAAAACATGTATTTATAAATAAGGAGCTATGTGGGTGGATGGGTCTAAAATGAAAGTAAAACAGCATGTGAAGCTAATAGAACTTGAAAATCTTTATCATTAGATCATATCACATGCTGAAAAGTCTTTTCCACGCTGGAAGCACTCACTATACAGTTGTCAGTGGGCTTCCTTGGGCTTCCCTGAACAGCTCAGTTGGTAAAGAATCTGCCTGCAATGCAGGAGACCCTGGTTCGATTCCTGGGTTGGGAAGATCTCCTGGAGAAGGGATAGGCTACCCACTCCAGTATTCTTGGGCTTCCCTTGTGACTCAGCTGGTTAAGAATCTGCCTGCAATGTAGATATAACTGTTCTAATATTAACAAGCAACTGATTATACTGCAGATCAAATTATGCCTTGAAATTATAATTGTATAGAGTCAGTATTTATTGAAACCAGCAAATCATGAGATGAATGTTAAATTTGTTTTCTCTTAGATAAGGTAGAGTGCCTTTCTTACACATAGTACAAAAGACTTACAGAATTGAGTTTTAACTGTCTGGTATCAGAATTGTATATGGTTTAGCCATGTAGGGCATTATGTGTACTCAGTTGAGAAAAACAAAAAGTAATCCTAAATCTTATAGCTGGTTAGTAGTACAGAGAACTAAGTTTTGACTTTGAATTTGTAGAGCTTTAACTCAGCTTTCCCTCATTTGTGTAATTTCTTATGAACGATCGTGGATGTTTAAATTCTGATGTCTCCTTGGGCCAGCAGTTGCTTCTCAGAGAAAACAAACCATGTCACATGGGAGTGGGGACAAGGACAGTGCTGGTTCTGTGTGTGCTCTTGGCTTGCGCTGACCTCAAGCTGTGGTGTTCATGTAGACAGGCCAGGAGAAGGATTATCCTAATAACCAGAAACTACATTCTTAGGGGTAGGTGAGAAGAGCATCTACTTATTTATCTGTTCAATCTCAGGTTTGAACATTTATATTAGTTTATGTTGATCTTTGTTTTAAAAAAATATAATGCCACCCACAGGTCAGTATCTTCTGAATTTCTTTTCTCTTTTGCTCCTATCTTTATGTGAGGGGATTTTTTCCCCCCCATATATGTCACAGTGAACAGTACATTTGTTAATCATTTTAGCAAAATGTCAGTGAAATCTTGGGTTTAGGGAGGTTTGGGAGGCAGTTGTTCCTGATTAGGAAAAGTTGTCCTTATGGTCTCAGATGCCCAGTGCAGGTAGAATCTTGGTCAATGAGAAATGCTTATTGAGCTATAGCAGAGAGAACACACAGCCAGCCACCAGAATCCTCGGGAGGAGGACCATGGCAGGGTCTTTACCCTCAAGAAGATTGTTTTTCATGCTTTTATCTCATTTAGTAAGTGGGATTCCATTCATCTCCTTAAAGAAAAATGAAGGGATTAACCCACCAGTTGCAGACTGGTGGGCTTCAACATCAGATATTGATATCTATTTTTGAAGATAAAGTAATGTGCATTAGAGTGTCAGACCCTCTGGGCTTGGATCACTGTTAGAACATAGCTGAGCATACTGCTGCAATGTGGCACCAGATGCTGAGAGGATATTTAAAGACTACACATTTTAAGTATGTAGCACAGTTTTTTTCCTCTCTGCTTCTTGAGCCAACAAATCCATTCTCTCCTATTTCACCACCACTAATTAATTCAAACATAAATGAAAAGAAAGTATCTTTTAGCTTTTGACAGATTTTAACATGTGATTACATTAATTTCTCATATTTCAGTTAATATTCAAAATCCAAGCAAGTGTGATTTTCTGTGTTTTTGCAGTGAAATCTTACGGCTTGTCTTACAATATCTGAAGTATATATTTTAGGAAAATAGCACTTCCAGTTTAATGGTATCTGACAGTGAGAAGGGTTTCCCTGGTGGTTCAGTGGTAGAGAATCCATCTGCTAATGCAAGAGATGCAGGAGAAGTGGGTTTGATCCCTGGGTTGGGAAGATCCCCTGGAGGAGGAAATGGCAATTCACTACAGTATTCTTGCCTTGGAAATCCCATGGACAGAGGAGCCTGGCGGGCTACAGTGTATGGGATCCCAAAGTCCGACTTGACTAAGCAGGCACGCGAGATGGTGGGAAGGATATTAACCCAAGACCTTGCTTTTAGTGGGTTTGGAGGTTTGGGACTAAGCCTGACATCACTGAGCAAGCACATATATCACCCTAATGTTTATCATAATAAATAAGTTTTAATTACATAATTTTTTTGTAATTACATAACTTTGTAATTACATAAATTACATAAATCTGTAAACATAAGTTTACAGATGGTAAACTTGTGCCAAGTATCATTTGTGACATGACTGAACCTTTAGTCATCTCTTATGCTCCTTGAATTCTTTTCCCTTAAAAAGTTTTTTTTTTTTTTTTAAGTAAAAGGAGTTAACACATCTGGTTGTGATGTTGAAACATCTTGTGAAAGTTTATGGTCCTGAATTGAGGATCAGGGTGAGAACAAGGAGTCATCTGTTTTTTCTAATTTAGCCACGTAGAAGGACAGAGTGCCATCTTCCCTAATTGATGCTTTCTTAGTTACCTAGCAATATATGTTCATGAGCATTTGGTCTACCAGAGAGAAGAAAGAATACATTTGAAAGTAAAGGTTGCTGTGTTGGTATTTACATTAGTTCAGGGTCTTGTTTACAAGAAGCAAAAACTGAGCCTAGCAGTGTCTAGGCTAAGATTGGAAGGATGGGTTGATTGGAAGGATGTCAGGAAATGCACAGAGATCATAAGGAGCCTGGAGAAACAGGCCTGGAAAATAGGCAGGCATTCCTAAAAGGTCGCTGGACTCAGGCTGCGACCTTGAAGCCTGGACACCATGAACACTGTTTGGGGTTCTGGTCGTACTTTTTCTTTTCTCTCAAAGGACATGGGCCACAGCTAGCAACCCACTGGGTCATAAAGCTACACTTACTGGTTAAGGACATCAACTGGCCTCCACTTTGGAGTCAGAACACTATATTTAATCCAGTTTCCCTTAGGAACCCTGAGATCGCCTACCTAGACCTTGCTCTCCTCAACTTTTCTTAGTCAGGCTATTTCTTTTTGCTATATTCTTTGATGTAGCTGAGAAATTGCCTTTAAGAAAGTGTCCCCAAAAGTTGGTCAAAAAAAGTGTGCCTGTTTGGAATCACAAGGAAAAAGTACTGAGGCCGTGCAGACTCTGCAGCAGAATAGCTCACTATGACAGTAATAATAAAAATTCTCTGAGGTCTTTGAGCTACCCACTTCCCCAGACTGCTGGAAGGTGCACCTGGAATTCATCAGGATTCCAGATCGATTATAACTGTGTTCTCATCTGCTTCCAAAATGACAGCATCTGGCTTTAACAAATAAACCCGAGGCCTGAGTTTGGTTATTAAAGGCCCAACGCCTTCCCACTTTGGACCTTCCAGCACAGATAAATGGAGCCTTGTTGAAATGAGTCACTTGAGGCCACCAATTCTCTTGGACATAGCAGTCTTGGCAGGAGCCATTATTTTTTTCACCTATTGCTAGAAGGCTTGCTAAGTAAGCTGATGTGGTTTAGCTACTGGGCATCTGAAAGCACTTGTGCTGCACATGATTATGTTGATTTAAGAAAGCCTGTCAAGTTTTATTTACAGTGGACCCAATTGGGCAGGAAGGAGAGCAGACATTTTGGTGTGCTTCCAGCATCCTTCTGAATTTAATCCCGTCTAATCTAACCTCTCAAATATTTGAAGGGGGTAGGATTATAAACCCAGCACAAGCCATCCGGATAACTCATTCACTGGTAAAATTCTCAGCATAGAGGGCAGGGTACTTAGTTTTTTCAGTCTCTTCTTGAGTTATAAGCAAAGTAGTTGTTCAAATCTCAAACTCTGGGAGTGATAGTTCTAGAGCATGTGTGTATTTCACCCTAGCAGGCCAGAATTAGGTCAGTCTAATTTACCCGGACTCTTCTCCAGCCTGTCCATCTTCCAAGGATCAGGAAGTAAAGTCACCGTGATTGTCTTTTGGACTGTGTGTTCACTGTGGCAGTTGTTACTTGTTTGTAATAAATTACTCCGAACTTGGTCTTCTTAGGCTCATGGATTCTATGTGCCAGGAGGTCAGGTTGGGCATGTCTTTGGTCCTTTGCATCTAGGGTCTCATCAGGGAAGATCTGATTGACAAGGCGGGGTTTCACTTGGAGGGTTTCTCGCTCTTATGTCTAGTTTCTGGGCTGTGATGACTCAAAGGCTGAGTTTGTGAGTCAACCAGAGTTGCCTGCATGTGGAACTCCCTGTGGCTGGAGCTTCTTGTGGCCTGACAGCTGGCCTCTAACAGGGAGTGTCCAGGAGGGAGCAGCTGCAGAGCAGGCATTCAGAGAGCCAGAAGTCACAATGTGTCTTTTGAACTTTCCTCTGAAGTCATCAGTGTTGCTTTTGCTATGTTCTGTGGGTTACAAGCGAGTCACTAAGGCCAACCCAGATGCTAAGGGGAAGGCAATGACTTGACTTCTTGATGGTGGAGTGTAAGGGTCATAATGCAGAAGAACATGTGGGTGGAAGAGTGTCCTGGGGTCATCTTTGGAAAATACAGTTCACCTTAATAACTTTTTGATAATTTATCCATTTAGCTGTTCCTCTTCTATTTTTTCTTTTTCACCCAGTGTAATACTTGGTTTCTCCTCAGAACCAAAAACTGTGTAAACTTTTTCATTGGAGAGAAAAAGAATGGTTATTACTTTTTTTGGAGGAGAAAGGAGCCATTTATATAGGGTTTCTGAGCCCGTGGTAATGAACTAGTTGCTTGTCTATCATCTCGGTCTTTATTGTGGAATAAGGAAGTGAAGGCTGGTATCCTGCTGAGAATCAAGGGATGAGTCATGCTAACTTGTAGGAAAAAAATTATGGGCATTTGCGTGCCCCTATCTGTCAGAAACAATGATAAACATTGGAAATAAGAAAATAAGTATGACCATTAAGAGTTCTACCCTTAAGAGGGAGCATCCCAATCCAATTAAGGAAACCAGTATTTCTGTAGTCATTGCTCTAGGCTGTATGAAGGTGAATGCCAGGTGCTTTGCAAAAAGAAGAACAACTAACCAGGAGGAGGAGAAGGACAGAGGGCAGATACGGGCTCTGAGCTGAAAGCTCATCCTGAAAGGGGATGCTTCCTATAGGAAAGGGTGCCTGAGCTGAGTTTAGGATGAATAAGAATTAACCAGGTATATTAATTTCTTGCCACTGTTGTAACAAATTGCCACAAGCTTTAATGGCTTATAACAACACAAATTTATTATTTTGCAGTTCTGTTGGTCATATCTATATAAAATATAGTCTATAGGGTGGTGGTCTCCTGGGGAATCTATTTCCTTGTCCTTTTCGGTTTCCAGAAGTTGCTTCCATTCCTTGGCTCATGGCCCCTTCTCTTCTGGCCTCCTTCCTTTAATGACCATTGTGATTATATTTGGCTCACCCAGATAATCCAGGATAATCTACCCATGTCCATATCCTTGGCTTAATCGTATCTTCAAAGTGCATATTTCCTTACACATAAGGTAAATAATCACAGTAATAGGATTAGGACTTAGATATCTTTGTGGCCTACCACATTAGGTAAAAATGTCATTTGATGTGAAGAACGTGGCATCTTCATAAAACTTCAAGGACTTTGTGTGCTGCGTGCTTAGTCGCTCAGCCCTGTCCAACTCTTTGTGACCCCATGGACTGTAGCCCACCAGGCTCCTCTGTCCATGTGCATTATCCAGGCAAGAATACTGGAGTGGGTTGCCATGCCCTCCTCCAGGGGATTTTTCCCAACCCAGGGATCAAACCCAGGTCTCCTGCATTGCAGGCTGATTCTTTACCATCTGAGCCCTTGGGAGCCCTCTAGGCCTTTAGTTCACCTTCTATCTCCAGTCCACCTTAAGTCCAGTCTTACAGAAGGTAGGGTGTGGGAAGAGAACAGGTGGGATAGAAAGTTATGAGCAGATCATGAAAGCAATCCCTCATGACTTACTCCAGAGACTTCCTATTGCCCAGTGGCCTAAGGTCACACAAAGCAGGTGATATATTCCTCACTCTTCTTCAAGCAGGGGATGTTTCGGTTGACTCTCTCAGTAAAGAACTGGCTGTAACATTTAGCTGCAGAAGTCAGGTGGGTGGGCCCAGGGTGAGGTCAGGTTGACAGAGTAGGCTGTCGGTGGGGTCTGAATTTTCTTTCAGACACTTTGACATTCATATGTCCAACTCCTTGGGCCTCTTCCTCCATTGACAGTTGTCTGCTCCCCCAGTGGTTGTATTCATTCATTTCTAACATCTTCAGGACTTTCCTGGGATGTGGGCCTGGGAAAGCTTCTTTTTTTTTTGAATTAACAAAAGTACAGGAGATGATGATACTTGGGTCACACAGTGGTAAAGAATCTGCCTGCCAATGTAAGAGACTTAGGAGATACGAGTTTGATCCCTGGGTCAGGAAGATCCCCTGGAGGAGGAAATGGCAACTGCTTCAGTATTCTTGCCTGGAGAATCCCATGGACAGAGGAGGGCTACAGTCCATGGGGTTGCAGAGAGCTGGACATGACTGAGCCCACATGCACAAGGCAGATTATCATGATTTCTGGTGAGCATTTGTAGAGATGCTTTGCCTCTTAACCCGACTTTAATTAGACCCTTGTCTCTCTCCACAAGACTGAATGCAATTTTGCACAACAGGGATCTTCATCTTCTATTTCACTTGTAGCAGCCACTTAAAAAAAGAAAGATAGGGTGTTGCCTCCTTGTTTTTATGCATGTAAAATGCCATTTCCTAAACCTGTGCCCTTTGCCAACTGTAAAGCAGTTGGCCTGCATGCCCTGATATTATATTCTAGGAAAGTAATGAAAGATCTTGAGAGAAAGCAGCGAAAGCTGTATATTATTGCTTTAAGGCCCCAGAGAATCTGAAGCAAAGGCTGGCTCAGGGCCCTCCACATGGATGTTTCACTTGGGAGGTGTTTCTTTGACATTGAGATGATGCTTTGGGTGTGGGTACATAAGGATGGTATGAAACACTCTGCTGTGTGTTGATAATAGAATTGAAGTCACAACCCTCTAACTTTGGCAATATCATCACCAAGTACCATTAGAATGTGAATTTTCAGTTCCTGGTTGTCATTTTGGCATTTTCTGCAGAGTAACGCTAAAGGATCTTTAACTGTAGGATCTCTTTGGTTTCTTTTTCTATGTGAAAGCTGCTGCTACTAAGTCGCTTCAGTCATGTCCAACTCTTTGTGACCCCATAGACGGCAGCCTACCAGGCTCTGCTGTCCCTGGGATTCTCCAGGCAAGAACAGTGGAGTGGGTTGCCATTTCCTTCTCCAATGCAGGAAAGTGAAAAGTGAAAGTGAAGTCGCTCAGTCGTGTCCGACTCTTTGTGACCCCATGGACTGCAGCCTTCCAGGCTCCTCCATCCATGGGGTTTTCCAGGCAAGAGTACTGGAGTGGGGTGCCATTGCCTTCTCTGCTATGTGAAAGCACTGCCGCCCTATTCTCTCTCTCCCTCGCTCCATCCTGACTTGCATAGTAAGGATATATATATTTTCAGCCTGTATCTTAGGACTTAAGTATACTTTAGTATTCTACCTTTGGTCTGGCTGTTTTTTAAGTTGTTTTAAATAAGTGGAACTAGAAGGAATTGCTTTTCAATGTCAAACAATTTTGAATTATAGGTTTTTTTTAGTTGTTGTTAAGTCTAGGCTAAGCAGTGACTACACCAAGACATAGGACCACATGAACCATCTTACTAAATAAGCTTGTAGATCCAAATAGAGCTGTTAAAATAATTATGAAAGTGTTTGTAAAAAAAAAAAAAGATTTGTTAACTAGGAAAAGACAAATCATATTTATGTATCTGTGTGTATATATGTTTTATGTACGTACATGTATTATGAGTAACAGTAGAAAGATTATTTAGCGTAGTAATTAGTGATGTATGTGTGCTTAGTCGTGTCCGACTCCTTGTGACCCCATGGACTGTAGCCTGCCAGGCTCCTCTGACCATGGGATTCTCCAGGCAAGAATACTGGACTGGGTTGCCATGTCCTCCTCCAGGGGATCTTCCTGACCCAGGGATCAAACTCGTGCTTCTTTTGCCTTTTGATTTGGCAGGCAGATTCTTTACCACTGCACTGCCACCTGGGAAGCCCATTTATGCATAGTAGTAAGCCCTAAAGAGAAGCCAGTGAAAGAGTTTGGAGTAGCAGAGTTGCTTTCAATTTGCCTGTATGTTTATTTCTACTGCTTGCAATGTTTGAGAGGTAACATTTTGTCTCATGTAGCTAAATGTCCCTGTTGTGCAGAGTGGGATTTTCCCTTCCAGGAACTTTCCATTTGGCTTCCTCTTCAGAAAACGAAGATCATGGCATCTGGTCCCATCACTTCATGGGAAATAGATAGGGAAACAGTGGAAACAGTGTCAGACTTTATTTTTGGGGGCTCCAAAATCACTGCAGATGGTAACTGCAGTCATGAAATTAAAAGACACTTACTCCTTGGAAGGAAAGTTATGACCCACCTAGATAGCATATTCAAAAGCAGAGACATTACTTTGCCAACAAAGGTCCATCTAGTCAAGGCTATGGTTTTTCCTGTGGTCATGTATGGATGTGAGAGTTGGACTGTGAAGAAGGCTGAGCACCGAAGAATTGATGCTTTTGAACTGTGGTGTTGGAGAAGACTCTTGAGAGTCCCTTGGACTGCAAGGAGATCCAACCAGGCCATTCTGAAGGAGATCAGCCCTGGGATTTCTTTGGAAGGAATGATGCTGAAGCTGAAACTCCAGTACTTTGGCCACCTCATGCGAAGAGTTGACTCATTGGAAAAGACTGTGATGCTGGGAGGGATGGGGGGCGGGAGGAGAAGGGGACGACAGAGGATGAGATGGCTGGATGGCATCACTGACTCAACGGACATAGGTCTGAGTGAATTCCGGGAGTTGGTAATGGACAGGGAGGCCTGGCGTGCTGCGATTCATGGGGTTGCAAAGAGTCGGACACGACTGAGTGACTGAACTGAACTGAACTGTCCTTTCTAAAAATGCTCAGTTGTCTTTTGTGTAACATCTCTCCAAAAATAAAGGCATGGATCATTGCCACTTTTTTTTTTTTTTCCAGGACTAGTAAGGCAGAATTCTTTGGAAGTTCTAGGGAATTGTTGAGCAAATTTCTTATCAGAGAAAAAACACTGTTGTAAGATCAGGAGAGTGTGACAGAAAATAAAAGCATGATTTTTGTCCCACAAAATTTCCATTGCTTTGAAAAAGACAGGACTGACTTTAATAGATACTTAGTTAAGGACCAAATGTGGGCTAAAATTAGCTATAACTCAAAACTTTTAGAGTTGTGTTTATATTTAAATTTTTATTCCATTTTATAATTTAAGCTAAAGTTTTAGTTCTTTTTGCCAATGAATATGCTGATTGACCTTGACTCCCTTTCTGAGTGAAGTTCAAATTTCATTTGAAATTTAAATAATTCTAAAACATGAGCATGTTTATTTATTTGGGCTCCAAAGTCAGTACAGAAGGGTTTTGTTTTGGTTTGTTTTAAATTAACAAACAATCATCTTCAGAAAGAAAACATGAGCAGTGTTCATGAAAGTCTTGCATTTTATTCCATGTTTTAAATCTTACCTAGTATATTAGTTTGGAGAAGGCAATGGCACCCCACTCCAGTACTCTTGCCTGGAAAATCCCATAGGCGGAGGAGTCTGATAGGCTGCAGTCCATGGGGTCGCTGAGAGTCAGACACGACTGAGCGACTCCACTTTCACTTTTCACTTTTCACTTTCATGCATTGGAGAAGGAAATGGCAACCCACTCCAGTGTTCTTGCCTGGAGAATCCCAGGGACAGGGGAGCCTGGTGGGCTGCTGTCTATGGGGTCGCACAGAGTCGGACATGACTGAAGCGACTTAGCAGCAGCAGTATATTAGTTAAGTGTTTTAAAAAGGCATATGCATGTACAGAAATAGTAAAGGTACGTTTATTTGCTGAGTGCTGACAGGCTAGCATATATTACTCTAATTATAATCTCTACCCAGTGAATTAGGAATAAGCAAAGAGGGGTTCAGAGTAAATAGGCCAACTGACATACTTTAGTAAGTGGCAAGCTTGGCATTTTTATACAGATCCATTGAACTCGTAGTGTTACATAACATATTGTCAAGGCTCATAGTGTTATATAACATATTGTCACATATCAAACACCTTCTATACAAATTGATACACACCTTCAATCTTCTACCAAAAGGCAGACTTAATCAATCAGTATTGATTGGGTAGATTATTGGAATGTTTGAAGTTATTTGTAAAACCCAAGATAGAGATTCCCTGGTGGTCCTGTGGCTAAGAATCTGCCTTGCAATGCAGGGGATGCAGGTTCGACCCCTGGTCAGGCAACTAAGATGCCACAACTAAGACTCTATGCAGACAAATAAGTAAATAAATATTAAAAAAAAAAAAAACAGGATAATCTGAGCTGTTTGTATGGAGCCCAAAGAGAGGCATGAAGTCTTGTGCACAATTACAAAGGAAGAGACTTGATTTAGTCAGTGGAGGCAACTCTGGGAGCAGAGAGAGAGACGAGCAGCATAAAGTCTGTCCTGGAGGTAATATGTGTCAGAATAAATGTGCTAGTTGACAAGAAAAAAATATCTGACTGGGGCCCATGTTACATAGTATAAAGCATAACAGGAGGCAATCACAATTAAGGCTCTGATGAATACTGGAGGTTCAGAAAATCTACACTGTGATGAAAAAAGAAATCTCAACTGGAAGACAGATGTAAGTAGGAGGGAAAAAGAAAATGGAAAGGGAAGCAACAGTGCTTTATAGTTTTTAAAGTGCTTTTATATCAACTCTATTTGATTTTGTGGAAACCTAAGAAGGCATTTTATGTAATCCTGATATATCTTAAAAATTATCAATCTCTGCATAAAAAACAGAGGGCAGAGATGCTAGAGTTTGGAAGACAGGCAGGTCAGACATTAAATGACTGGGCCCTAAACCAAATTTGTAGCCATGACAGTGGGTATGAAGCCATAAAATTGAGGAAAAGTTGACAAGAGACAGCATGATCCTCTGAATTGGGGATGGACATAGGTTGGAGAATAAGAATCTATTCTAACAGCATAAATTTAATTAAGAAGGAAGCACAGCCACAGCGAACAAATAAGAGCTGGGATTTTTTTTTTTTTTTCAGGTGAAGAAAATTGTCTTTTTAAGTTAATTTTTTTAGTGATGGTAATATGATCAGATTCTTAGTTCTGCACTGAAGATAATGAATGGGAGAACAGGCTTAAACAGAGGTGACTGGGAATTGTGTGTGTGTGTTTTCCAAGTAGAGAATAGGATTATACTAAAGAAGTTGAACTCCACAAAGGCACCAAGCTAGAATGAGCTACAGGGATTCTCAGAAGAAGCCAACACTTGACACAAAGGTAGGCAAGAAGGAAGAGGATCCCTGGTGAGTCTGGTATATTGTGTGCAAGTCTTGCTTTAGGTGACAGGTTAGTCACATTGTCTCTATATCCCTTCCAGTTCTACCATTTTATGATTCTATATAAAATTCTAGAATCATAAAATTCTAATCATAAAATTCTAGAATTTTATATAGAATATATATTCTATATAAAAATATAAAGTGCTTCTTTGACTACAGATATTAAAAGAAGACACCTAGATAATGATAGCTACAAGAATTTATGAACACAAGCAAAAAGTAATGTGTCCTAGGCTAGTTGATAAGATAGTGATAGTCTTAGGATAGAAATATTTATAAGTTATGGTGATTTTAGCCTACATTGTGGTTTTAGTCTCTAGTTCCCTTTATGACTGCCTGGAAATGGCTGCATCAGTCTCTAAACCCAGAAAGTGAAAGTGTTAGTCGCTTAGTCATGTCTGACTCTTTGTGACTCCATGGACTGTTGCCCGCCAGGCTCCTCTGTCCAGGGGATTTTTCCAGGCAAGAATACTGTAGTGGGTTGCCATTCCCTTCTCCAGGGAATCTTTCCAACCCAGGGATTGAACCTGTGTCTCCTGTATTGCAGGCAGACTCTTTACCATCTGAACCACCAGGGAAGCCCCTGTAAACCCAGATCTCACTTAAAAATCTAAAGGAGCTTACTGCTTCTCTAACCAGCAGGTGAGCTGAGTTTGTGGACATGCTATGGGTGCCTGCCCCTAGGAACATCCCGTCTGTGAAAGTTGAAAGCATCCTGGCTTGGGCAGTGTTTGAAAGCCTGGGCTTCAGAGTCACAGTTTAGGCTCTGTAGCTCTGGCTCATGGTAGATCCATAGCCACTTTTTACTCCTTTCACCACAGTGATGCATGTGGCTCCTGCCCAGCTCTTTATACTATGTATCGATCTGCCAGGAATATATAGTCACACTGGGTTTTCATTCAGACATTGGACTGA
The DNA here is from genome assembly GCF_032452875.1 of Bos javanicus. NCBI lineage: Eukaryota > Metazoa > Chordata > Mammalia > Artiodactyla > Bovidae > Bos > Bos javanicus. Next base: position 43,653,195 of record NC_083869.1, on the reverse strand, counting down.
AACATGCTCAGAAGAGGAAAGTGGCTCAGTGGTTCCTGATGATGATCCAGCAACCACTGCCACTCTCCTTTCCTCATAAAGTTGAGCTCTCAGACAGAGTCTCCCCATCAGCTGTGCGTCACTGCAAAGTGGAAGTGGCCAGTCACAGTAACATGAGCTGTAGCTCTGTTTTGTTTCAGCAGTTTGGTTTTGGCCATGGAAAAATGAGGGTTCCTTCCATACTAGTACATGTACCAGCAGTACATGTGGTAGCTCAGATTAGCTGGTACGCTGCTAAGGACCACACTGAATTTTCCATGTGGAAGTGGCTTCCAGGAATAGGTGTAAAACTAGGGAAGAGTATATTCTGTGTGGTAGGTAGCAAGGACATGTTTAGTGCTTTGGTAGAAAGTAATCTTTTGGTTCCTTGCCTGTTTGTTCTTGTTGGTTTGATATTACAGCATGTCACACATTCCAGGACCAATTTGTCTAATTAGGCAGATTGACTGAGTCTGATTCTCCCTGAACTTGGGGAACATATGTCCTCATAGACCATGCAGGAGAAAACTGTTTCTGTATTTCTCTCATATTCTTGTTTGGAATCTAACATTGACTTGGCTTTGAGAAGAAAAACCTGGTCTTCTAATGAGCCTCCATATGACACTCCAGAGACATCCAGAGAACGGTAAGGGATTGCTTCAGTGTAACCTGCTAAATGCCAGGGATTGTACCTTGCCTTGTTAACCATAAAAACTAAAGGGAAGTCTTTTTTTTTCTACCTCATAAACTAATGGAGGACTCTTTTCTGCATAGAAGACCCTATCCTGTCTCTGAATGGTTTGACTTATCTTCATGGAGAGATGGCATATGGGTTGTTCTTTATATGGTGTGGTTGATTCCCATATGTTAATATGCAGCAAAAGTGCTTTATGTAGGGTTCTTATTTCCTCATATAGAATATTAAAAAGGTGTCTATTCAAGGGTTGAGACTTAATAAAATTAATACTTTTATTGCATTATCAGCTTCCCTGGAGGCTCAGATGGCTGAGCCATCTAAGTGGCTTCCCTGGTGGCTCCTGCCTGCAATGCGGGAGACGAGGGTTCGATCCCTGGATCTGGAAGATCCCCTAGAGAAGGAAATGGCATCCCACTCCAGTATTCTTGTCTGGGAAATCCCTTGGATGGAGGAGCCTGGCAGACTATATAGTCCATAGGGTCACAGAGAGTCAGACACAACTGAACGACTTCACTTTAAAACTTTATTGCATTATCAAGGATATTCTTAAGTGAAACTGTATTAAAAACAAAACAAAACTGAGAGTGCATGGCTGTGGTGAATACAGTGATTGCTCATATAATTTGTTGCCACTGCCGTGATTTGTATAAGTCACCAGTGGTTTCATTCATCTCTCATTGCTTTTGTACCACCAGTGCAAATGTTAATTCTGTGAAAAAGGTAAGTAGCATCTTAGTATTATTATACGAATAGTTTTGATGTCACAAACCCTGGAATAGGGGCTCAGGAGCCCTCAGTGTTCAAAGACCCCACTTTAAGAACTGCTGCCCAAATCTGTAACCTCCTGTCATCTTTGACTTGGTGGACATGGTGACCAAAGGCTAAAGCAGGGTCTCCCTGACGAAGACCCAGAATTGGGGCAGAGCACAGAAGTAGAAGAGACCGTGAAATGAGACCTAGGTAAGGAGCAGCAGATAAACTTCAGGCATTTGCCTATTTGTGGACTGAGGTCTTTGATCTAGCAAGCAGAGAGTCCTTGTCTTCAAGGCCTCTGAGTTCTTAGCACATCTTTGTTTGATTTAATTTGATTTGTTGTGATTCATGCAAGAGGATAGCATGGGTTGGCGTCTGCCTCCTAAGCAGGTCCCAAGGTCTGTGGTGGGCATGTCACAGGATTGACGCAGCTCCTGCCATGTGCTGTTGCTGTGGTTCAGTGAACATGTGGTGACCACTGGACATGTGTCATTGTGTCCCTCTCGTTCCCCCCGCCCACCTCACTTGACCAAATTGTGTATCTGTTCAAAGAGCAAAGTTGAGAGGGAAAATGAATGGGATAAAGCATAGAGTTAGACTTTTTCCTACTATCGAGGAATCTAACTGGCAAGTTGTCCCAGAAATGACTAGAGGCCTTTGCCATTTGCCAGTTTAAAAAAACCCATCATTTTAAACAACTGGAAGGTATTTTGGTCTTCCTGTGGGAATAGAAGCCTTGAAAGAATCCGAATCATTACTGATGACCAAGAGATGTGAGTCTTACAAGTGAAACCAGAGAATTTCAAGTCCGACATTAGAAATATTCCTGAAAGATGTCATTGATGAGGAATTGTATGGTGGAGCCTCACTCTCTAGAATTTAATGAAGGCCATCTTTTTTTTTAAGAGGAGTGATAAAAATGCATTTCTCATTTAAGGTGTGGTATGTCAACAAGTTGTCCTCTGGGGATTTTACTAGCCCTTTGCTTCTATGTTAGGATTCTTTGTTCAGAACTGCAACATATGTGCATGGGAAGTGAAACAGTCATCTGGATGCTTTGCCTGGTGCCAAACATCTGGGTATTTGGAAACATCTGGAAAAGTGACTGAAGTTTTCACAAGGATGTTCAGCATTATATGGATGAAACCTCTGGTTCATAATCAGACATCTGCCAGCCCAAAGTTGATTATAAATGTTTCATTAATTTATGAGGAAGGAAGGTTGGGTCAGTTGTAGAATACACTGTTGTTTGGCTTTCATTCGTTTTTACTGCAGTGGAGTGATATCAGGTTGTTTCATTTCAGAAGGTTTGAGTCTGATTAACATTTCCGCTTTTAAATCTCAAGGAGAGGGGAGAGCCAGCAGCAGGTCAGAGTGGTCGGCTGCTGTCATGGTAGCCATTAGGTGTCTGTGTTTGAAATGTCTGGTCACCTCAGGGAAGAGATACTAGATGCTCACAACCACAGAACACCCCAGAAAAGTGGTTTTGTTGGGTCACCATGTTGTCAGTAATCATGCTCTCAACAGAGAGTAAGAGATGCTTGTTTCTCCTAGGTCTAACGAGGCATTAACTGTTTACTTCATGTGACCCCAAGAAGAAAACGAAACTTTTGTTCCTGGGCAGGCCCTGAGAGGGGTAGTCTAACTGTCATAGTAGCCTGTGCTTTTAAAACAGTGCCTTTCTGTGGGGAGCCCTGCAGCTCACAGGGGCCTATTGTGAAAAGAAAAAGAAAGCATTGAGGCAGGCACCAGGCAGCAGAGCAAGGTGGAAACACTTAAGCGAGAGGCCTTTAATTTTTATCCAAGTAACCTAGAAGCATGTTTTATACCCACCTCGTAAGTCAGGCCGCAGTCTGGCTGTAGACTTGGCGTGGTTCCCTGGAAGCTGTTGCTGGGGGAAACCAAAGATAGTCTGTGACCTTCAGGGGGACGGAGAGGTGGCTGAAGGCTTGCAGTCTGTTGTTCATTGCAACATCTGGCTAGCGAGATAATATTCTTCATTCCAAACCTTTTGTAAAACTATCTTTTCTCCACGATTAGCTTTTAGGGAAATCACCCCCTAAACTCTGCCCCCCCTTAGAGATGCTTTAAGCCACTGCCTCTTTTGCATCCAGGGCCTCCAGTTTATCTAAATGATCTGGGACATGCTTCAGAAATGTCCTGCACAGATGTTGGAGGACAGGGTTAAGGTGTTTTTTGGCAGGGGGCTATGCTTTTGCTTCAAAGGTGAAATGGATCTGGCTTGTCTTGGGTGTGGCCATTTGTGTCTGGTCAGGGCAGGATTTATCCACTTCATAAGCAGAGTGAGCCAGATGACATGAGATGGTGCTTTGGCCTTCAAGCTTGGTACTCGGGGGCCTGCAGAGCTGAGAGCATCTCTCTAAAGTTGGTTTGTGTAGAGTTTCCAGGCCAGTCAGCTTGGGAATATCATGTTCTATGGCCATGCCTAGATTAGTTTTAGAGCTTCAAGATACCGAGTGGGATAATTTTTTTTCCAACTTTTATTAGCAATGAAAACTTTCAATGAAACATTTTCCCCCTGGAATAAATCTTACCAGGCAACACAGTATAATACAGAATTAATAAACGAGGATGAAAGTCTCGGGAACTTCACTTGTGCTCTCTTCCTGTCCCTGACAGGCCCCCATCCCTGGGTGTGTTCCCCTCGCGCTGCCGGTTGTCTGTGTGCTCGGTGGCATCCAGCTCTTTTGAGAGCCCATGGAGGTAGCCCACCAGGCTCCTCTGTTCATGGGATTTTCCAGGCAGACATACTAGAGTCGGCCATTTCCTCCTCCAGAGGATCTTCCTGACCCAGGGATTGAACCCGTGTCTCCTGCATTGGCAGGTGGATTCTTTACCACTGAGCCACCCGGGAAGCCCAAAGTGGGAGATGCATCCCTGGGTGGGCATCACTGTAACCTTTCATGCTTCCTAAAAAAAGGATTTGACAACCAACAATATAATCTAATGCTCTTAAATCAATGGATGTAATAAACCAAATTCTAGGGAGGTTCATGGAATTGTCCAGGCTCATGGTAGCTTAGAAATGGTACTGACTTATAACCTAGGTTTTATGGTCCGACTCTTTGCGACCCCATGGACTGTAGCCTACCAGGCTCCTCCGTCCATGGAATTTTCTAGGCAAGAGTACTGGAGTGGGTTGCCATTTCCTTCTCCAGGGGATGTTCCCAACCCAGGGATCAAACCCGGGTCTCCCGCATTGCAGGCAGACAATTTACCATCTGAACCACCAGGAAAGCCCTGTTTAATACTCCACAGACCTATTTCTCATGTCCTATCACCCTCACCAGTGCTAGAGCTTAAAGGTGCAATGAGGGCTGCTGTGTTAGGCAGGACCCCACAGGGATGGGTAGGTGGTGCCTGTGTTCACAGTCAAGGCTGGGGTTGATCCCAGCCTGAGTGCTTTCTCCTTACACAGTGTTAATCAGGGTCAGTGAATTTATTCACATGGGACTGATTTATAAATAACTTATACATGAAGATGCCTCTTAAGTATACAGCAGAGTATCTACTTTTCAGAGTGTATACTGTTTTTCTGCCTTGTTGACTTCTTATCTGGCAGCCCTAGCTGTAGAAGTCTAATTCCTGACGGAATAGGCTTCTCTCCATCTCTGCCTTCTATGCCTGTGTCTCTTAAATTCACTTCCTACCCTCCCTACTCTGGTGGCTGTGTTATCGGTGGAAGGTGTCAAAGTTAGTGGGGAAATGAGAAATACCAGTGAATAGAAAAGTCAAGAAATGACAAGTTTCAGTTGTAATAGTACAACTGTTTTACTTGGAAGTTTTCAGATTGTCTGGTCTTTGTTGGCAGATGGAAGTTATATGCAGCAGTTTATAATGTGCAATAATATATACATGCAAACATGCGCCTGGCTGTCCTGTACATTTTGATGAAGCCCTTGAGAGCATCCTCATGAAGGCTGTTGTAGATTTGGAAAATAACTGGGGATCAGTGTTTCGTTCCTTTCATCCTCACCAGTTTTCTAAAAGAGGCCAGTTTCAAAGGAGAGAAGAGGCATGTTCAGCCACGATGATCTTATTTGAACCAAGTTTGCGGGGGTGGTCCAGATGTGAGCTGTAGGAGCTACGACAACTTTCCTTTGATGTGGAACACGACTTTTACCAACCTTCCCCAAACATGTCTTCCCATTTCCTGTGGGATTGTAGTATACTCTGATTTAATGATTGCTAAAGTAACATAGAAACAAATGTGAATCTGGTTTGCACGCTTCCTTTTATTTCCAGCAGGAACGATGGGGTCCTCGAGAATCCTTACTGTTCCTGTGGAACAATGTCAGAAAGTACCACCCTGAATTCATTAACTGAGATTGACAGCAGAGCAGTGTAGCTAAACCTTCACAGAGAGTGACTTGGTGGGGCTGATAAGGGAAGCCCTTCTAGTTCTTACAGTGGGTGAGGAGAGTGGTCAATCTTTCATGGTTTCTCCAAGCTGGCATCTATGTTGACAATGTGTCGTTTGGTGCAGTTGGATCCTTTGCACCCAGTTCCAAGGAGCTGTAAGTTGGAAGATGTTTAAGTCTATTATTTTTAAAGATTAAAGGTATTTAATACTTTTGTTTCATAACACATGTTCTCAGCATGGATTTGTCTGTTGACAGAATGAGGAATTTCTAAAGAAAGGCATATATTCGAGGCTCCTCTTAATATCTATTTCAGTCCAGTCTACCAGTCTAGTACAATGACTTTTCAGATCTTTATTCAGCTGAAAGTTAATATAATATTTCTTGTTCTGAAGTTGATCCCATATCTTTTTATTAACAATCTGAGTAGCTTTGCTGCCCACATGTGCTTTCTTCAGCTGTGTAAAATCCACTTTCTAAATGCTCTGGACACAATCTGATTATTTGGGAGTTGGCTTATTATTCATTGTATCCATGCAGGGACAGTGGGCCAATCCCTGCTTCATTCCTGTGATACCCAGTTATAGTAAATTGTGTTTCTTTTATGTGTAGTTAAATTGGAAGTTGAATGAGTTGTGGAGTTAATGATGTAGCTGTCCAGTTTACAATTGGGAGTAAAAAAGGATGAAAGTGAAAGTGAAGTCGCTCAGTTGTGTCCGACTCTTTGCGACCCCAAGGACTGTAGCCTACCAGGCTCCTCTGTCCATGGGATTTTCCAGGCAATAGTACTGGAGTGGTTGCCATTTCCTTCTCCAGGGGATCTTCCCGACCCAGGGATTGAACCCGGGTCTCCCACATTGTAGACAGATGCTTAACCGTCTGAGCCACCAAAAAAGGATCAGGCTTTAATCAGCTAGTCTAATACTGGATAAGCCACTGGTTCCTAATTGCTGGTCCAACAGTTATGAGTCCTTTTTAAAGACACAGATTCCTAGTTCTGTCCATGGAGATTCTCATTCAGTGCGTCCTGGTATAGACCCTAGGAATCATCTATTTTCAGAAATTCCATGGGAAATTGTGGTGCATGGATAATTGAGTGCATGCCCGATGTAGTGATTGTGCTTCTTAATGATAACACTTTCCATCTCTGTTGGTGTCAGATAATTCTGAAATGCTTTTACTGTCATCTTAAATGGAATATATTTATCTGAACATTCTGGGTTGTGTGAGAGCAGGAACATCAGGCTGGCAGTTGGAAACCTGGTTCTTGCCTCTGTGTGGATGTTTTATCAAGCTGGAGATATTTGGTCTGTTTAGGTGTCAGTCTCATTCACGAATTGAGGGCACCAGGTTCCCCAAGGTACTTTCCAGATTTCTGACATTCTTTGATTTGGAAGATTTTGCCCTCCTAGGAATTGTCTTCGTCATCACTGTTCACTGAGGGATGCTGCCTCTCCTGGTTCAGTGAGTGCTGAGCTACTCAACAGAGCATTGATCACGCCTGCTTCTCAGGAAAGCTGGCAGCTGTCCCCACATCCAGAACCACCTCTCTTCCTTTCTCCTGTCACTGCGTGTTACTGAGTCCAAGTTTGCTCTGCTCACCACACGACAGGCTAATGAATCCGAGAGACGAGGTGTTGCAGCAAGGAATACGACTTTATTCAGAAAGCCGGCTGACCAAGAAGATGGCAAACTAATGTCTCAGCATAACCAACTTGTTGGGGTCTGGATGCCACGTTCTTTTATGGATCAGAGATGGGGAGGGAGGTGAGGAAACAAAGTAAACAGCCATTAATCTTGAAGGTATCTCCTAGAATGGCAGCCTCAGGCAGGGGGATGTGTTAGTTCCTTCCTTCCTCCCATCTACAGGTGGACAGGGTTCTGAACAAAGGCACTTTAACAGTCAGGCAGAAAGGCAGGATTCTCTAAGGCAGGCCATTGTGTATGGTTATAACAAAAGCAATGGAGACCAAGTCAAAAAAATAGTTCCAGCGTGGAGTCAGAGTGGACTTCTCCCTGCAACATATCCACCTCCCAAAACAGATAAAAGTAAACTGTCCTGCTGGGAAGCAGGTTCTTATGTTGAGGTTTCTCTTAAGGAAAATTCAAGTTGTAAGGCTGACTTTTTCTATACCAAGTCTTGCAAGTTTTTACCAACTGGGCTTTCTTTGCAGGCTAGGAACACTTGTGTCTTTGAGCACAATATGTGACTGATGTCCTGGTCTAGGGAGCTGATCCTGCACTTCCATATCTCCTTCAATAAGCCTTAGTTTCCCGGAACTTGTGGCATATGCTCTAGAGAGTCTGGTGGGCCCCAGGGCAGAATGTGACTTCTTTTAAATCTTTGGTTCTCAGCCTTTGGACAGCATCAGGATGGTCTGTAGTACTTTTCAAATGTACCCACCCAAGTCACACCAGCCTTGCCTGGGCCTCCTAACTCGGGCTTTCTAGGGTGGAATTGGACACACATGTATGTCTTTTAAAGGTTTCACTTTAAACTCTCCCTTCTGGAGCCTGCTTCTCTTCATTTTGACCCAGCCCATGCACTGTTCCTCTGTCTTCTGTAATTATTTTTTGTTAAAGTGGGTGTAGATAAATGGGGAGTTGTCATTGGAATATAGTAAACTGTGGTCTAGTCTACTGAGAAAATTAACTCACTATGAGAATAGAAGTTTTTCAGAGGGGAGGGAGTCTACTGAGTGTTCCTAGCACACAGTTAAGGCACAGGAACCACTAGTAAAGGTTAACCCTTGTCCCTGTTTACAGAGGTCTGAAAGGTTCTTGTTTTATTGTAAAACATCATGGGGAGCAATAGTAGATCATTCACCGTTTCATTAAGAATATTTTAATATAATATCTTGTTTATCCTCTTTTCAGTGCAATTCAGCAAATATCGAGAATTTACAACATGCTTAGCACTGTTGTAGGTGCTGAGGATAGAGTAGGGAGCACAACATAAAATTTCTGCTTTCACTGGACACACTCTTCACCAAAGGGTGTGGGGGTGTGTGTGTACTTGCGTCAAATTTAACATGACAGAATTAAATGGGTGCATTATAGCATTATGAAATGTCATTTTAGGAGAAATCTTTAGGATTGGTCTGATTATTTCTAAGATCACAAAGGGAATCAGAAAACTAAGCATGTGAAACCTGAATTAAATTCACAAAATATTAATACCAAAGACTGTCTTACTGTCAACAAGGAGCCCATGGGTGTTCAGGTTGTGATTTTCTGAAAGTGTAAGGAAATAAACTAGTGGATTTAGTACTTTGCTCCAAAAACAAAAAGGCAAAGACACTGAAAGAATTAAAGTTCATCTTTTGATTTTGGGCACAAGTCTCTGGGTTGTTGTCATTTGGTACAAATCTTTCTTTGACTGTGTTTTTAGCTCCATGTTTTTAATTCCCCGTATATGCAGAATACATTGGGACTTTGGAGTTCACAGTATTTTATCTGCTTATTTCACCTGTTCAGCAGAAGCATTCATTCGAGCTGAATGCATATATTTCAGGCCTCTGGAGTGCTGCTTCAAAATGACTGCAAAATTCTGTCCTCATCTTGAAGGAATTAGATAGCTTCCCAAATTTTTATGTTATAGTTTATGCTTAAAATTATTATGACAGAAATCAATATTTTAAAGCAATCATCAATCAATTAAAAATAAATACAAATAATTATTAGGCATGTTAGACATGATATACACATTTTGAATCTGCTTCTCAAGGAATTTAAAATTATGAAAAATTATGAAATTATTTTAATTATAAAATTATTATAAAATAATTATAAAATATTATAAAAATAATTATAAAATTATGAAAAATCTGTTAGCATGTCTGTTTCAAAAGTAAACTTTGTAAAAAGGAAAAGTGTGGTCATTTTTTTAAAAACCATAACCAACATTCTGGGATTGTGAATGCCAGCTAAAAAGATGGGTGCAACAAAAAAAGTGACCAGTGAAAGAAGAGCACATTTGGTTTGAATTTTAAGCCATGAAGAGAACATGTAAGAAACGGAGGATGAGCTTTGGTGCTGGCTCATGTTGCTACTTGTGCATTAACTAACAGGAGAGAAGTAAACAGCGTGTGAGAGGGGGGATAAAATAGATGTTCTGGAAATAATTATTAGTGCTAAAATTTCTGCATCTAATTTTGGAGTGCTTACGTTTGGAATTTCACATGCACAATGATAATGTGTGTTTCAGGTTTGTGGAGAAAAACAACGCTTTGAGAAGTTGATGGAACATTTCAGGAATGAGGACAATAACATAGATTTTATGGTGAGTTATTTCAGTACTACATTCAATAAAGCCAACTCAGATTTAGCAGTTATTTCTTAAATCCACTTACATTTATATATTATATATATGTATGTATTATAATGTTACAAAGGATAGGAAACAGTTTTATATGCTATAGATTCAAATTTGACTTGCTCTCTTCATCTGTATTTGACCTTTATGGCATTTCTCTCCAGGTTTTTTTTTTTTTTTCCTATCATAAAGGCCAAAAGTATTTATTGGTTACAGTGCTTTTGTTGACCCTTGAACAATGCAGGGGGTTGAGGGCTCCCAACTCTCCCCACAGTGGGAAAACCTCCTGTTAACTTACAGTGGTTATGTGGTTACTCTGGTTATGTGGTTTCACATCTGCAGGTTCAACCAACTGTGGGTCACGTAGTACCTAGTCTTCGTTATTGAAAAAAATTTGACCTACACAGTTCAAAGGCATCTTGTTCAAGAATCAACTGTGTTTATAGCATAAAGGGGGAAGCCATGCATTTGTGAAAAGAAAGTTAACAGTTGGTGCAAATGCCTGCAGGAGCCAGCTTGAGCAGTCAAGGGTGGTGATGGTTTAGTCACTAAGTTATGTCCGACTCTTGTGACCCCATGGACTGGAGCCCACCAGGCTCCTCTGTCCATGGGATTTTCCAGGCAAGAATCCTGCAGTGGATTGCCATTTCCTTCTCCACGGGATTTTCCCCACCCAGGGATTGAACCCAGGTCTCCTGCCCTGCAGGGAGATTCTTTACCGACTGAGCTACCAGGGAAGCCCTGAGAAGTCAATAGTGCTGCATAAGAATCCTTAAAGCAGAAACCAGGAGCGTTGGACCATTGTGCCTTCTGCAGACCCCATCCAGTGGCCTTCTCCAGACTGCTTTCCAAGACTGAAGTGCTTTGATTTGTAGGCCTGGTAGTATATATCCCCAAATGAACACACAGCAGTGATTTTGTGTTTTCCTCCCTTGATTACCAGCTCTAGTAATTCTTCGAGGGTGCAATGGTATTGCCCCTCTCCTTAGCGGGGTAAATCGCTTGTAAGAACTTGTGATTCAGCATCATAACTGTCTTCCTCAGGGACAAAAAGCAAAAGATTCTGAGCACCTCTGAATCTGTGTACCTAAGTCTTAATCCTGGACTGAAAGTAGACTCCACTGTAGAGGATTTCCAGAGCCAGGTTACCCCCGAGTATACCCAGGTCTGCTTTCTTTGACCCAGTCTATTTGACCTCAGGATCTTCTGGACCTCAGGAGTTCCTTTACTTGGGCTTAATTTCCTAGATCCCGTCTAGCCTGGAGCAGATAGCCTGTTCACTTCTTCTGTTGTCAAGTTTTCCAAAACCTGTGCTTACGACGCTAGGCGGTTTTCATTTGAATTGCTTCAGTGGTTATAAAACATGGACTGTAGTTTTGTAGATTTCTAACCCTTTTTATCTGAAAGATGTTTTCTGGGTCCTCAAATTTCATATGCATCCTAATCCTTGGCTCTTTCCCAAAACAGTATTGGTTGAAGTCTTTTATAGAGGTTTTCTGCTCCATAAAGCATATGTATATATACTTTTTAAAAAGGTAAAAAAATAAATTTGAAACAAGGAATACTTTTACATTGACTTTTTAAGTTCTTGTTGTTTGGATTTTTGTTGGAGTGTTTAAGGCCCTGGGGACAAAAATGTAAAGAAGCCGTGCCCTTGCTCACGTGACCAGGTTCTTTCCTCTGCCTTTGTAGGAGGAACTTGTTCATTCCTTTAGAGTTGAGGTTGCAAACTGGAAGCTCCAGGCTGAAGTCAGCATACATACAGACTTGTGAGTTTAGTCTGACAGTGATGTCCTTCCATTAAAAGTATTGGAAATTGGGCCTAAAAATACAGATTTGTAGACTTTCTTGAGAAGTAATAAGTTCTGGTAATGCTTGGTCCCTGTTCTTACAGAGTATAAGCTGCTGGAGCCAAGTAGTCCCTATTCGTTAAGTCTGAAGGTAACCGTGCCAGTTTGTCACAGTCCACACCATTCCTTACTGTATTACACATGACCCACTTCACTCATTTATCATACATACCAGCTCCCTCTGCCATTTGAGTTTCTACTGAAATGATAAATGGTGTTAAGCCCTTTAGAACACCTGCACTGTTGACAAATGAGAGCATATTTCCTGTCAGTTCATTTATTCATGTACATATATGCATTGGGAGTCTTATTTAGATGCTGCTAGTATATCAGTACTGTGTGCTCAATTCATGTGCCATCTAGCAAAGAGTTGCCTCTTAGGCATATCATAACACTCAACAGATCATTTAGACCTGCTTTCAGAAGAGTAACAGAAAAATGCCAAAATCCGGCCATATTTTTTTTCCAGATAATGAGGCTTTTCATAAACTGTCTTGGGAATGCAATTAAGTTGTCAAACCTCCCAAACAACATATTCCCTTAAAACATAATATAAATGCTTCAGATGTTGCAGAAGACCTTTCTAAGTATTTTTTGGTGGGCAAAAGAAAACAAAAAAGTGACAAAATTAGCACTTGAAGTAATTTTTTGTAGTAAATCACAACAGAGTCCTGTGTAACCTAGAGAGCTGACACGTCTTCCACAGATACCCAGTGGATAACATATACTCAAAGAAGAATCTAACTTGATAAACAATACTTTAAACAAGGTAAAGGAAGAAGGGCTTGGGGAAGAGAGGAAGGGTGAAGCAGTTTGCAGAGTAAATGTGAATCTGGATCCCTCTGTCACACCTCCTTTCTAGTCTCTGGGTGGTTATAGAGGGAGAGCATCAGAGAGAGATTTTCCCCATAAATAAACTGACTGTCCCTACCTAAAAATAAAATAGCTATGTTAAACTCTGTTTCTGTTGTTTACTAAACTGGGGACAGGTTTTCTCTGTGGCAGATTAGAGCCACTGATGCAGTTGTGGGAAGAAAGTAGCAAATCCAAAACTTTTATAGAATAGAAACTGGTTAGTTGTTTAAAACGGAAAAATGGATGAGAAGTTCTGTTGCTCTTTTGTTGGTATGGTGGGTCCCCCAGTACAGTTTTAGAAGAGATTACCTTGTGATTGCATATGATTTAAATGTTCTTCATTGTAATAATTGTCACTTTTTTACAGTGTACCTGTAATAACTTAGGTTGTTCTATATGCCTATAAGACTTTTTAAAAATACCTTTACTGAGATGTAACTGGGGCTTACGTGGTGGCTTGTAAGGTAAAAAATCTGCTGCAATGCAGAAGACCTGGGTTTGACCCCTGAGTCAGGAAGATTCCCTGGAGAAGGGAATGGCAATCCACCCCAGTATTCTTGCCTGGGTAATCCATGGACAGAGGAGCCTGGCGGGCTATAGTCCATGAGGTTGCAAAGAGTTGGACACGACTGAGATATAACTAACATACCATCCAAGTTACACATCTGAAGTGTGCAGTTCAGTGTATTTTTAGTATATTCCTAGGGTTGTACCATCATGACTGCAATCTAAAGTAGGACATTTTGTTGCCCCACAAAGAATTTCTGTTACCACGAGTGGTTATTTTTCCCACCCCAAGTCCTAGGCAACTATTAACCTACTGTCTGTCTACACATCTTCCCATTCTGAGTATTTCACATGAATGGAATCATAATGTACATGGTCTTTTGTATCTGGCTTTTTTTTTTTTTTTCCCTTAGCACAGTGTTTTCAAGTTCACTCATGTTGTAGCACGTGTAGGACTTCATTTTTTTCATTGTTGTATAATATTCTACGTATACATATATCACATTTTAAAAATGTATTCATGGACATTGGGATTTTTTTGTTTCCCCTACTTTTTAGTTATTATGAATAATGCTACTATGGCCATTTGTGTGCCCATTTTTATCTGGATGTATTTTTTCATTTCTCTTGATTATGTATCTTGAAGTGGGATTGCTGGGTAACACAGTAACTCTGCATAACATGTAGAACAACTGTCAAGCTTTTCAAAGTGGCTGCTTGACAGTAGTTTATATCCCCATCAGCAGTGGATGAGGGTTCCAGTTTTTTCATGTTTTGTCAACACTCATTATTCTCTTATTGATTAAAGCCATCTTAGGGGATATGAAGGGATATCTTATTGTGGTACTACTATTCATTTTTGCACATTAAAATTTTTTTTCATTGAAAAAATAATTCTTTTTAAATTAATTAGTTTATTTTTAATTAGAGTGTAATTGCTTTATAATGTGTTACTTTCTGCTATACAGTGTGGATCAGCTATATGTATACATATACCCTCTTCTTCTTGAGCCTCCATCCCACCCTCCTAGGTCATCATGTAGCATCAAAGTGAGCTCCCCGTGCTATACAGGGACTTTTGCATTTTTAAAAATCGTAAATTTTTTTTTATTGTAAAATATTTCTAAAGATCCAGTGAAACAAAGGAAAATCAAATTGGTAAATGAGCTTAGATTTGTGAAATTGAAAGTATATGCCTATGATTATGCTGAGAAAATGAGTTTGGACCTCTTCTAACCTGTTGGCGATTTTATTTCAGGTGGCCTCTATGCAGTTTATTAATATTGTAGTCCACTCAGTAGAAGACATGAATTTCAGAGTTCACCTCCAATATGAATTTACCAAATTAGGCCTGGACGAATACTTGGATGTAAGTATAGCTGTTAAGCTTTGGTTCTAAGATGAGACTTGATTTATGATGGACCCTCAAAGATGCACTTCCATAATGACCAAAGATCACCTAAGGCTCTATGCAATCAGGTGTTGTAGTGCGAGTTAAAGGAACCCGTCTGAGCAATGTGATCTGTCAGGGAAGCTGGATCCATGCAGGTCTCCTGGGACTTGACACTGTCTTCTGTCAACAGCATTTAGTACCTCCTGGAGCCTTGGTGCAGCTCTCCTCTGCTTTTGAGCTCTGCCTGGGTCAAGTCTTGCTGCACCCTTCATCAGGTCTCTTGGGCACTGTGTGCTCTTAGTTACTCTAGGGACTCCATCTGGGCAGGGGGAGTCAAATGAAGGCTACCATAAAGTGATGAATAAATGCTTAGAGCATCAAAAAATAATGAGGAAATGGACACTAGAGACTTCCTTGTGTAGCTGTTAAATTCTGCTTAAAGTGTTTGTGGCTTTAGAAATTCTGCTTTTAGTTCTTAGGAGGAGAGAGAGCTAAAGTTTCTCTTTTTCTTGCTCCCTTGCAGAAGTGCTTAGCTGGTTCCCTGAAATTGCTTCCCCTTAGGAACAAAGTTGATGTGAAAATCATAAATAGACTTAAGTAACTGTGTGTACACAGATGTCCTTTGACACAGGCAGTTTTGTTTTCCCTTCTGCTTAAGGAATGATTCACCTGAATTTGAAAGACTGCTGGCAATAGGGTAAGAATTGTTGACCTCAGTTTCAAGGCTGTTTCTAGAAATGAAGAAAATAGAAGTAATTCCCTTGGACATCTCCAGATTTCACCTGGAGAGTTCATTGTTGTTAAGGGTGAAGCCAGAGAACTACACTGATGGTACCCTCAGTTTATTGAAAGGTAGAATCGCTGAGTTGGTTACTCTTGAGCTCATGGCCTTATTTCTCAGACCAGCTAGGCTGCCCTTGAGTAGACTGGCCTAATGTTGTCTAAAGACTCCATTCAGGTTTGTTGTTGTTGCGTTGCTCAGTCATGTCCGACTCTTTGTGACCCCATGGACTGCAGCACACCAGGCTTCCCTGTCCTTGACCATCTCCTGGGGTTTGCTCAAACTCATATGCATTGAGTTGATGATGCCATCCAAATATATTATACTCTGTTACCCCTTTTCCTCCTGCCTTCAATTTTCTCATCGGGTCTTTTCCAGTTAGTCAGCTCTAAGCATCAGGTGGCCAAAGTATTGGAGCTTCACCTTCAGCATCAGTCCTTCCAATGAATATTTAGGATTGATTTCCTTTAGGATTGACTGGTTTGGTCTCCTTGCTGTCCAAGGATCTTTCAAGTGTCTTCTTGAGCACCACAGTTCGAAAGCATCAATTCTGCATCACTCAGCTTTCTTTATGGTCCGACTCTCACATCCGTACATGACTACTCAGGTGGAGCTATGAAAGATTTCCATTGAAAAGTTTGTTTAAATTTCTTTCCTGTTAAAGACCCACTAATATATTTGACAGCACATTGTATTCAATAGTTTTTTCCTGCTTTGAACTATGGTTTGTCTATTCTCTTTCTCTGCATTCTTTGAGAGTAGCAATATTGTGAAAGTTGGGTATATTGCTAATGGTGTTTTGGGTTCAGTTTTGTGATGGCTGCACAGAGCTCATTTCAGGCTACAGAATATGACAGGTAGTGCCATCAGCACCTGTTACTCACTGTGAATCTTGTGAAGAATCCCACTAAGCTGCTGCTTCATTTCTTTTCTAGACTTTGCCCTTATTCAGAAATTTTTTCTTTTTGTAAACTAAGATAGAACATATTCTCTTTGAGACAGCTAAGATGTAGAATTCTAGATTAGACCCAGGAGAAAAATCCATTTTCCTGAGACTTTATTTGTAGAGCAGAATTCCTCTTAAAAGTGTAAGATTATTTCCAAAACTCTGTTTCTCTAACTTCCTGGCTTGTTGGTGCTGAACCTTGATAGAGAGAAGTGGTTATAAGAGTAATGTAAGCATATAATAAATGCTTCATTAGTTTACAAAAACCCAGCCTTGAAAGTCACCATTATCTGTTCAGTAACTGTCTACTGGCATCATCCATGTGCCAGATATTATTGTAACCACTCACTTGCTCCCTAGGGAGAGACATGAATTATAGTACTTGTAAAAAAGATGGACTGATTTATTACTCGACCTCTAATTTTACCTTAGAGCTGGTTGACTTCCTTTGGGATGCCTGACCCTAGAATGCTGAGAATGGCAGAACGCTTCCTAATCTGTGCTTTGAGAGCCATGAGCTTCTCATGTTGGGCAAGTGTTTTAGTCATCTAATTATGGAGGATATGTTCAAGCAATTAGTGCCAAAATAGTCCCCAAGGCTAAGATACTCTATCAGTGTCTTTCCCGCCTCCCAACCTCACCCCCAACCAGAACTATCATCACTACCCAGGCAAGATACCACCCACTCTAATCTCTTCTACCACACAGACACCCCTTGGGGTTTATGTTACTTGTGACTGCTGTTCCCTTATGATTTTTCTATTATCTTGATTTCACCTGCATCAAAAATGTTTTACGTTGAAATATATCTGCATGGGAAATCTATCTACAGGAAGGATTAGGGGGAAATGTGTGTATATTTGGGAGAGGGTAAGCTCCAGAAAGTAATCTGATGATACCCTCTTAGATGATTACTCCAGAGTTCTCTTAAGGAGGATGAGATAGAAAACCCTCCCTTGGAAGGAACAAACAAAAATATGTAGGCTGTTGGGTAACTATGTTCTATTTGACAATTATCCTAACACCATGTTCTCTTGCATTTTGTTTTTTAGAAGCTGAAGCACACGGAGAGTGACAAATTGCAGGTACAGATTCAGGCTTACCTGGACAACGTGTTTGATGTGGGAGCTCTTCTGGAAGATGCCGAAACCAAGAATGCAGCCTTGGAGAGGGTGGAGGAACTGGAAGAAAACATCTCTCATGTAACTACCTCTCAGAAAAGGAAAAATGGCTAACGTTTTGGCTAGGTGCAAAACAGAATAGATGTTAGCTTTTATGGCTTTTATGACAGCAAACAGAAGGATGGGGAGTCTAGGAATGAGCTGTAACTTGAGCTAGAAAGCAACCTGAAGCCATTCTGGGCTCTTTCAAAGAAGGCAGGTGTGTTACTTACAACTAAGTGAAACTCACTGCCTTGCCTTCATTCACTGCTCAGTTTTCTGCTGCATCCAGATTTCCCTTTTAGTTATGAGCACAGAAGCATTACAGGATGGTGTTAAAAAAAAAAAAAAAAAGAAGAAGATTGGCATTACCTGGGAGGAAATGCAATTCAAACATTTTGGTTTGGTGAAGTATTTTCTTCTGAACATGAGTACCTTGTACCAAACGTGTCCACGTAAGCCATGGACAGGCTGATCCAGTGACCTTATGATGTGGTTCTTCACTTTCCTGCCTCATGGGTCCTTAGGTTCTAAATAGATTCATCACAACAGTAGCATTTTCAAGGAAATCAGCAAATTTTCCCACATACCTATTTCTTTCAAGGAGTGTCCCCTCAGTATAATGAACAGGAATATGGTACTTCTTGAAAACCCAAACACTGTGAAGACCAGATTCTTTTGCTGAATTCTGATTGAAAGTGCCCTTGATTGTGAAATGAATTGTGTCTCTTTGGAGAGATGTGGTTTTTCCTCTCTGAACAGTCCATTTATTTTCCCCTGCATTTCCTAGTATGTCTTCATATGTGTGTGCTCCATGTCATTTCCTTTTCCCCATCTGTCTGAAAAGGGGAATTTTCATGGCCAAGTTGCCAAGACCCCTCCCTTTATTAAGTGCTGTGCTGACTCAGTTGGCACCT
This sequence comes from Bos javanicus, assembly GCF_032452875.1. Taxonomy (NCBI): domain Eukaryota; kingdom Metazoa; phylum Chordata; class Mammalia; order Artiodactyla; family Bovidae; genus Bos; species Bos javanicus. The sequence goes on along the minus strand of NC_083869.1, from coordinate 43,634,621 downwards.
GCTTAGGAAGAGAATTTACAGGCTCTTCCTTTTTCTTTTTTTCTTTTTGTCTCTTCTCTTAAAATATGTATTGGTTTGGTCAAAAAGTTTGTTTGGGTTTTTCCATAAGATGTTCCAGGAAAACCCAAACGAACTTTTTGACCACCCCAATCTTGTATTCTTAACCTGGTCAGCAGTAAATCTCCACTCTCCCTCATCATCATTCCTCTCTGATTTTCTTTACTTGTTGTTATTCTCAGTGAGATGTAAGGAATCAGAAGTCACCCAGTTTTAGAGCCTTATGTAGTAACTGTTTCATTGATGGCTCATCCCATCTTTCTCTGAAGCCTCAGCCAGCACTGCATGACCCTACTTAAATAACCTGCTATTGTAGTAACCACCTGTTTATTTGAACTACCCCTCCAAAATGACTTTTATTATTGAAATTCCCCAGTGACTCAGTGGGTAAAGAATCTGCCTGCCATGCAGGAGACACAGGAGACATGTGTTCAGTCCCTGGGTTTGGAAGATCCTTTGGAGAAGGAAATGGCAACCCACTCCAGTATTCTTGCCTGGAGAATCCCATGGACAGAAGAGCCTGGTGGGCTACAGTCCATCGGGTCACAAAGAGTCAGACGCGACTGAGCAACGAAGCATGTCAAAAATGTCTTTTATTTTGGGGATAATTTAGGTCAAAACAAGCAGTGGTATTTTTTTAACCGATAACTCAACAGAACCAATTTTTCTCAGTCAACAGTTTTCAGAACTTTTGCCTAATAGCCCTTTCTTAGGGAGGGAAAGGTGACCAGTCCACCTCCCTCACCCACTATTCTCTGCCCTTGCTGGCCCCTGCAGGAATGGAGATTGACACATTATGTATGTGGAAGCACTAAGGAGCTGACACATGAGTTTTGTTAAGGGTCCCTTGTAAATGAATTCCTGTTAGAAACAAGTTTGTATTCAGGCCCATCTTATAAATATTAACAATTTCAGAAAACGACTTGGGGTACACGTGCAGGACTCTGAGGGGCACCTCATGTCTCTGAGCTCTGCTTTCTGAAAACCGATGACCTGGTCAGAATGATCCTGTGTCATGACACATCTTTCCTTTCGAAACTTGACAGTTGTCGGAAAAACTGCAGGATACAGAGAATGAAGCCATGTCTAAGATTGTGGAACTGGAAAAGCAGCTCATGCAGAGGAACAAGGAGCTGGATGTTGTTCGAGTAAGTGTGATGGTGGCAGCTGCCCCAGATGGGCATTGTCGGGAACCAGCTCTGGCTTTAACCCAGTAGACAGAACCCAGATGTGGTCATGGGCTTCCCAGGTGGCACCAGTGGTAAAGAACCTGCCTGCCAATGCAGGAGACATGGGTACAGTTCCTGGGTTGGAAAGATCCCCAGGAGAAGGAAATGGCAACCCACTCCATTATTCTTGCCTGGAGAATCCCATGGACAAGGTAGCCTGGTGGGCTACAGTCCACAGGGTTGCAAAGAGTTGCATATGACTGAAGCGACTTAGCATGCTCACGTACATGGTCACGGCAGAGGGATGCCTGGATGTAGCATATTTGCTGGAAGCATTTCAGAGGTGAAACTTGAAAGTAACTCATAGTGAGAGTATGTCTTCATATTTGTGTGCAGTCAGATACTAGGGGTTCACTAGTTTCTTATCACAGGTTTTGGGAGCAACAATGTTTTCCCATCTGGACAAGTCTGAGTGGATTCTGTGGATCACCCATTTGGTTGAAAAGAAAAACAGCATGGATTTAATTCATGCCACTTATTTATTTTTATTAGACCTTGAACTTCTTTGTATTTCTTGCTTTGCTTCTGCTTGAAACCAGATTTGGTGGTTGCCTTGGAAACAGTGAAATCACAACACAGGCAAGACCTCCTGGCATTTACCAAAAAAGAAAAAGAAAGAAAAAAGGCAAAAGTAAAATCAATCTTTTATTATCAGATAATCCCAGCTATTTTGTTTGGCTTTAGCATTGTTTTTATTTACAGGTCAGGTATTTATGGGGTACCATCCATGTGTTTGAACATAAAAACACCAAAATGGCTGGAAGGCTTTTAGGCAAATGGCTGGCTTTTATGCCCCCGTTAATGACATGGCACATTTTATGCGATGGTTATCATGTCTATGTGCATTGCTTGATATTCTGACAGGTCCTACAGTTAACTCTAGGAAATTTGTTTTCTGGCACACCATGGAGACAAAGTTGTAGCATATGGACTCAATTCAAGTTCAGACTCTCAGATTATTAATAATAGACAGGGTGTGAAGAATGTTTCCCTGCCTGCTAGAGGTTTGTGGTGAGAGATCACGTGTGTCAGGCCCAGAGAGTGAGTTCCATAAAATCCTTTCACTGGAGCCTCTGTGGGCCCCTTAGAAAAGGAACCAGGACAGCCTTTGAATTAAAAGTCGTGACTTCTTTGTTTTCTGCTAAGAACCTAGACAGAAATAAGTAATTAGTGGAGGGCAGCACTGGACTGTTTTGTTAACTGCATTACCAAAGCGAAAATGTTACAACAATTGCTGTCCTGGACTGAGCTTGGTCAAGGGGGCATTGTGAAGGCCAGAGATATCCATTCAAAACAGTCAGCCCCTGGTTACTCATGAGTGGATTATTCCATGATTTGCAGATTTTTAATCCCAGTCTGACTTCTATCCAAGTCTGATATAGGGACCTTTTGTCTGCTGTTAGCTGATATGTATCTAGGAGTTACAGTTAAATTTTAACAGAACTAAAAGGAAAACATGCTGTACTATCAGAATACCCTCAGGATATTCCCAAGTCAACTATAAAATTATTTTTGGATTACCTCTGCCCTTTTCCTCTTCACCTGTGGGGAAAACTGACTTAGCTATATTTACTAAAGGAAAGAACTACGTTAACAGTAACAATTGCTAGAACGCATGTATTGCATGCATTACCAGTGAACAGTTGATAACAATGAGACTTGATAGGTTCTGGCCAAATTCCATAGACTTTCTATATATATAAGTATCCTTTTTCTTTCTTCTTCTGCTTCTTTTTTTTTTTTTTCCATTTTCTTTACCTTCAATTTGCCAATCTAATGGTAATACGTATGGATGTCACGTGAAGACAAACTCTTGACCATGGCCTCTTTTGCAGGAAATCTACAAAGATGCAAATACCCAGGTTCACACATTAAGGAAAATGGTCAAAGAGAAAGAAGAAGCCATTCAAAGACAGTCTACCCTAGAAAAAAAGATTCATGAGCTGGAGAAACAAGGGACCATTAAAATTCAGAAGAAAGGGGATGGGGACATCGCCATACTCCCTGTCGTGGCTTCTGGCACATTGCCCACAGGGTCCGAAGTGGCGGTGGGTAACTTCGTGGGACCAGTAATGGGGGCCCCCTCCTCGGGACCCTTGCCTCCTCCTCCCCCACCACTACCTCTGTCGTCAGATGCACCTGAAGCTGGTAAGAAGCCTTGGCAGGAGAACTGAGGTCGTACTGGGATATTTGTATTTCTTCTTTTACCTACTATTAATTTATGTCCTCTGTCTGCTTTTGTTTGCATGCTCTTGTATTTATTTTTAAAAACTGTTTACATTTTGAGATTAAAGTTGTAAGTCTTTCATTTCGTATGTTGTAGAATACTCCCCATTTGTCACTGAGGACATTTTGTAATCTGGAAAAAAAAAAGGCATTTATCCTTTTCAGTGTTTTGTTTTCAGTTATTTTATGTACACATGGCATGTTGCAGGAGAAACCATTCCTCTGTTTTAAAAGCCCATTTGTTTCTTTTCTTTTGCCAGTGCAAAATGGCCCAGCAACACCACCTGTACCACCCCCACCCCCGCCTCCACCTCCTCCCCCGCCCCCGCCTCCACCTCCTCCCCCGCCCCCTCTCCCAGGTCCTGCAGCTGAGACCCTGCCTGCTCCTCCCTTACCACCCCCACCTCCTCCTTCTGCACCCCCGCTGCCTGGGACGTCTTCACCCACAGTGGTTTTCAACTCAGGATTAGCAGGTAAGAGCACAGATTTAAGAACCAGATACTTAACACGGAGAGTCGATTGTCTTACCTCCAGAGAGTTAGAGGCATTCTTTTCAATTCCAGGTCTCTTCTAAAATCACGTGTTTCCTCTTAATGTAAGACCATTTCCGCTAATATAGCCACTAGAGGGGAAATTGTCACTCAGGGGTGGCATTTTTCTCTCAATAGCCTTTGTTGTGGAAGTTCCAATCTCCTGCTGTCTTCCCACCTTCTCTCTCTCCACCTAGAGAAGGGAAAAGAGACAGGTTACCTTCTTAGGGATCTTTAGGGGCTCAGGAAACAGGACCATCCAAGCTCTGACACGGCATGTGTGCTTCCAGTGCTTACGGCTCTTTTCTTTGAAGGTATTTTCAGTGGCATCTGCGAAAGAGGAAGATGCCTTTCTGTGTAACTGTCTGATGTGGGCTTCCAGGCATTTCTTCTGAGCATTTGAGGACATCACAATTCATTATAGTGAAATTAAGCTTTGAAGGGAAATGTCCCACGAGCAGTATCTTCTTGCCTTTGATGCTTCCTGTTGATGCACGGGGTGCTCCTGCTGCCAGGACAGGGTGTGGATTTCCTCCCCCATCACAAGTAAGGCCGGGCTGGTGTGGCTTGAGAGAAGGAAAATTGCTCTAATGTCTTGAAATCTTAAGTTCTTATTTTTGACTCATGAAAAGGAATTTTTACTCTTTTCTAAAATACTGCAAGCTGTTTTCCCAGTCAGAGCGTTTTCCCTGCCATTTGGAATTTCTCTGAGCGTTGTGGAGCCATCCCTTTACCACTGGATAGTTCTGCTTCCTCATCCGTTTCAGTCCCTTCGTGAGGTCTCTTATTTCCAATGAACTAGCACTCTAGTGGTCTCATTTCCAAGGCTGCAGTGGTTTTCAGAGCCTTTCGCCCCAAGTCTAAACGATAGTCTTAATTATAGGCGATCTCCTAGCCTCCCTCTCTTAGCCTGCCTGTGCCATCGGCAGCTGGACTGGCCGGTCATTAAGACTAATTCATCCTAGTGACTAAAGCCCTTTTCAACACCGGCAAACCACCCATAACAAACTTGTTCTACATCAAATCTGTGGTGTTTACTTCCACCCCTGTTCATATAAAACTGTCATGCAAGATGCCTGTTCAAAGTCATGTTGACAGTAAACCAGTGACTTATTTCAACCTTTGAAGATCTTCCTCGTCTGCTGCTTTCTTGTAGAACTTTTATTGCTTCTGAAGGACAAAAGTTAAAGGAGTGTCACAGTGAGACTGTTGGATTTTGAAACACGAGCAAACAGAAAACCTCTTAAGGAACCACAGGAGTCTATTCCATCAACAGGCTGTTTTCAGTGCTGTTGTGGAAGCTTGTCGTTGTCGTGCGCACCCAGGCCCGGGGATGAGTGCACCAGGAGCGCTCACCGTGAGATGTGTCACCCCGGCGTCGCTCCTTTGGCTCTGCTTCTTTCTCTCTGGCAGAACCTAATGTGCATACACCCTCCACTTCCATTCACCTGGGCTCCGACTTGTACCTCCGAACTGCCGTGGCCGAGAGAAGAGCCAAGAGGCTGAGGTGTGCAGGTCCAGGGCTCCGTGCTGAATGAGTCTTGGCCTCTCAGGTTAAATGTTTTGCCTGGGTTCTTCCTCCTACCTCGTCTTTGCAATTTGTTGGCTCTGTTGATTTGCCTCACTTTTACAGTGAGACTCTGTGTTCAGCTGATCTTTCACGGCTCCTGTCAGGGTTGCTGCATTTGGAGGTTGTCCCTTTCTTGTGCAGTTTGAAGGACTGGATGTGGGACTGAAGAAACTCCTCTTTAGTGCCATGAGCATCCACTAAACAGCTATAAGATGTTCTGTTTATCAAGATGTAAGGATTATGAGATCCTTATGAGTCTTTGATAGCTTGGGATCAGGCAGTTTCTACAAGGCCTTTAATCTCTTTTCAGTACTCGGCCTTAATTTGACCATTAATACTTAGTGGTTGTAGCCCATATTGTGGGCTGCTTTGGGCTACTGGCCGCTTTGCCATTGTGTTCAGTAACACGCTCTTTCTGAAACCAGGAGGTCAGACAGAATCAGGATGTCCCCGTAGAGCCAAGAGACAGCTGAGATGATTCGCCAAGGACTCCCAGGAAGCCAGAGACCTGTGACATCACTAGGCTCCTGGATCTACAGGCAACTGGATGTCTTATTTCTTCAGTAGGCAATCAGCAAATATGTTCTTGGCGACCAAGTCAGGGGACCAGGAGGAGGTCCCTAAGTTTATCTTGTTGATTTTTCTTTGCATTTTATAGAGAAAGTATTATTAGTGTGAAGCATGCATTCAAAGTGTAAGGCATGGCTCCTGAAATCTGTTGGATCAATCTGGTTCCTGTTTCTCGGTCAGATCATTGATGACAGGCCCTTGGGTAGTCTGTAACCTTTGCTGTCTCTTTGGAAGAATGTGTTTTCGAACTTCACAATGAGAATTGGGAGTTCAGCTGATTATTTTTTTTGTTAAAAAAAATTGTTAAGATCTTATGGAATACCTGGTACCAGGTCAATATGGATGTTTGGGACCACTGTAATGAAATCATCTTTTCCTCTCTTCTAAAAAAGAATTGTTAAAAAAAAAAAAATAGTAAGTGTGTCTTTAAGGCAGGCCTGAATGGAAATGAATTTTTGGCTCTGCGCTGCCTGGTGAAATGTGTCCCAGAAGTGTGGAATTCTCTGCTAAGAGTATGTGAACTGCTGAGCCGCTGGATGCTAACCATATCTAATTTTTTTTTTCTGTATTTTCTTTGTTCTCTCTGCTTCCACAAAAGACGGGCCCATCAAGCTTTTCTGTAGGTTGCTCCTCCCTGAGTGTGTTGAGTGTCTGCCATGTGTCCCCGTGGGTCACACTGTGCCGTGACATCCCCCCATCTCCCATCGAGCCATTGCATTTGCTCTGTGTCCGTGGGGAGGCGCGGTGCTGGCTGGCAGTTGTGGTTCCAGGGCTACCCGTGTTTTAGTTGAACCTGTATAAGAGGTTATGGCCCATTAGGCAGACATCCTGGACTTCAGGCACCATGTTCCTTTCTCCTTGGACAGAGGACTGTTTTCTAGTTTTATTTTCATAGTTGGATCTCAGGGCCTCAACTCCGGAAGGGTTTTAGATTTATCCTGAGGGAGAGAAACAAGCTCCTCCCCAGAAGAAGGGCAAGCTGGGTGCTGGGCATCCCCTCCACCTGGGGCCCAACTGTCTCCACAGAACACCACCACTCCCCACCCCACCCCCAACACACAGCCACTTTCTAGAGCCAGAACACTGGGAGCATGATGCACATGGTCACCTAATGACCCCTCCTCTGCTAACCTCATCCCCCTTCCCCAACTCCTCAGGGTCTCTTTCTGAAGAGAACATTTTTTTCGCCTGTGCTCTGATCTCAGGCTTATTCCTAATCTTGCTGAAAGAGTTAGAAGTGGGATGGCTGCCCATGGAGTGACTTGTAGGGAGTGTCCTGTGGCCTGGAGGGATGATGGGAACAGGTGATGCTGACCTGGCTGCCTCAGGTTATGACAGGAAGGTGCAACCTGCCCCCAACCCCTACCTCTTCTCCCTGAACTTTGTTGAGGCGCCAGACTAGAGGAAGTGCTGGTCCTTCGTCCCCTGGCAGACATGGTTCTTCCTGGGCAGCACTGACAAACACGGTCAGCAGCAGGCAGTGGGGGCTAAGGTGTCGCATCTGGGGGTGGACGGCCTGGTTGGCGAAAGCTGTGTTTCTGTGTCCCTGCATGCTTTTGTGTGGATCTGTCAGATGACATTCCTGCTGTTTCCGTGGCCTTCGTAACTCTGGAGGAACGAGAGGCACTGTCTGTCCCCCTTATTGCAGTCAGGCGGGCAGCCAGGTAAAAGCCCACTTGTGTGTTACGTTTCTTTTATTCTGCACTGACTGAACTTCTTCTCCCTCTCTTCCCACGTAGTGTGGTGTGCATCCTGAGACAGACTTGGAAGGTGAATATTCATAGCTAGTTGGTTTAGGAAGACGTCTTTATGTTCTGCAGTTAATTTATGGACTTTTTAGTGGATTATCTTTTTGAGCTTATTTCCCCAAAGTAAGAGGAGTTAGCACCCCTCCGCCCCCATCCCCTCAGAGATAGAACCCTTTCTATTAAGAGGTTTCCAGTGTTTTTGATGAGTGCATTCTTACCTTCTAGTTGCAGGTAGCTGACTCCTGGGGAGACGTTGCTCCTTGAAAGAGGGGGCAGAGACTGCAGCCCTTTTCACAAAAGCAACACAAACCCCCATTTCTAAGTACCCTTTTTGTCTTCTTACACATTTTCTGTTTGTGGACTTGCACAGCCCTTAGTCTGTTTGGAATAACTCAGCAGCCAGTATAATCCCTTTGGAATCATCCGTAGGGTTGTGTTGCTGTGGCTGAAAGGCAGCCTTCTGGACCTTTCATTCCTGGTGGTTTAGGCAGATACTATCTGCAGCCTCTGATCATCACTGAAGATTTTTCTTTTTTTTAAATAAATGTTCAAGAGCCAGAAATTTAGGATGTCAAAATTACACTCACGTTCATGCATGTCAAACCAAGTGACACAGGGTATTTGCCCTCTCTGCTATCAAATAACATGAAGAATAATTTTTACTCCCCGACACTTTGTGCTAAGCATTGTCTTGACACTGTGACTATTTCAGCCATCCAGTTGCCTACGTTAAAACAATAAATACAAGTAAAAAGCCCAGGGTTTAGGCCTCTTTAGCACGCTCTTGTATCAGTCAGCCAAATGAAGACCTCAGGTTGCTCTGCCCAAAGCGTTGTATGACATTTTCCATTTTAAAAACATCTGGCCACCTCTTGCCAGTCTTCCTCCAGGGTTAGAGTGTCATCTGCAAGGACTGTTGTCTGATTGTTCTCAAGGGTCTTGGTGGAATCTTCATTGCATTCTCTTTGACCTCTGTAGCTGTGAAAATTAAGAAGCCAATCAAGACGAAATTCAGAATGCCAGTTTTTAACTGGGTTGCCCTGAAGCCAAACCAGATCAATGGCACAGTCTTCAACGAAATTGATGACGAACGAATTCTGGAGGTATCTTTCTCATTGGTTAGAAACAAGGGACCTTCTCTGTGCAGCAAAGCCAGGATGGGTGCTGTGTTAACCGGAACATTTCAAAAAGCTAGTGTTTTAAGTGTCTCGATATAAGAGAAGAAAAGGAGAATAAAATTGAATGCTCTTTTATAAGGTGGTTCTAAAACTGTGTTTAACAAGTGACATTAAAATGGAATAGTTTTGAACATATTCACTGTATGTGACAAGAGACACAATCTCTGCCCTTAATTTATAAAAGGGCATAAAAACCTTTTATTGAACTGTAAATAAAAAAGGACTCAATAATCACACCCACTAGTTGGTTTGGTAGATAGCTTTGGTCTGTGCTGGCCATCCCTACAAGCCAGTAATTGAAAGGCAGTTGAATTAACTGGTTGGAATCAGTTGTCCAAATAGTGAAATAGAGTTAAGCCATGGCCAAAAACAAGTTTTATACTTGGTAGAAAAAGTAACCCTTTTGATGCTTAAGAGACTCTCCAAATTGTGGCTTCCTGACTTCGTTTTTAAGTATAATCTAATTTGCTTATCCCTCTCCACCCCAGGATTTAAATGTGGATGAATTTGAGGAAATATTTAAGACAAAAGCCCAAGGTCCTGCCATTGATCTTTCTTCAAGCAAACAGAAGATAACACAGAAAGGATCGAATAAAGTGACATTACTAGAAGCAAATAGGGCTAAAAATCTTGCCATCACTTTAAGGAAAGCTGGAAAGACTGCTGAAGAGATATGTAAAGCTATTCATGTGTAAGTTCAGGGCATTCAGGAAGATTATATCCTAGTAAATTTAGGATAAAATGATGGACCAGAAATGGCCCATGGGGGTGCCGTATTAGAATGAGTAGTTGTCTTATAAGAACAACAATTGGATCGTGACATCATTTATTATCTTGGTCTGCTGTCTTATATATGCCGACAGCAACACTTACATAAAAGGAAAGTTGAGGGAAGTATTGCAGATGATAAGAAAAGGGAGAAAATGTCACTTTCTGTGGAGTATCTGAATTTTATCCAGATTTGCTGAGTACAAATTTGATGGCATTTGTGGAATGATTCAACTCAATGCCAGATGCAAATAGGATACAGATGCATATTTTAATTCATAACAATAGGAATGTGATTCCTGTTGCTGCTTAGCACTTTCCGAACATTTTAAACCAAGTTTAGTTCTTTTTTTCTTTTTTTTAATCCGTGAACTGCAGAGATGGCATTGGTTTTACTTACTCTTCTGTGAGAAGAATCTTTCTACTCTTTCACTTGTGGTAACTTTCAAATATAATAAGGATGTTATTAGATGTTTTAGGAACTAATTTGTCATTGATGTTCTGTAAATTTTGATCAGAGATTCTGTTTTGATTTCTGGTGCTGAAAGCTAATATGCATTATGGTTTTTAATCTATATTTATTTTGCTTGTCATGATTAAATGTAATTCTGTTGTTTTGCTGAACAGAGTTTGTCCAGAGAATAAAACAGAGGTTGTAGCACATACTTCTTTAGTTCACATTGAGCATATGTCCACAAAGAGCTGGTATTCTTTAAATGGATGTAAGCATTTAAGCAAAACATCCATTTATTATAGGCATTTGGATGCATTTTTCCTAAACACAAGGAAAAATATCCCAGACTTGCTGATCTAATTGAAATCGTTTACAGAGTTCATCAGATATTCTGTAATCGTGCGTATAATTTGTATCTCTTTAATTAGTAGGATTTCACATGCCTAAAAAATGTCCTTGAGCCACTTAACCACCAGACGTTCAGCCTTCCTTCTGCTTTTTCCTACTGCCATTTATTGCTGGTTTCCAGAGGCTTGGGGCTACTGATAGCCTGAAAACTGAGTGTGGCGGTCATGGTCCGGGTTTCCAGGAAGGACCAGTGAAGGTCCCTGATGCATAGTCAGGAGCCAGCTCCCGGGGGCATGTGCACGTCTGTAGACATCAGCCTGCTGTAAACATCAGCTCATCCATGAGCTGGACCAGATGGGAAGGAGGTTCTCTCTCTAACACTGGCATGTCCACTTCTGTCTTCAGATTTGACTTGAAGACCTTGCCTGTAGACTTTGTAGAATGTTTGATGAGGTTCTTGCCAACTGAGAATGAGGTGAAAGTGCTTCGGCTCTATGAGCGGGAACGGAAGCCCCTGGAAAACCTGTCGGATGAAGACCGGTTCATGATGCAGTTCAGTAAAATTGAGAGGCTCATGCAGAAGATGACCATCATGGCCTTCATCGGGAACTTCACTGAAAGCATTCAGATGCTGACTCCTGTGAGTGGCCCGGCTCTGGCGAGGGCATGGAGGGGTACAAAGAGAGAGAATTTTTTGTTGTTTTCTTTTATGGTTCTCGCAGAATTGCACTTCATGTCATGGACTTTAAGATGCTTTCCCAGAACTTTCAAGATGGCATTTTTATTTTCGCCATCTTTTTCTCCCTGTATATGCCAAGTAAATTTTGAAAACAGTGAATTTCCCTATTCCATGTGGCTGTTCCCCCCAGAGAATGCCATTTCCTGTGTCTGCAAATGTCCTTTGGATTTTAAATGACACTTCAATACAGAGAACAAGGAAAATCATTTTCTCAAATTTGGTTCCCTCCTCAAAGTACCAGTCCTCTGGCTGGGGTTAGCAAGACTGAAAATGTAACTTCATTTCTAAAAATGATCTCATATCTTTAGTGAACAGGCTTATTGGCTTTCATTGGAAGCATTAAATTTGCCATGGGAGTATTCTTCCTTGGAAGTTTGTTACAATACACTGTGGTGATGTAGAAATAATAGCCAGCCATCTCTTATTCCTTTGTGTTAAGCTGGTAGAGGCTTATGAATATCATAAATAGTTCTTTCCCAGTTCTGTTTCTAAATAAATGTTTGTTAATTGCTGATTATAGTAGCATGTATTCTGAGAATTTTTGCACAGTGATGGTATTTCTTTGCTATTTTGTTGTGTTCTTGTTCTTGGCTAGCTCCATTGATTTAAAAATATGAATTGTATTACATGATTACAGATGGTGGGCAAGGAATTGAATTCTATTGAAAGACACTGTTGACTCCTAACTCTTAAGTCTCATTGCTTACAGATTTTATGATAATCATAATGCTTCCTATTTAGAGAAGAGCTTACATGTGATGCGATAGTTATTTAAGACCTAGCAGGACAACTTAAATTTGTTATGTTTAGGAAAAAATAGAATCTCAGCATTAAGGCTCTAAGTTCTAAATGAAGGCCTATTTTCTTCTGTGTTAATTTTTAGTTTTCAGTTAGAGTTCCCCATTTTTAACGTGTCTTTTTTCCCCCCCTTCTTCTTTCCTTTGACTTGGAATCTAGCAACTGCACTCAATTATAGCAGCATCTGTCTCAATAAAGTCGTCCCAAAAACTCAAGAAAATCCTGGAGGCAAGTGAAGTTTTCCTTTCATGCATTATGCACGTATGGAAGAGCTGACTTGTCAGTTGCATTCCTCGGCTGGGGAATGCCTGAGATGCTGTCCTGATGGGCTAATCTTTTCTCTTGTTCTTTACAGATCATCTTGGCCCTTGGAAACTATATGAATAGCAGTAAACGAGGAGCAGTTTATGGATTTAAACTTCAGAGTTTAGATCTGGTGAGTGGGTTAAAAGAAATACAAGAGTTATATGAGAGATGAAACAGCTGGCAAAGATTAAACCCTGGAGCAGAGAGGTTCTGCTCTGGGAAGTGGGGTGGGATATTTTGATGAAGATTCTCTGCTAGTGGGAGGATCAGTTGGTATAAATTTTCTGAAACACCATTTGGCAGCAGGCACTTCAAACGAATAATACCTTGTGACTCAGTATTTCCATTTTTAGGACTCCTTCCTCAGGAGTCAGAAGTATGGATTCTGTTATTTTATTTATAATTGCAAACAATTAGCAACAATGTAATGGAGAAGGCAATGGCACCCCACTCCAGTACTCGTGCCTGGAAAATCCCATGCACGGAGGAGCCTGGTGGGCTACAGTCCATGGAGTCACTAAGAGTCGGACACGACTGAGCGACTTCACTTCACTTTTCGCTTTCATGCATTGGAGAAGGAAATGGCAACCCACTCCAGGGTTCTTGCCTGGAGAATCCCAGGGACGGGGGAGCCTGGTGGGCTGCTGTCTATGGGGTCACACAGAGTGGGACACGACTGAAGCGACTTAGCAGCAGCAGCAGCAGCAACAATGTAAAGATTGGAAATGATTAAATATGCTGTAATAATAGTTGATCCAATGAGCTCTCCTTCAAGTGTAAGAATATTTGTGAAGAGTTTTCAAAGGAATAGATAATTTGGTGTTTGGGAAAGAAAGAGTATAAGTTGTCTATACAGTTTGATTTTTAACTAAGTAAAATACGGAAGGAAAAACTGAATGGAAGTAGGTCAGGTATTAACAGAGAGGTTGAATGGAATTAGGAAATTCTTTAGAGCTTCTTATTTTTATTTTTCTATGTTGTCTAAAAAAAAAACAAACAAAAAAATTTTTTTTCCCCTTCTTGGATGGAGAAGGGTGCTCTGCTTTTCAGTCACCTGACTTGTGTGAATAGCACTAGAGAAAATGCTCTGTGGAGCCCTGTCGCCCAGGCTGTATCAGTTCAGTTCAGTTGCTCAGTCGTGTCCGACTCTGCGACCCCATGAATCACAGCACACCAGGCCTCCCTGTCCATCACCAGCTCCTGGAGTTCACTCAGACTCACGTCCATCGAGTCAGTGATGCCATCCAGCCATCTCATCCTCTGTCATCCCCTTCTCCTCCTGCCCCCAATCCCTCCCAGCATCAGAGTCTTTTCCAATGAGTCAACTCTTCGCATGAGATGGCCAAAGTACTGGAGTTTCAGCTTTAGCATCAGTCCTTCCAAAGAAATCCCAGGGCTGATCTCCTTCAGAATGGACTGGTTGGATCTCCTTGCAGTCCAAGGGACTCTCAAGAGTCTTCTCCAACACCACAGTTCAAAGGCATCAATTCTTTGGGGCTCAGCCTTCTTCACAGTCCAACTCTCACATCCAGGCTGTATGGGGTACCATGATTTCACAGGAGCCTACGGGGCAGCAGGTGGAGTCCCCGACCCGGGGCTATGCGGTTATTTGATAGGGAGTGTGTATTAAATCTCAGTTCTGGCCCCTAGGAGGCCATGGTCCAGTAAGCACGTCTGCTTTGGGTTGGTAAATAAAAGCAGCCAAGTGGGATGTGAGGACTGTGGGGAAAGGGCCTCTGCCTGCCAGGGCGCACCTGTGCTCACCTGCCAGTTCCAGCCCCAATCCCACTCTGGCCTTCACTTGGGGAGCAGAGCCTGGAGTCTTGCTGCTTGTAAGCGGCGGGGAGGCGGTGGGGCGGATGGGGACGAGGAGTTCCGGTGAGGAGAGAAACGTGAACTGCTCTCATGTTTAGAGTCATCTCTGAGGTTTGGTGTATCCCCTGGTCAGGAAGTCCTCTTGTCACTTAATAATCCAAGGGCTGGTTCACGTGAGAACCAAGCTGACTCTCCTGTGGGGGTGTTTTCCATCTCCTCTGGGGCTCCTGTGCTCACGTGTTTATTCTGAGGGGGAGAACGTCATCTTTACTCTAACCCGTGTCCCTTCTGGTTTTCAGCTCTTAGATACAAAGTCAACGGACCGAAAGCAAACGCTTCTGCACTATATATCCAATGTCGTAAAAGAAAAATATCAACAAGTGTCCCTCTTTTATAATGAGCTTCATTATGTGGAGAAAGCTGCCGCAGGTACTCAATTTCAGCTTTTAACATTACTGTTGGGTGTAAATGCCTTGAGTCATGGGGGAACCATTCCCTGTGTAAATAGCACTTCTCAGAACCCTTCTATGAAGGTGAGGCTAAAATATCAGAGGCTCTGAGCTGAAACGAGTGGGCTGTGGTGCTGCTCATTCCTGGGATCAATAACAAACATGGACATGAAGGGGACCTTAGTGTCCTTTTGATAAAGATCCAGGTCTTTTGGGCTCATGTGACTTCCCTCTTCCATCTGTTGCTCTTTTTATTCTGTTGCTGTAATTTTCTTTTTTTCACTTTTTGGCCATGCCTCTCTGCATGTGGGATCTTAGTTCCCCGACTAGGGATCAAACCTGTGCCCCTCTGCACTGGAAGCATGGAGTCTTAACCACTGGACCACCAGGGAAGTCCCTGTTGCTGTTATTTGAAATAAGAGAATGAAAATCTAAGATTCCCGCCCAACCCCCCCCCCCACAGATTCTTTAATTAGATTTTGTGCCGTCCTACTTGCTCAGGTGTGGCAGTTCTAAACGTTTGTGTTTAGCCTGAATTATCAGTAGTACTCGTTGTTGCTTTGCTGTGACAATTGGGAATTTTTTTGTATAAATCACCAATGACCCTGAGATTGTGGCTCTGTACTAGATAATAGTATCCTTATGTTTCAAATGAGAAAACTTGACATTTTTTATAGATTAAATGTCTTGCCCAAGGATACATGGCTAGAAAGTGATAGAAACACAACTTGAGGCGCTCCTCTGGTGGTCTAGAGGTTTAAGAAGCTGCCTGCCCATGCATAAGACATGGGTTTGATCCCTGGTCCAGGAAGATCCCACAAGCCACGGCACAATGAAGCCCATGTGCCACAGCTACTGAGCCTGTGCTCCGCAACAGGGGAAGTCAGCACAGCAATAAATAAATAATAATAATTTAAAAACAAAAGGAACTTGAACTCGGGTTGTTTTCTCATATGCATTTCTCTTCTGATCGAGTGATTTTCTTCCTTTTCAAGTTTTCCTTTGTCTAAATTAAGGGGTTTTAGCATCACAATTCTAATTAAGAAAAAACAAGTTTAAAAATTTCCTGTAGCTCATTTTGGCCCAAATGAGATTCCCCTAAAGCGTCATTTCAAAAAACTCAGTGGGGGAGATTGGGGAAATTGAGGTGCTCTCTGACAGACTTGTTTTCTGTGTTCTCATTCTGGGGCCCACGTGGATTCCTTTGTTTTATTTATTTTTTTACTGTGGTAGAAGTCATATAATATAAAAAATACCATTTAACTATATTCACTCATGCAATCCAGGGGCACTGTTCAGTGTGAATGTGTAAGTACATTCACTTTGCTGTGAAGCTGTCACCATGATCCATCTCCTGAATTTTTCACTTTGCTAAACTGAATCTCTGTCCCCATTAAACACTAACTGCCCATCCTTTGTCCCCTCCCCACCCTACCCCCAACCCCTGGCCTCTACTAATGTACTTTCTGACTCTATGAATTTGACTATTCTAGATATCTCATATAAAATGGAATTAAACAGTACTTGTCTGCACCTAATTACATTGGAATGCCTTTTTAAGTTTCATATGTGACAGATTCTTTATCCCGCCCCTCGTTTATTCATTCACTCCTTCCTTTCTCCAGTAAGCTTTTTTGAGTTCCTGCTTTGTACTTGGCACTGGCCTAAGCACTGGGGAGTCAGAGATGAATAACACAGTGTGGGTCTAGCTAGGGAAAAACATGCTACTTTGTTCTATAATTCCTCCCTGTGCAGAGCTGAGTCAGGGAATGGGGAGCCGGAGGTGGGGCTCAGACCTCCTGCAGGAGGCTGCAGGGGTGAACCCACCCTGGGTGGATGGCTACACTGCAGATGGAAAGATTCCTGCTCATAATCCCTGCTGAAGCATTGCTCATAATCCCTTCTGAAGCACTGCTCATAATCCCTTCTGAAACGTGGAAGGGTTGTTTAGCGAAAAGAAGCTGTTCCAGGTTGCTTTGGGTCTTGGTGGTCAGGACAACTGAAATTCAGTAGGTGAAATGCTGCCCCCTGCTGGGGAGTTATAGAAATGCAGAAGAGTTCAACATAGAGGATAAGCTCTTGGGCCAGTCAGTTAAGGAACCTCTGAGCCTATAGGCTAAGCAATAGGTTATCATGTCCAGTAAGAGGAGTGGAATAGTTGGAAACAAACACAGGATTTGGGTTCCATATTTGTTATCCAAGCTTCATCTCTGCCACCTCCTAGCTTGTCACCTAAGGAAGCCCATGTAACTTCTTTGTGCTGCTTTTCCTTGTCAGCAACATGGGCTAATGGTATAAATGAATTAGTGCATATAAGGGATTTACTGCAGTGCTTGATGGTGAGTACTTCGTAAATTACTCCTATTGAAGCATCTCTTCACTAAAGACTGGAAACCAGATCCCAGGCTCTTGCATAACCCTGGTAGCCCACTGAGAAGTTGGCTTCCCAGTGAGAACTCACCGTGGCTTTGACCTTTCCCATTAAAGTCATGGGGACCTTGCTTTCTCTACTTCAGTGTCCCTCGAGAATGTTTTACTGGACGTCAAGGAGCTGCAGAGGGGCATGGACTTGACCAAGAGGGAGTACACCATGCATGACCACAACACGCTGTTGAAGGAGTTCATCTTCAACAACGAGGGGAAGCTGAAGAAGCTGCAGGACGATGCCAAGATTGCCCAGGTCAGTGCCGGTGTCCCTGACCTCCATGAAGAAGAAGGAATCGGATTCCGTAAAGCCACCTGGGGCCCTGTCCTGACTGGGGGGGGGCTAAATTCCCCTCTGCTGAGGATAGATACCCTATGTAACTATGCTAAGCAGGGATAGGGTCTTTCTGCATTTGTACCTGGAGATGTCCCTGTGCTGCTCATTGTCCTCTTCTAATTTGAGGTCTTCACCCTTTTTTCTTGAGGCCCACCCCCGCTTCCCTTCCATTCCTAGGCTCCCTTTACCATGAGTCCTGTATTCAGGTCACCTCAACCAACACACGTCTGGCCTGTGCTTGGCAGAGCAGTGTTCGCAGTGTGTTGGGTTTCTGTGGGACTTGACCTTGAAACCTTTCGCCACACTGGGGGTCAAGTTACATACTTGAGAAGCAGCCAGAATGGACTGTACACCATCACAGAAAGGGAAGGCTGTGTCAAGGGAACACAGGAAGCAGACGTATTGGGCTGGCTCCCGTGTGAGTCTGGCTGCCTTGTGTCCCAGGAGGATTTGGGCAAAGACATGAGTGTCCTGGCTGTGGAAGCAGTGAGCTGGAGTCTGACCGATTTCTAAGGTCCTTTCTGACTTGGTCAACTTGTAGGAGTCCTCCCATGGCCTGAGGACACTCTTGTAAGGAGAAGCTCCTCATTTGCGTGTGTGTGTGTGTGTGTGTAGAAGTGGCAGGAGGTCCCAGGGACAGGTTGCTGTACAGCACTCTTGCCTCACTCTTGCCTCTTTGGGTTGCCTTTGACCAGGTGTTGGGAGGAAACACAGGCTGTGGAGAATCGTGGGAGGTGAGGGAGAGCAGAGGGCAGAGAGTTGCAGGGGCCCCTGCAGCTCTTTCCCAAGTTCACATGCTGGAAAAAATGACATTTAAGAGAAATTCACTTTTTCACAGGATGCCTTTGATGATGTGGTGAAGTATTTTGGAGAAAACCCCAAGACAACACCCCCATCGGTCTTCTTCCCCGTCTTTGTCCGGTTTGTGAAAGCCTATAAGGTAAACAGGTGTCTGTCAAGCCTCCCCTGGTGTTATTTCTTGAGCGGGTGCCTTCCTGGAGTTGCACTGCAGTCTCGAGAGCTCTGCAGGGGCCTCCCCTAGGCCTTCAGGTGGCAGATCTGGGTCGGGAGGACGAGACGCGGTTTCTGGCCCTGCTGCTTAGGCCCTCAGACTGTCATGCTCTCTGTTTCTACCTACCCAGCCAGGGGCTCAGCCCCCAGACAAAAGCCTTTGGCTATCCCATGGGGCGAGGGAGACCCAGGACCATCCAAAGCCATCTTTGGAAGCGGCCGCGTCAGCTGTCACCTGTGCAGGCAGGTCAAAGGACTGAGAAACCCAGGCCTGCTGTGGAGTTGTGGAGCAAGTCGGGAGTGAACCTCGGCATCATAGCCGAGGTCAGGGATAGCATGTTCGTGCTGGGCCCGCCCACAACCACGGGCCTCTGGACCAGCACTTCCCTAAGTGTGGGCTGAAAGTGGCTCTTGGAAGGATAGTCGCTCCCTGTTTCCTTATCCGGACCCATAATGGCCCTTCCTTTAAATGGGAGGCCCTCTGTGACATACCCTGGGACCCATATACCCTGAGACCATGGTTTTGAAAAAGTGCATGATTCAGATCTGTGTCAGAAAAATGTGTCCAATGAGAAAGGAAGCCAAGGAGAGCATTATGAGATTTCAGTGCTCAGCTTTCCAGATGGAGCAATGGTAAAGAATCGACCTGCCAATGCAGGAGGTACAGGAGACGCAGGTTAGATCCCTGGGCAGAGAAGATCCCCTGGAGCAGGAAATGGCAACCCACTCCAGTATTCTTGCCTGGAGAATCTCATGGACAGAGGAACCTAGTGGGCTACAGCCCATGGAGTCACAAAGGGTCAGACATGACTGAGCACTCACGTGAGTGCTCGAGAAGGCAGTGCAGTCTCTACTCTCCAGGCTCGCCTCATGTTCACCTGGGAGATGTTGGTGGAGGAAGGAGGAGCGTGACAGTGGAGTGGGGAGGGATGCAACAGAGGTGTGGACATTTCCAGAAAATGTGATTGGAAACAGTGAGTCACTTCACCGTCCTGATGCCTTTGGAGAACCATCCCTGGGCCTTTTCACTGGAACCCACGAGGTTCCCACTATTCAGCCCTCTTCTCTCAGCATGGCTCAGTGTAGTGGTGATACGACCAGCAGAAGGAAGGCACCCCCTTGCGTATGTGAGGGTGAGCACAGGCACAGCACCAGGTCCATGTGTGTGATCCCAGGGGCTGTGGGCAGTGAGAAGTGCTGGGCACTGGGCCTGCTGACCGAGGTGCTCTGCAGCTCCCTGGCTCAGGTACAGAGATGGCTTGAGCCAGCTCTGGTTATGAGCTGGGACCATGTTTCTTCACATGAAAAATTGTAAGTCTAAGGTCTAAAGAGAAACTATATGCTGTTTACAAATGTATAATACAAGCTGGGAAGAGGCCCTGGTTGGTCTCCAAGTCTGGAGGAAAAGAAGAGGTGCCACTCTTGGTGGTCTGTGGGGTGTCACAGGTCAGAGCTTCTTAGCACATTCCTTCCATGTTATCCTTTCTCCCCGAGGTCCTGTTCTCTGGCTCCGTGAGGCACTTGTCAGGCAGGGATGCGATCAGATGTTCTACTTGCCCTAACACACTACATAGATAATAACTGCCTGGCCTGACACTGACCGAGGGACTTGGTGGGCAGATGTTAGGATTTTAGGATGTTTTCTCTTCCTAAGTGTGAACCGAAGTGAAACTTGAGACAAAAGCAACAAAGATGAAAATGTAAAGTTTATTACTGACAAAAGCTGGTTTGGAGGTTAGGGTATGCCTTTGTGAGCTTATACTTCAGCCCTGATTTAGATTTATCACTGCACAGCTAGATATTAGAAGTAGCTGAGGGAGGCTGGATTCCAGAGAGAGGATGCTCAGAGGGTTGAACTGAGGTCGACCTGTTAGATTTCTTGTCCCTAATCTGTCAGCCTTGCCGCTGGAAAGGAGTGAGGAGGGAGTCCAAGAGTGTCACTCGGTGAGGCCCCTCAGGAAACAGGAGGCCAGGGGTGGAGGTTTTTCCCTAAGAATGGGCAGAAGGAGAGGAATCTGAGACCTTCCTTTCAGAGAATCTGTAGGGAGGGGAAATCCCCACACAACGTGAGAAAGACTAGGAAGCGGCTTGAGTAGGGAGAGGACCATCAGGAAAGGAATTTTCTGAAAAAGGTGAATCTCAACTAAGAGTTTTGAAGAGCTGTGATATAGACTGACAGCAAAACCCCAGAGTCATATGTAGGAATAAAGTGTAGAGCTTCTAAACCTTCCCTTCACTCTAATTCCTGGCTAACTAAGGAGCCTCTCACAAGGGCTTTTTAAAAATCTTGACTGCTGGCGTTTCCGGCAACATAATCTTCTGCTTATTTTGATTTCACCCAGCAAGCAGAAGAGGAAAATGAGCTGAGGAAAAAGCAGGAACAAGCGCTCATGGAGAAACTCCTGGAGCAGGAAGCTCTGCTGGAGCAGCAGGACCCAAAGGTGAGATGTGCCAGGCTCCATCCATGGTCTTTGTGTGAGCAGGGTCCTGATGGCTCCATGGAGGCATGCGGGCAAGAGGGGCAAAGAGCCAGGCTGGGACAGGATGCTTCAGTTCCTTCCTGGGCTTGGAAACTTGGCAGATGGATGCTTGTTCACTCATTACTTGTTCAGCCATCACTGGAATGAGGCTGAGAGCATGTATGTATAGCATTTCCAAGTTTATAGAGATAGGGAACTTAAATCTTGGTTGGATGTACAGAGAGACCATCCCAGGTAACCTGCTGACTGAACAGCGAAGTGTCCGGGAAGGAGAAGGCTTCACAGGGTCGCCGTTGGTGCTGGCCCCGATAGGGGGAAGGCTTCGTAAGGAGGAATGGGAGAGAGCATTCTAGGGAGGGAACAACACAGGTGAAGACCATGATGAAGGCTGGCAGGTCATAGTCTTTTTCATCACGATCCTCTGCACTGAAGTGTAACAAGTCAGTGGCTATTACTAGCTGCCTTTTGCCATGGGATCCGGCCTTCCTCTGGCTGCCAGTTTTGTGTGTTCTTTGTGAAAAGGATTTTGTTCCCAGAAACTTCCTAAGTTTTCTTCTGCTGAGCAGTGTGTTGGGATGGTGCTGTCTGTGTTTCAGACGGAGGCTGCTTGTTAGTCACAAAATGCTCAGACCCGTTTTGGATTTTCTCAGACCTCCAGTGGGTGTTGGTCTCATTAATCTCTGCCGTTCTTTTTTCTTCTCAGTCTCCTTCCCACAAATCAAAAAGGCAGCAGCAAGAATTAATTGCCGAATTGAGAAGGCGGCAAGTTAAAGATAATAGACATGTATACGAAGGAAAAGATGGTGCCATTGAAGATATTATCACAGGTAAAAGCTACTTCCTCACTGTGGCCCAGGGAGACCCCACTGGCCTCACTGTTTCTGGAGCATTTACAGATTTTGCTACCGCTTTTGTCCAGGGTTTACAAGTTCTTCAGTTGATTTTATCCAGATGCAGAATTACAGAGAAACGCCATATTAGTGTTTGAAGTATGTGTATAGTAACCTGTATACTGCCTGTCAAAGAACTCCAACATTCTCTCTGAAGCAACAACAAAAAAATTTCTCAATATCATGTTTCAGTATCTCAATATCATTGGAACCCTGAATATCATTCAACGTGGCTCCTCCTTCTAATGATGTCCTGTTGTCTTAGATTTGTCCCCATGCTCCATTTTCTCGTTCATGGCCACTTCTACCCATCTGCCTACTTACCGACAGGACCCATACTGTACTAACCACAGTCAACGCATGTTTTTTCAACATGCTCTTTAAAAGCCTTTTCACTCATTTAAAGTAAGTGAAGATGCTAGGAAATCAGTGCTTTCATGAGGATGCACCAACAGGTCAAAAGCCCAGAGGGTTGAGGAATGGTCATTCTCTCCGCTAGAAATCGTGCCTAACCCAGCTTTGTTCTTATCTAAGTTGTAGCCTAAGGCTTTCTGCTCAAACCAACTCTTCAGAGTTTCTGCATTCCCTGTTAAAGATGGGGGCAGTAATTTGGGGCAGTGGCTACAAGTGACTGCCTTTTCATATTTGTTGCCTAAAGTTTCTCAGCTTCCAAGATACTTAACACTTTTTGGTAGGAAATGTTACACAAAAGAGTAGAGGAAACTCTGTAAAAGTATAGAGAATAGTACCCATCACCAGTCAGGAGTTTCCAGCTCATGGCCAATTTTGTTACATATCCTCTTCTACCTGTTCCCTTGGGGTTATTTTGAAGCAAATCCAAGACATGCAATTTCCTTTAGAAGTATTTCCATATAATCTTTGAAAGATAAGGTCTGTTTAGTAAAAAAAAAAAAAAAAAAAGCATACCCACAGGGTCCTGAAAAAAAAAAGCCAGTCATTATTCATATTTCCTTAATTGTCCTATATTTAAAAAAAATATAACTCTCCAGATTTTTGATGTCTCATTTCTTGTTAATAGCTTAGTCAGCATTGAAAATAGGGATTACAAAATGGCCAAGTCAGGATTTTTTATCAGCTCAGACCCAAAGAAATAAACGAGGAGAATGAATCACTAAAAAAGGAAGTCAATAAATAATTACTTGTCCAGAGTAAACCAGTGTGAGAAGTGGAATAGGTAAGTGGCTGATGAAAGTGCCAGCGTCTGCAGGGTACACGTGTGCCCTGTACCTCTGTGCCTGCCTGTGTCTGTTCGCCCCACAGTGGCTGGCAGGTGGCTCCCAGATAAAGCTTCCTTGTTTAGCATCTCCTTGTCTCCTCTGCATGGAGCAAGAAGCTCTGCTCTGAGCAAGACCAGAACAGATCTCCTTGGGTAAGCACTGTTGTAGCCTCAAGGACACAATGAGGTTGACTTGTAGGTAGAGGAGCATCCAGCCATGGCACATTAAGAACTCAGAGCTCCGTTTTCATCAACCTGTTCTCCAGCTTAGCGACACTGGCTCATAATATGTACAGTTTCTATTTGCCTGACCTGATCTACCATAGGAGGTAAATAAATATGTTTATGGAACATTTTTTTTTTTCCCTTCTGCTTGGGCTATTTTCCATGATCTACTCAACCCTGCCCTAGATTGAGTAAAGATTGAGTAAGATTCTAGGCTTTTTGAACTCACCTGGGTATATATTATATATTGCCTTCCCCGTTTCTGCTCCCCTCCCTCACCCTTCCCCCAGGTATGATTAACAAAGCACTAACCATGTACTAATGCAGTAGATTGTGGCTTCTTACTCTCTTCTGTTTGTCTTGTTTGACTGTTATTTCAATGCAGTGCTGAAGACTGTGCCCTTTACTGCTCGCACCGCCAAGCGTGGCTCTCGATTTTTCTGCGAACCTGTTCTCACTGAGGAATACCATTACTAAACTATTACTCTTTCTCACCTGATGCTCTTAAAAGGTTGCTATGGATTTTTTGACCTCTAACGACCCTCTGTCTGTGTGTCAGGCCTACCCAGCAGTCTAGCATGGAACTGCCGTCTCCACTGTGGTGTCTTTTATGTTGTCTTCATGCTGCATGGTTTCTCATTTCAGTCACAATTGCTGACTCACTAGCATTTTTAATACATCCTGAACCCACATGGCTGGGATGGTGTGTGCCAGTTGAATTAATACAATTACATATAGAAATTTTCAGAAAATGGAACACTTCTTTGAGAGTCAGGGTGGGGATGAACTAGGTTGCTTTTAAGATTTTGAGGCTAATATCTTTGAACATAAAATGACAGTCACCAATAACAATAATTACTGTTCCTACCATTTATTGAGCACTTTCTGTGTTGGAATAGATTTATATAGATATTAAACCAACCTTTTTGTGCTCAGCTTGCTTTGATAGTAAAATGAGCTGCTATACAAGCTCTCAGGAATACAAAGTGCTCTACAGATGCAAAATGATTTGCAAAAGGATCTGTGAAGTACACACACCTGTAAGTTGGATCTTAAGTGCCTTATGGAGTTCGTAGCCATCATCCACAGTGTGATGGAGCTCATGGTACAAGCTAAACTCAGGGAGCTCTTTAGATCTAGAGGCCTGTGTAAGCTGATATAGGTAATCCGTAGCTTTATATTCACTTTTCCTTCTGAGTGTCATGACCAAGTTTCAGCTGTCAGCAGTTCCGTTGGAGCAAGGCTGTGAACTAAGCAATGAATATAAAGGCTTGGGAGACCCCACTGTCTTCTCATTCATGCTTATTCACTGGTGGCTCTGTTCCATGTCAAACCCAGGGCATTACTACTGTGATGAGCTCATATCTGGATCTGCTTCTTTGGTCAAGATGGTGGCTAAATATTACTAGCAAATATCTTTTATTGGCAAATGCTACTGTTCTTGAAAATAAAAGAAAAACACGATCAACCTTTCCCAAGAAATAAGCCTGGGCTTCGTTTCTGATGGCTGAATAAGGAATAAACTTCTCTGTTGATTACAAGAGTGACAAAGGAAACACACACTTTGAGTATATGAAATAGCCGCTGTTTGACTGCCATGCCGAGATTGACATGGAACCAGTTACATGTTTAGTTTGTGGCGTTTTCTTCTCTGAATTGCACTTGTTATGTATGCTCTTCTGTGTCTGAAGATAAGGATGTGGTATGTCGTTGCCTGTGCTGCAGTGTGCTTACCCACCAGTACTTATTAACAAGGCTATTGTCAGCTTTGCTGCCGGACTGTTTCTGGAGCCAAACTTCAAAGCAGCTTGGATCTGGGTGGTCAGAGCTGGGTGGGAAGGCATGCTCGCCCTTCCCTGGTTTTCTCTAACACCTCTTGTAGTGTGGCTTCCTTTCTTCTTCTGTTGGCTAACATGCCCGGGAATGTTATTCACAAAGTTGAATTGCTTTCCATATTCATCCCATTTTTACTTAACCATCATTTTGTGTTTTTGTTTTTCTGTTTAGCTTTAAAGAAGAATAATATCACTAAATTTCCAAATGTTCACTCGAGGGTAAGGATTTCTTCTAGCACACCGGTGGTGGAGGATACACAGAGCTGGCAAGCATCACTTTTTACTTAGCTTCCTCCTCTCTCTGTATGCACATCAATGATTTCAATCTCTGGCTGAGGGTAATACTGGTGAGAGTCTGAGCAGGGAGAAGTCTTTGCACCTCACATTCCAATGATGTGAGGCTAAGCCTCTCTGTTGGACTGTTTGGTCTCCTGCTGTGTTCTCACATGTGATGGCTTGGGTAAGGGTATTTAATGGTTATACTTTGGGTGTGAGGCTGTCCTTCCCTTAACCCCTTCTTGGCCTTTAAGTTACTCGGTGAACCCCATTTTGATCCAAAGAAATTGAGACCAAATCCTGGCCAGGGAACATGATCTATAGTCTTTTAAGGATTAGGGTTTTTAGAACGAATTCCTTTGAGGACCTATTAGGAACCATGAAATTGCAGGTCACTGCGTATCCTGAGCCAGAAATGGAATTGTAACCTCCATTACCACTCTGGGTGAGGAAGCAAAGGCTCGAGAACATTATTAGGCATGCAAAACCATTCTTGGCCTGAATTTAGGAGTAGGGCAAGGTCACAAATTCCAGTGAGTCAGGAGTTTATGGGGTGGGGACAGTGCTGAATTGAGCTGAGCACTCACTTAGCTCTGGCTTATTTTGCCATGTGAGAATTAAATGGGCCCAAAACCAGTTTTCCAAAAGTCAAGAAACCTTGGTTTTTAGGTTAATTCCCAGTTTAAATTTCTAGGAAACTGTATTTAAAAATTTAAGGCATCTGCCAAACATCCTGTGGACTAGCTATGACCCATCCATTTTCAATCTGAGCAGTGAAGGGATAAAAAAGATGAAATGTTTTAATTCTGTTGTTTCCCTTTCTAAAGATAGGATTTTTTTCTAAACAGAAATCAACAATACTAAGTTGATGTAGGGAAATACATACTGAACAGAACAAGGGGAAAAGGTATGAAGCCTGCTTTTTCCTTTCACTGTGTTCTGACTCCATTAAATGGAGGCTACCCTGCCTTATTCAAGAAAGCATGCCTTCATACGAAGAGCGCTTACTAAAATCCCTCTTGTGCATCTCATTCATTCCTTCCTGCTTGAACTAAAGTACAGTGGTTGATTCATTCAAGCATTTTGTTGTTATTGTTAGGCATCCTGCCATTCACTGGCAGTACAAATTGGGGAATCCAAGAGGGCCCATACAATCTTTCCCCTCTGATGAAAAACATCATCTTGGGTGGCAGGAAAGAACGTTCAGGAATGGAGTGTTATTTTGATTTAGTGATTGCTTTTGTTTGGTGGTTGACTGTGATATATCTGATTCACAAAGTAAACTGACCTAAGTTCATTTTAATGGAATAATAATGGAAGCCGTGGCTGCAGACTAGGTATAAGCTCCTTCCTTAATTAAAATCTCAGATAGGACAAGGCGGTGTTTTGTCTTGCAGTTTAAAGTTTATTGCAATTGTTGGTATTCACGTTTTCAGAAAGAAAAATGACTACTAAGTAATAGCTACTTCCCAATGGAAGAAACATTTCAAAATGACATCGGCTAGACTCTCTGGCCAGTGACAGAAGCACTCTACTTGTATTTTATAAGAGCCAGAATCACACCAGTATTACATGCTGTTTTGCTTGACTGTAAATATCGAGGGCAAAGTACATGTTTTTGGCTCAAATTCAGTTTGAAGGGCCCATTAGCTGACTCTTCTACACAAGCTGCTTTGATTGGCTGCCAGCTGGCCTGTCTTGTTTAGACACATGATATTACAGATTGCAATTCTCTCATTGGTGCTCTCCTCTTTACAGATCTTAGAAACCAACCATACAGACGAGCCGATGCGGTGAGGAGAAGTGTTAGGCGGCGCTTTGATGACCAGAACTTGCGTTCTGTTAATGGTGCCGAAATGACCATGTGAACCAGAAACCTGCTTGTGTGAATAAAGGGTGTGCGTGAATGAAGATGTCCATGTGAACTTTCTGTGCTACCATTTAACTGCAGCCTTGAACACAGATCAAATATTCTAAGGGCTCAGATTTAGCAAACACATAGGAATTTTTAAATGATGGGCTCTGCTTTCAACCTTTGTTAACAAGTGCCTAAAAGTGGAAGTACCTGCTCAGATTAATCAAAGCAATAGGATTTGATTTGATTAGTATCTTTTTACACCAGTATGTTATTTTTTAACCAAAATATAAATTTCATATTACATTCATTATTTGCCATTGTGATTGTCCTATGATGGCCCACCCTGGTTTCCTGATAAGTTGTAAATAACATGGAATGCATCTGCTGTGGGCTTCCTTTGCTGTCTTTTAAGAAAGTTAACTTTGGTTTAGCCATACCTGTCAACTTTGTATTTTTAAGGGCTTGCAGCACGGAAGGAAAAAGTCATGTGATAAACTCCTTTTGTCTATACCCAAGCCCCAGCCAAGTACAAATAGGATATAACTGCAGTGGCACAGAAGTCAGTCAACTTGTTTCACATTCTGCTTCTGTGTTGGGGCACGATGCCTCATGAGATATTCAGTGGTATGAATGAGACCATATGATGGCATACAGATGTGTACAAGACTTATTTGCAGTACTGTTCTTCAGCTAGAGGCAGCTTTTAAAAATACAAATGTTTATTAATTACCACTAAAATTAACATCTCAGTAATCAGTATTAGGATTTCTGAGGACCACTATGGGTCAATCCTGAGAATAGAAATCAGTGCCTTGCTAGCCAGGGAGAAGTTCACTAGCTCTATGAACAAGCATTCAAGATTTACTTCCGCTAGCAGAGTAGTATTAGTAACCTGGCCTTATCACTCTGACAATCGCAGGGTTCCCCCCTCCTCCTTTTGGTAGATTGGATTAGATATGTTTGGCATCACACATTAAGAGCTAAGAAATTCTTGTACTTCCCAGACTACCTTGTGGGGAATTGCAATTAAATTGCTGAATTACATTGGTATTAAGCTTAAATGACATGTAATGGGACTAAATGGCCAACAAAGCCACTGTTGTTCCTTCATCTCTGGCAGGGCACTTGATCCAAAGTCAAAAACTGGACTGAAGCTAATTTGTAGTTTCCATCACACATTCTGCTTCTGGCTTACCTTATTGGTACATTACACCAGTATATTAATTGTAAAGTTTATTGTATAGTATTTAACCACTGAATTTATTTTATGTTGTGCTCATGTGAACTCCTTGGTGAAGGTCTCATTTCCCTTGGATAATGTGTAGTTATATATCTCTTTTTAAATGTACAGATATTTTGCTATAAAATTGGTGCAGTTTTTTATGGTTTTTACACTTCTCTTTAATTCCCACCTAAGCCTCTGGGTAATATTGTAAATATTGTTTAAAAATGCATCAGCCTATGCTATACAATCTGAATGTTATTTTAACTTATAGGTTTCTTTTTTTAATATATATATTTAACTTCAAGGACAGTTTAGGGATCAGTTACCACATTTCACTTTAGCGTATCTATTTACAAAAAGATTAAACTGCCACCTGCTAGCACATTTTCATGTGTACTTTAAAAAAGAACATGCCAAGATTGTGTCTGACTCATTCAACGTTTCATTTTGATGAAAAGAGGGATTTGACCATGAGATTTAACACAAATAGTTGGTCCTTTACCACAAAGCAGCTGTTTTCCAAAGCTCAATCCTGATGAACATAGGTTAAAATGGGCTATTTATTAATCTACAAATAGACAATAATATTGGCATGTCCTTTTCTGTTTGTCTCCTAATGGGCCTGCTGCTTAGCAATATTAGAAATGTTTTATAAAAACAGTTCATGTTACTTTTCTGGTCTTTTCATGGCATATGAGCAAATAAACTATTTACACTACTATCCTGTACTGTGTTGTAGTCTTTCAGTGTATACTTTAGGGGGTTTTATGTGCCGGTTTCATGTATACTCTTTTAGCTTCTACAAACAGGTATGTTTTGCTGCTTGAATTCATAACCTAAACAGACTTGGTAAAATGTAAGGAAAACTCCTTCCTCTACAGAACTCCTGGTCACTTGCTGTATGGAACGTAGAAACCAAGCAGATTTTAGTATTGAGCCTTTTAGCATTGAGATTAGTATCTCCAGAATCCTAGTTATGAATTTATCCCTTCCAGAGAAAAAGCACTCTTTTTTTGGTGAGATACTGCCTCTCTCAACATTTGTTGTCATGAGGATGTTGCATATACTGTCTACTAGTGGATTGCAGACAGGCACCAAGCACCTGAAACACTTGTGCATGCACAGATATTTGGAATTCCAAGTCATCAGAGTATATTCTTAGTATATTCATTTAGTATATTTTTTAGCGAAGTAAAGAAATTTATAATTTAAGAAACTGTCCAAGTGGTTTAAAAAACAACTTAAAGGGGCATAAATTAGTCTTTATTGTGATAATCTGGAACCAAACTTGCAATATTCCCAAGGTAGACTTGTAGCTGAAACTTTTAAAACAGAAAAAAGTTAAAATTTTGCAATTATTAAGACTCTTGTTTGTTTTGTACCAGGAGAAGTGCCTCATGGTAAAGGAAATCAGGTCATTAATATTCTGTCAGGATATTTTCAAGAGTAAACTAGAGCAATAAGTTAAAATGAGGTAGATATGGTTAGGTTTTGGAAATGTATCAGTAGCACCAATTTTTAAAGATTTTCTAATGACTCAGAGGTAAGTCTCTTTGTTTTTCACTCCCAATCTTTGTGACTAAAACTGTATCTTAATCCAATAAAAGTCACTGCCAATGACACTGCAATGAATGTCCAGCAACCTTGCTCACTCAACAGTGCTCAGCGGTTAATGGAACTTGACATCCACCACTGACTCTGCTGGGTCAACATACTGGATTTTGTAGAATCACCTAATTTTACACTGTGAAATATACTTTCACAATACTAGGTTTATAATTCACATCTATTAATTTTAAATTTGATAAAATGAAATTCTTAGCCCTAATACATTGTTTTTATCAGAAATGTGTGCACAGACAAATATACTATCAGCCCACTTTGTGCCAAAGGATTAATCTTCTACTTTTTCTAAACTAATACTCCAACTATTGCTAAGAAAAAAATCTGAAGCAAGAAACAAATGCATGGACAAATGTTGATATACTTTTTTGGTCTAACTTTTTATAAAGAAAAGCAAGTATTAACATTGAGAAAACAGAATGTGGGCATCTATCAGCGCACAGCACAGAACTGCTGCATACAACAGTGCTTAAAGGAAAAGGCTGACACAGATCCAATTTAGTAGATGTCATTTTTCTAATAAATTATATTTATTTACAAAAGGTCTACCTTTTATATAATTGAAGTTCTTTACATCAGAACAATATATGAACAGAAGAGAAAATCTGTTAAGTACAAACACAAAGTAGAAACCTTGTTCCTTGTTATTACTCACCTTTCAGAACAAGTCTTCAGTTTAGTTGTAGAGGTAGGCAAGAGAGCAACACCTACCAAAAAAGTTTGCAGGCAGGACCAAAAAAAAAAAAAAAAAAAGATTATAATTACCACATTTAGATACCCCCCAAGACAGCATAAAAGAGGGGCATCAAGAAATGGCTTAGTTTGAATATGATGTGAGATTAGACAGCCACTTTGTTTCAGTCTGAATAAAAACTGGAGGTGAGCTAGTTCCCCTCAAATGCAAATATCAACCTTAAACCTAGGACAAATTACCATCAAATTAACAGTCAAGTATCTATCACTAATAATGATGAGATGGCCTTGAACTAGATCATACTGACTCACAAGAACAGTTTTTATATAGTGATTTTTTAAAAAGCATAAAAAATTCACTGCAATTAAGAAATTTAAGCCAGAAAGTATGGTTTGGAGGGCTAGGGAGACTATGTGGATAACTGGAGCAAAATCTTCCCCTTCCTAACTCATCTTTAAGTTAGCTCCAGTAGCACTTAAGTGCATACATGCCCTGTCACCATTATTCACCTGTTTGTCAAAAATAGCCTGAAATGATTAGTTCTCAGAACTTAAAATAGGAACTTTGTTTTGTCTAATTAGGGCCTTTAGATCAACTCTGATCTAGCTAAATGTTAGCTCCTCAAAAGTTACTACTTTTAAACGACTACCCTTGTAACAGAATTGTGTGTATGATATGAAGGTATGTTTCAAATCATCACAAGAGATTGCCTTTCCTACTCAAAAACCACATGAAAAGTTGTATGTTCTCATATATAATAAGTGTTTGGACATTTCTGAAGGAACAGTTAAGACTGAGGCACAGTCACTAGAATGTATCTTCAGTGTACTTCAGTTAGTTTGGGGTTCAGTATGGTTTATTGCCATGATGCTTTTTCAAGCCCTTTAATACAGATGACAAGTACCATGGATGCTGGATGAGTACATCTGTCAAATGATATTTTATTTTACATTCACTCAATAAATGCCTACTATGTGCCAGGCACTGTTCTAATTCGCATGACAGTGAGTGATACACAAATCCTTGCCCCCAAGGAATCTGACCACCATCTACATCAAAACGGTGGAAAAACTTAACAGCAAGGTAAGAATAAGGAAGGTAAGTATTATTAGACTGCTATACACCATTACTAGAACCATAGAATGAAACTATAACTTAGAATGCATTTCCATGAAAATTACTTGGGATGTTATTTTGCTTTTCCTTTATGTAAAATGAGTCCTAGAAAATGTAAAAGAAAATTTGACCTGCTATTGGGAGAGAGACTTCCCCAAGGGAAAAGAAAAAGTCTGATTTAAGATGTAAGGAATTAATGTGCTTTGCCTCGATTTTGCTTTTAGAAGTGTTTATTTAGTTCTTTAGCTTTGCAGTTTACATTTAAGTTACATAATGAACACCCTATAAACTCATTTTTTAAAATGCATTAATTACTCTTTGCTGGGTACTATTTGATTAGAAACTGCTCTCTCAAATAGTATCCAAGTTTTAAATAATCCTTAAATAAAGGAGTTACCCCTATCTGGATGCAAAAATAAAAAGTGGCTGCCTAGTCAGCACTCAGTTGACCATTAACACTGGAAGAAAACCAGGATCACCTAGGCAAATGATTCTTAACACAAGATGCAGGCCCCCTGGTAACTCAATGAAAACTATGGATCTTCTTTTCAGAAAAATGTATACAGATTTTGAAGTTTTACAGTCTTACCACTGTGAATTAAAAGACTGCTTTACTCTAGGCCAACCCCTTTCATACTATTGTTGTAAACGGGGTGCAATTAGCAAAAATCAAGATGAAATGGCTGTGATACTTTGAGCATTTTCAGATTTACTGGGAGGCATAAAAATTATTTTCATTGTTGAAACACATGAATGATCTATAGGTTGACGCTCCTTTGGGTAATGATAATGAAATGGCATCACTGTATTAAAAATGTTGGGACCACTGCTTTTATTTAAAAGTTTTATGTTGCTTAAATACACTTGGGAGAGGTGCAAAGAATTCTTCATATATCATTAACTTTTTATACCAATTCAATTTTTCCACATAGGAATTAAATACTGGAATTTTATACTGGAAGGAATATTTGAAGTCCTATTTTTGATTATTAAGCATATTAAATATATTACTGAATTTAATCCAAGAGTTCATTAATATTAATGATAATGAGGGAAGATAAGCCCTTAACATTTACCTAAGTCTGAGGCTTAACTGAAAAGTATAAATTCCCTTTATCTGAATATAAACATACTTTCTGTTTGAACACATTTTGAACATAACTGTTCAGCTCTATTAAAACCAATATTCTATGACATTTCAGCTTTATTAGACTGAAGATTTAGAAACCTAATCAAATGGATTAAAGATATTCACACATAACTCTTATTTTAATAAAATCTACCCATCACCTATATCCCAGGCCATAGTATCTTTCTGGCAACTTAATGCCATTTGATGGGATCACTACAGGATTATAGTCACTTCAATTACATACTTTATAAAAAGTACGTTGTATTTTTGCTTTACAATTCATTAGCTTTGTTTTTGGGTCAAATAATTTTCATGGTTGGAACAATAAGGAAACTTGAGTTTGTACTGTCTTATGGGAATCTGAAGTTGTGATAAGACAGTATCTCTATAATACAGAAAGTTAATTTAAGGACATGCTAAATCACATCAATAGTTTAATAGGAAAACTAAAAACTTTCAAGTTGTACTTTAAAAAATCATGATTCATGGAAGTTTTACAGATTCTAAATTCTGTGAAACACCACCAGTATTTCTGCCAATATCATATGCATATTTTACTTTGATGTCCAGGTCAAGTGTTTTTTTTTGACATGATAAACTATTAACTATTATTATGAAGGGGCCTCTGAACATTAAGTCTAGGCAACTTGCCTGTTGATAAAGTTGTTATTATGTTGTGGTTCTAATATACAATAGGAGACTAACGTCAAGCAAGAAACTGGCTTCGCATTTGTTGAAGATAGTGGTTTTTACTTTCTACAAAGTCATGTCATATTTCACAGCAGAAATATGACTTGGCATTGAGACTCCCCCCAGTTCAGGACTCCCCCCAGCCTTCCCCTGTGGCTTTCAAGAGTGGATACTAGATTTAATTGAAACATAGGGGGCAGAGATGAGAAAAGTCATCCCAGTCTGTCCCACTTTCAAATTGATTAGGATGGTGAAGGGAAAATGAACTTTTTGTTCTTCTAAATCCCAACGTGAATTAGGATTGCCCCAAATGCCCAAAATAAAAAAATACCTAAGGTAATACCAAAGACTATGTGCTAAATTTATTTACTTAAAAAAAATCTCCTGCACTGAAGGAAAATAGTATAAATTACATTACCAACCTTCAAAAGTTAGCATGTAAAAAGTATTCTTGCTTCAAACCATTGCCTTTCTTAAAGTATTCTGTAGGAAATTCATAGATCAAAAACAAATACAGGGGCCTGTATGATTTATAATATTCTTAAATATTAAAAAAGGAAAGTAACTTGGCTATGTGGATTAGATAAAGCAAAATTTTAGGGGTTTAGTATCTTAACCTTTAAAGAATCATACAATTTTTTTCTTTCTTTTTTTTAGAGCTGAGCAGTAGAAATAAATACTAGTACACACTAGAAGAGAAGATTTAATAATTGATAAAAATGTACAAAAATATTCAAATCAGAAATGCTTTAGAATGTGTACCACGAAGTCAATACTTCTCAGTGAGCAGGGAAGGTAAAAGACTTCCTCAATGAAAAAAAGCAAGAGAAAGTTCGGATAAAAAAAAAAAAACTGTTAAAGAAATTGCTGAAGTCAACATTGATTTGTTTTAGACAAGGATATTGCAGCCGTCACTTAAAGTTCGGTGGCACATTCTTTAGTAGGTCCTTAAGGCAATATATTTAAGCTAATTTACAATTTGATTTGATGTTAACTTTTTAAACATCACCTCAAAATAATGCCCTCACAGTAGCCTTTTCAAAATGTATTCAGATGTTCCATAAAAAATAATGGTGGCTTTATTATAGCAGTGCTGAGCAGCACCACTATAGTTAAGGGTCTACCAGGTTTCCATTATGAACACTATTTCTGAGTTTACCATAAAAGATCATATCATCTTTAACCAGTTGGGTAGTGCACAAAAAAGCAGTATATCAGTTGCTGGTGCTTTTTTTTGTACTACTAGATATCAAAATTTTTCCATTATATCTTCAAAATCCAGCTTCTATAAAGTAAATCAAATCACCTCATGACTTACACTTTAGAATAAAGTAGAGACACCTGCAGTTATCAGTAAATTGCCACCTTTAATCCATCCTGCAGTGCCCTATGAAAGGGTCACAGACAGACAGTTATGACTGTATGAAAATATGATTCTTGATACAGAATCAAAAGTTATTTTCAATTTCCTTTGCTTTTATAAAGTCCACAATAACAATACTTAAATGCACTTTTTTTTTTTTTTCCTGTGATATAATTAAAACCCAGTGTTATTTCAATTGAACTTAAAATAGAGTCCCTGGTCTGAATTAGACTTTAAATCATACTGTAAACATATTTGGTATAATTTATTGATCATCATCCAGTTGCTCCAAAAGGGTCCTTCTGCGCTTTTCCAATTCTCCTTCACTCAGTTCACTGCCAGAAGTATCCCAATTACCCTGAAAAACAACAGTGAATACGATTGTGTCAGTACTCAAAAGGGTAAGTAGTAGTGAACCTTTGAAAAAAGAACACAAAATCTACATGGATTCTCTTCCACAGAAACTAAGGCATCACAGACTGATTA
Source organism: Bos javanicus (assembly GCF_032452875.1). NCBI lineage: Eukaryota > Metazoa > Chordata > Mammalia > Artiodactyla > Bovidae > Bos > Bos javanicus. The sequence goes on along the minus strand of NC_083869.1, from coordinate 43,598,934 downwards.
AAGACTGATTTCTTTCCCAAAAGCCTTAACCAAATTAACCAAATACTCCCTGGTTATTTGGGGAGTAACCAGGGGAGACAGTTCTCTTAGAATGGAACTCTCCTAAGGTGTTTACTTTCAGTTTAATATGTACATCAGGGAGAATAGTACGTATCCATTTCTTTTCCTCCCTTCTACATAACTGAATATGAAACATCTTATTTCCATTTAATGGAAGCTGGGTGTTCATTTCCTAAGTATTCTTCATTAATTTTTCAGAGTCTAGGTTATCCTGTATTTTTATACTAAAGTATTATCTTCTGAGCATTATTATATTGTACCCAGAGTTATGAGGACAAGTTAGGCTGGAAAAAATTTAAAAACAACAAAAACCACACAAAACACTTTGAGAAGGAACTCAACTCTTCAAAAGTTGATTGTTCACCTATATTTTCTATCACCCTTCAGGGATCCCATTTAATCTAATGTAAGGACACTCCCCATGGACGGAGGGCCTGGTGGGCTGTAGTCCACGGGGTCGCTAAGAATCAGACACGACTGAGTGACTTCACTTTCACTTTTCACTTTCATGCATTGGAGAAGGAAATGGCAACCCACTCCAGTGTTCTTGCCTGGAGAATCCCAGGGACGGGGGAGCCTCGTGGGCTGCCGTCTATGGGGTCGCACAGAGTCAGACATGACTGAAGTGACTTAGCAGCAGCAGCAAGGACACTTAAGTCGCTAAGTAAATACAGAGGAAATAATCATTCCTCACCAAAGATGTGCATCAGACTCTTCAGTGCTGTTTGAAAACAAACACCCCTCCACCCTATTCCCACCCAAGGAGAAAATCCTAAGGGAGGACGAGGACTTACCTACACAGCTTAAACTCAGTTGGTAGCTCAGAGGCATTATGCTTGCTAAGCCCACAGCATTTGTGGCATGAACAGCAAGGTGAAGAAGGCATGTGTCATATGCTCTGCCACACACATACATATGGGGGAAACTAAGGACTGACTATGTAATTCGATATTAAAACACTAGATTTGGCTTATAATATCCCCCTATTTGCCCTCACCTCTTTCCTCTCAATGATTATTTCTAAAAGCTGTTGGAAAGCTACCTATTGAAACAGGATTTACAATGATGCCATATCAAGGGAAAACCCAATTTGAGTTTCATCTGTTAAATTTTATATTCTTAAATTAGGCAGAAAACATCCATTGGCATTTCTTAATGAGAATGTACAAAGCTAGAACAACATATTCTTTCTTAGTGGGTTAAACAACAGTGACAGAACGCCACGTTATTTTTTTAATGAATATGAAATTTAGGATGCTTAAATGGGGTCACACAAATGACATACATTAGAAAACTGCTTTGTGTGAAAAGCAGCTAACTGGTAGATACAAAGAGGAAGAATTCTAAATACTTACAGAATCCTTTCCAGTCTTTTTCTTAGGTGATTTGTGTTTTGATTCTGATCTTTGTCTAGTTCTGTCTTTTTCACCTTCCCGGTCTTTTTCTTTTTTATCCTTTTCTCTTTCAGCATCTGACTCTGGAGAGTCCTTTGCAAATAAAAGACAATGTTAAAATGGTTACTTTATCAAAATGCTATTAGGAAAAAAAACCCTTATATTGGTAATATTTAAGAACACCCACATTTAACACAGTATTTATGTATTCCTAGAGTGGTGAAATCTGAATTGATAACCTTAAGGAATCTAAAACATTCCAAAGATTCATGGCAGCAAGTTGGTCTTTCCTATGGGAAAGATGACAGTCTGACAGGGTAAACTATCACTAAAAATGGGTCACTAAATTAGGTGTACCTTCATCCCTAAGATTAGGTATATCTTGATGTGTACCTAAGACCAAGAACCAAGAATAGAAGAGAAGTTGTTTAAACTTGTGGTTCTCAACAATAGCTATGAGATGCGCACACACACACACACACACTTGGCTCTTTCTCTAAGATAGCTGAGACACACACACACATACACTTGGCTCTTTCTCTAAGATAGCTATGAGACACACACACACATACACTTGGCTCTTTCTCTAAGATAGCTATGAGACACACACACACATACACTTGGCTCTTTCTCTAAGACAGCTATGACACACACACACACACACACTTGGCTCTTTCTCTAAGATTAGTATAAAAAACCAGAGTGGGAATCCTAACGCTGTTTATTATTATTTGTTTCAAGTTCACCAAAGGATTTTATTGCAAGATTAAGGTGAACCACAACTCTGAAACTCTTGAGTTTAGGTGCTCACCTAAACTCTGCATAGGACCAAGCAGAAATGTCTACTGCCACTGAGAAAGCTAAGGGCAAAAGCTTAGGTGCAGTATAAAAATCAAGAGTTTGCTTACTGATTTATGTCTTCTCTTCTTGCTTTTCTTCTTATGTTTTTTTGATTTCTTGTAACTTCTCTCTAAGCAGCATGAAAAGAAAAGTGTCAGAATTTGAGGACATCCAAATGCCAACGACTTTAATCAAGTTAAAATTATGTTTACCAGATTCAGCACTAGAAGAATGTTCTGAAGCAGAACGAGACTCTGATCGCTGTCTTTTTTTCTTTGAATGGCTGTCATCATCATCTGAATCTGACCCCTACACAACATAAACAATTTTATTCATAATGATGCTAACAAATACTTCAATATACTTATGGTACCATTTTAAATAAACTTTCTTACTGATCGAGAGCGGGAGCGCTTCCTGTGATGTTTTTTAGATTTCTTAGAATGCTTCTTGTTTTTTGAATGATGATGTTGACATTCATGCTACAGAGGCAAAAGAAAAAAATTACAGAAGCTCACACTTTAGATAACAGATCACAGAGAATTTTTAATAGTTTTGCAAGTAAGTTCTTTTTAGAGTAAAAACGACATTCATTTTGCATTTTTAGAATGTACTTCCCAACTTGAAACTGTGCAAAGAGTTACTATCACTTAAAGTGAAGAGAACATTTTAACTATCCTATACGCACTCATTTCACATCTAAACACACGTTTAAAAGTATTAATAAAATACTTCTTACAGCAATGAGAATGGTGTGGGTACAGTGGGGACAACTGATACCCTCTATAAAGGTATGTATCTACAGAATAGTCACACTACTTTCAAAAACAATGAAATATAATTACATTTTATTTGATGAACATGGCTTTTGTCAGTGAGCTAAGTTCAGCACTGAAATAAAGAATTACCCCAGAGCCATCTGTAAAGGAGGTTAGTCTCAGAAATTGAATACAAAATCTACTTTCTTTTCAAGGAGCATTCCCTTCCTCATCGAACTTAAGATATCCAAAGGCAATCTAACTACACGTGAAATCAAAAAAGGAAATGTTCTATGGATTTTAACTCTTACTAGAACAATGATCAGGCTAGAAGGAGAGGGGAAACGCTGCAGTAAAAGTTCCCTACTCCCAAACATATCTAAGGATTTGGAAATAAATCAGTTTACAAATAAGTGGAAAGGGAAAATCTGGTTCAGGGACTCTCACTTTTTATGTCACTAATTGTTAACTCTTCTTCCTTTTCTACCTCAAGGCCCGTTTTTGAGGTCCAAATCCTTTTCTGGTATGTTCAGCTCTTCCCTATGTGGTCATCAGCTCCATTTATGACCTCATCACTTTACCAGCACAGATCATGAAAGAATCTTGTTGTGGACATTCCTGAATTGGGGGAAAATATTAACACACTACACTACAGCAAAGGTTCTCAAAATTAAATGTACATTCCAGTGCTTAAGAATCTTGTGACAATGATAATTCTGATACATTTCTGCCAATGGGGCCTGAGTTTCTGTATTTTTAACAAGTTTACAGGTAATGCAGATGCTGCTGATCTGAGTAGAAAAGATCTACAGGCCAATAGCACTAGATTTAAAGGCAGCTGAGAGACAACATATGGTACAAGGGGCCTGTTAACAGAGCAAACTGTTGTCAACACTGATACTTATCAAGGACAATAAATCCTAAGAAATCATCAACAATTAAGTTACCTGCTATTCCCAAAGACCATGAACATTACAAATTTAAGTATATGCTAACTTCACTTTGCTGTGAAGTATAAGTTTGTCCAAAACTGATGGCAAAGCATATTTGGTAAAAGCACTGGCCCTAGAGTCAAAAGCCTATGTTGGAATCCCTTCACAGCAAATTACTTTTCCTTTTGGCCTCAGTTTGCTCATCTGTAACTTCACAGGGTTGCTGTGAGGATTACATTCGTATATGTAATATTTGTTAAGCATAACATGGGCACCAAATAATAATTATTATTGGTCAATTTAGCATGTTTACTATCTATAAGTGATTACCTGAAATCTTCATCAAAATACCCTTAATTCAGCTAGTGGAATAATTTGTAATTTTATCATTACTTGTTTTAGCAAAAACTTACTATTTTTCAGAACATTCCCGAGCTTCCAACACCTCTAATGTAGTATAATATTTGAAATATGCTTAAAACTGTTTTATATCTGCTTTACAGATTCTAAGTTCTTTACAGGTTTATTAATCATTCCATGTGACTCCTAAATTGATGAATTTCTGTAACACTATATAAATATGAAACATATGAATTGTCTTCACTAAATAGATCTTTACCTTCTCATGCAAGCCTAGTGTGTTTCATTTAAAAGCAGTTCCTATAGAATAAACCACTCCCTAATCATCCCAGATAGTTAAGTACATTTGTATAAAAGTAGTATAATTTAGGAAGAACACTTTGATCATTCTAAATTCTTCGATTAAAAAAAATGTTTTACATTTTTAAATATATCAGCCAATTACAATATAACTAAAATTACCTCAAGCACATGCATAAAATCTTTAAATATTCGTTTTCTTTCAGATTCTAGAGTTATATCCTCAAATGCTGGCTCTTTTACAAATCTCTCCCGGATCTGAAAAATTCAGATATGCAATAAAAATATGAAAACTGAGAAAAATATACCAATATGACTAAAAAAACAGCAAGTGAAAACTGGCACCCCGGCCCTCTCAGTCTTTATTTCCATTCCTCCAGTATTCCTAAATGCCATCACAGCTGAGTTTACAATCTTCAAATAACTTCAGTTTATCTCTGTAGCTATGAGAAAGAAAAAGATTTTTATTTTCAACTGTAAAGGAAAAAATTTGTAAGTATACATACATCTTCCCAGACAGCATCCAATTCTATTGGAGGAGTAGCTTGTTTCAACATACTCTTAAATGCAGATTCTTTTCGTTTCATCTTCCGAGCCTCCTCTTTTTCTCTTTCACGTTCACGGGCTTCTGCCTTTTCTAGTAACTTTTAGAAAACATATTTATATACATATAGTACAATTTAACTTGTGTTAAATTCATTATTCTCCCATCATCTATAAGGTAAGGGCCAATTAATTTTAGCAAAGGAATTTACTATCACTCACCATCTAAGTATATTATCTGTTACCTTATTTGAAAGTGTCCACTACTCTGTAAAATACTATTCCTATTCCCTAATTTCAGGAGTTTACATACAATTTAAGTATCTTTAGCCAAATGTACTAAGAACTGTTTTATTAATCTAGTTGTTTATAACAGTAAGAATGATAACTTACACTATTGAAAGCCAGCTTAATATTTCCTGCATCTAATGTGGTTGATCTTTTAGTTGAACTGATTATTGCCACAAAGTCTTCAAAAGTAGTATTTACTTCAACTACAAATCCTTTATCCTAAAAAACAGAAATCTTGTTAATATTAGTAACAAAAAGAACATAGTATTATTTTAAAAAATATGCCCCAGACTAAAAGTTAATAGTATATATTTACCTTCAGAATGTCTTTTATTATCTTCTTTTCATCATGATAACGTGCTTTAAGATCCTCAACATAAAACTTGAAAAGGTCAAGTGCAGTTGATCCTAATGAAAAAACTAAAGAAGTCAAAAGCTAGCTCTAATCAAAGAGCTGCAATTACTTTTTTGTTTATAAAACAAAAGAAAGCACACCCCATGCCCCAAACACAACCACCCTTCCCTGTGGCCCGTTCCAACTATTATAACTACAATTTAGGAAAAAGAAGAATCTCACCCGGCTGACCAAGCATATTAGTGAATCTAATGTCAGAACTAATTGTTGGATACAATTCCATCCAAGATGACATAGAATGCAGTTGTCCATGTTCATGCAGTTCATCTAAAAATATCTGGGGGAAAGGGACAACAACAACAAACTCATTACACATTCAAAAGCCATATTTAAGGACTTTGGAAATGTTGGTATAACATGAATAAAAACATATGTTAAAAACAGCAATATATAAAACTCTTCCACCAGTGTTATCACAAATGTGTTTAAGTGCAACTGATACTTGCTCTTTGATGAAAGTAAAATCTGCTTTTACATAAACTATTTTGGACTTCAGACAAAAGGTGTGCATTACTTTTACAGACTTCAGTTTATGTGCCCCTTTAAGACAGATCATCATTTCTAGTTTATAAATATGTATACAAGTAAATTCAAAGCACTGTTTATTATTACAAATAATGAGGCTAAAGAAGGTACATGCACTTTTACTGTAAAATGTACTTTTTGTTTTTAAACATAACACCTAATGTGTTCTGGAAGATTTATTTTTTATTTAATTTTCTTTTCTAAGAGGAAGATATATAATTTTACTAAAGCAATACATAGAGTTTAGGGAACTAGAACTTAACCTCCATGTCTGATTTTAAAACCTATTTCTTTTTTTCTATTACTGTTATAACAAACATAAATTTTTATAGCCTCACTTTATTATTATTATTTTTACTATTTGCTTACTTTCAGGGCAACATATTGTCTTCAATAGTCTGCAATTTCCACATTTTCTGCTTCCTGAAATCCTTATAGAGTTTATTTAATGCTATAAATGTCCCTAAACTATGGTACAAATTTTGTTCCTAAAATTCCTATACCTGCACTGTTCAATACCACAGTCGCTGGTCAAATGCAGCTGCTAAGTATCATGAAATATGACTCTGAACTGAGATGTGCCAGCAGTATACAACACACAATGATTCTGAAGGTTTATTACCAAAATAAATATTGGTTGCATGTTAAAATGAAAATATTTTAGGTATACTGGGTGAAATAAGAGGTTACTAAAATTAGTATTAGTTAAATTAATAAGAAATTACAATCATGTATGTGGCATACAAATTTTTATTGAATAGCACTGCCCTGAATGATACCAGACATATAGCCCCACTTCTCTCCAAATGGGAATAAGCATGTCGATTCAGTCTCTATATCCAAAATTCTTTCTCAAACTTAAAATTTCTATCCTTTCATCCTTACCCTTCAACATAAATGAGAGCTTAACAACACCCCTGCTATGTGATCACTTAGTGATCACACTTCTCCCTCTGTGGAATCCTTAAAATAGCTTGGAAACCATCTTCAAAGATGCTCTCTAGTATCTAAAGAATCTACTCTATCATATCTGCTTTGCTAGTATTTCTGTTTTACTTCTTGGCTGCGAAGATCTGATAAGTAATAGCATTTTGACACTGAATCTACTCCAGTAATGATAGAGTAGAAAATGGCAACTCATCCCAGTGTTCTTGCCTGGGAAGTATGATGGATAGAGAAGCCTGGTGGGCTACAGTCCACAGGGTTGAAAGTCAGACATGACTTAGAAACTAAACTACTACCACCACCACTGTTTCAACAGCCAATCTAACTTGAGTGATAATTAGAAATCACTTGAGGTTCCTTTTAAAATATGAATTAAAATAAAGATACTTATAATTTACTTTTTAAAGATCACCAGATAACTTTGATATGAATTCAGGTTTGAAAACCATTATGCTAAAACTGTATGGCTTTTACTCTCTTTTATTGGGTTGGCCAAAAAGTTTCTTCAGGTCTCTCCTAAGATACTATGAAAAACCCAAACAAACTTTGTGGCTAACCCAGTATTTACTAACCCCATCTTGGGAAGGATGGGGACAAGATGAAAAGCAAGCTGCTTCAAAGATGGCTGAGGCTGGTTTTCAGGAAGAAGGACATCTGAAAATTGCAGAGTATTGAAGTCAATATGTTTCCCTGAAAGTAGGCAAATAGTAAAAATAATAATAAAGTGTGCCTATAAAAATTTGTTTAAGTTATAATAGTAATATGGAAAAAAAGAATAGGTTTTAAAATCAGACATGGGGGTTAAGTCCTAGTTCTCCAAACTCTGAATGCATTGCTTTAGTAAAATTATGTATCTTCCTCTTAGAAAATTAAATAAAAAAATAAATCCTCCAGAACACATTAGGCCTTATGTTTAGAGAAGGCAGCTCCCAACGCTGGCACTAATGACTCCTTGGAGCTCATAAACTTTTTGGGGGCACAATGCAGGATGGGAATCCTGTACATTGGGAAACGTTTATCAATACCTCTGGCCTCTATCCAATTAGATGCTAGTAGTAACTTCTCCCCAGATCATGACCATCAACAAAATGACTAGTTCAACACCACTCACTACCTCAGTCCAACTCAATAATCTCTTTTCCCTCATCTCCTTCCTTGTTTTTGGTCTCCTTATATATTGTCCATGATATAACTACTCATATATACTTGAATAAACCTTCAAAGATTTTACTTAGTAACAGAATACTTTCATCTTTTAATTCTTTCTTCATTCCTTCTATCTTGACTGGTCTCTCTTACCAAAGAAAAGCTAGTCTTTAACCCTGAACTATCTAATCAAAACATCAGTCTAATTTTGCCCCTACCTTTAATTTGGGCTTCAGCCTAAAATATTTAATCTGATTCTTAAGCTTAAAATATAGCTTTGTATCACGTTAGTATGTGTCTGGCATGGTTTCTGATTACTACTAATATAATTGGACAGAGAAGCCTGGCAGGCTACAGTCCTTGGGGGGACATGACTTGGTGACTGAACACAACAAGCACACACGCAGGCAAAAGCATGTTCTATTGGTTCTGCGACAGACATTCAGCTCAGTAATCTTCCTCTGCTGCTCTACTTCCTTTAAAAGGTCTATGTACAACTTGAAAGAGATCTACTGAATCAATTTCTGAGGGTGAGGCTCAACAACCCCTGGTTTTAACAATACTCCAAATGATCCTTTGGGAAACTACTAAGATAAAAGAAAACCATCAAGAGAAGTAAACGTTACATTCTTATGCAATGAAGACTGCAATAATGCTATTGGCTGTGGCATTTAAGGTGACTGGTGATCTTAGGCACCATGAGGAGTTGCACTTATCCTAATACAGGATTTAATGAAAGAGATCCAGTAATTAAAACATGACATAGATGCAAAATAAGGCTATACAGAGAATCTGTAATTTGAGCTCCTCTGTATAGTGTTTAAGAATTATGCTGCTACTGCTAAGTCACTTTAGTCGTGTCCCCACAGACGGCAGCCCACCAGGTTCCCCCGTCCCTGGGATTCTCCATCCTCAAAAGCATACCACAGCATTTCCTACAGTTCTTTAAAGAACTAAAAATGAATAAGTACTAATGACTCATCACACATTTATTTTCAGTCCTCCCTTATGCTATTGATTCCTCTTTCCTGAGTGAAACCATACCTATCAGTGTTCACTTTAAATACCAAATCTGCTATAGCCTTCTGTGTTTCTCTTGCCTGGAATGGCTACTCTCCTTAAGTGGATTCACAACTAACTGTATAATTTAAGAATTAATGTCTATGGATCCTCTGCAAAGCCCAAGTTAATGATCTGAGACCGGGATTCTCAAAATTGCTTATATCACTCTTAAAGGTCATTAACCATATTATAAAATTAAGCTGAAAAACAGAACTTTTAAAATTACCTGAAAAGATTCTCTATTTTTACGCTGTCGTCTCCTTTCACGAAGCAAACTCTTTTGTTTTTCTTCTTCCTCTTCCTTTTCTAAAGCTCGAATGTGTTCCTCAAAGCAAATTAATGCATCTTCTTTATCCATATCTAGAATTTTTACCAGTTATAAAAAATTAAAACAAATATCAGTAAAGAAAGAGGTTTATTTGCATTAACTTTGCATTATTTGTATTAACTTTGCATTATTTGCATTAACTCCCTACAAAGTTCAAATTCACTTTATCTGAATACTTGTATACTCAAATATAACTTTTAATTATCTAAATAGGAAATGTTTATGGAAAACTTTTTATTTATATAATTATTTCTTGATCTTTTATTTATTTCCTTATGGCCATGTGCACAGCTTTCAGGATCTTAGTTCTGAGGAATGAAGTATTTCTGGCCATATTAGTAAACAAGGATTTAACAGTCATCAGCAATTGCACCCTCCAATTCGGGCCCTTAAGGGCACTCAGGAAAGAGAAGAGTATCTGTAATCTGGCAGCCATGAGGCTGCAACCACTCCCTAAACTGAGTCCCATGGAAGCTCAGGATGTGGGATAAATACACAGGATACTGGCCCCAGAAAGCTGAGATGCATATTAAAGGAATGATTTCAGTGAGCCCAGACTCTTGTACCTTCCCAAGCATAGAAGAGTGCTGAACTCCTAAATTCAAGAGTGCTGAACTCCTAAATTCCTTGAGGTATCTGTCTTCCTTTAATTAACAATCATTTTCTGACTTTCAGACTACCTGCCCTTGTTATAAAACTTCTCTATATCCTGGCTCCTCCTCTCGCCTCCTCAGAGCAGTCTTCTCATGGTTATTTGAGATGCCCAAGTCTACTGGGCTTGAAATCCTAAAAATTTCCACCAAATAAACATAACTCTCAACTTCTAGGTGGTCACTATTTTTTAAGTCTACAGCTCCCTGATTCAGGGATCATGCCCAAGCCCTCTGCAGTGGAAGAGCAGAGTCCTAACCACTTAACTGTCAGGGAATTTCCACATGGAAAATTTCGAAAAGACTTCATTAAAACATACTCTGAATTCAAGGATGAAACCAAGACAATACATACGACACAAATAATGAAAATAGAACTGTGATAAATTGGTTAGCAATATCAGAATTACCCAAAGAGCTTTTCAAGTATAAAATTCTATGCCTTCCCTCAAACCTACTAAAGTATGGTATTCAAAAGGGTAATCAAGAAAGCTGTAATTTAATAAGCAACTAGGTAGGTCAAAAATAAGACAGACCTTAGGGAAGCTTACTACAAGATAATGCTAATACATTTTTTTTTGCCTTTTGCGAATCTCTATAAAGCCATTACCTCAAGAGCACAGCATGATAAATCTGGTCACTAATTTAGTTCCCATTAAACCACAAATAAATAGCAAGGCAAAATTTCAGGTTTGACCTAATAAATATATTTCAGTTATACTTGATAAAGCTAACTTCAGATTTTGGGGAAAATATTTTGTATTGAATCACGACACTCAGAAAGAAATATCCTATCTGGAAACAAAACAACTTTTCAGGAATGGACAAACAATTATGCAAAATTCAGTTAGTGATCTCATTAAAAAAAAAAAAAAAGTGACCAATTTCCCCTGCTAGCTGCTGCTAAGTCACTTCAGTCATGTCCAACTGTGTGTGACCCCATAGACAGCAGCCCACCAGGCTCCCCCGTCCCTGGGATTCTCCAGGCAAGAACACTGGAGGGGGTTGCCATTTCCTTCTCCAATGCATTAAAGTGAAAAGTGAAAGTGAAGTTACTCAGTCATGTCTGACTCTTAGCGACCCCATGGACCGCAGCCCACCAAGCTCCATCCCTGCTAGACAACTGTTTTAAAACTATTCCTTCCATTTAGTTGTAACTCTTACTCTGTAATTCCTCATCTTCTGCAAAAGTTGGATTATCCATCAGATACTGCTGGGCTTCAGACCAAGTAGTAGAATATGTCACATTAGCCATGTTGTCAAGTATGTTTTTTAAGGCTTCCCAATTCCTCTTTCGCAACTGCTTTGCTTGCTCCTAAAAAATATGAATGTATGTTTTAACGTTCAAATAAAGCATAATGTATGAAATGCAATCAATAAAGGTTTCTTCACATTCTGATGTCCAAATTTCAAATGCTATCCATTTGCTTTAAATATCAACACTCTTTACCTTTTCAGTACTCTTGCCTAACTGCTTCCCTCTTACCTTCAATTTGTTTAACTTCTCTTCTAAGACTAACCTGGAACTCCCTCTCCGCCTCACAAAATCTCTCTTCCCACAACTATGTATTGTAGACACTATCCAAACAAAAGTTACTGCAGACAAATCACACAACAGGTAAACGATAATGTGTTCAACCACTTTCAGTGATGTTCAAATTTTTGTTAATAATACTTACATTTCTATAAGTCTCCTGGAAGACTGGATAACATATAACTTAGTGAATAATATAGACATGAGCAAAACTAAATGTATTTGCAGGACAGTATTTCAAAAACACTACCCTACAAATACATTTTAATACAAATACATTTTAACAATTACACATTACTGCTGTTCTTTTAAAATAATCATAAATTAATGCCTTGTAAGGAAAAATACTGAGTATTTTCTAAACTCAAACAAGCTAAAAAAAAAAAAGCATTTTCTAAGTGGGCATAAGACAGGCAATTAATGACAATCTAGGTGTTAGCTACTTCAGTAGTTGTGGCAAAGACTTAGTTGCCTGTGGCATGTGCGATCTTCCTGACAAGCACTGAAAGCATGTCCCCTGCATTGGCTGGTGGATTCTTAACCACTGGACCACCAGGAAAATCCAAGAGCTACCTATTTTTTAACTTAACTTCTAATAAACAGATCTACAGCACCATATATAGTAGATAAACCAACAAGAAGGGACATGTTATAAAGTAACTCCTAAACAAGAAACATGTTGTTTAATCTATAAATACTGTTAACAGTGAATAATACCTTTTCTTTTTTTGAAAGAAAGAATAAAACATCTTCATAGATTTCAAGACGATCACGTTCTGATATTGCATTCCAGACTTCCATCTCTCCAAACATTTGCTCTGCTTTTCTGTTTGTTAAAAAGATTAAATGTTTCTGCATTATACCATAAAAAGTAATTTTAAACCATTTAAATTTTATTCTAAATTTAACACCACCAGATGAACACTCTTCCACTCTTAAGTTCATAATGGTATTATACAGGAAAACTTTTTGGTAATTAAGAAAAACAAGACAGGTTAAGTCTTGATTTCTCCTTAGAGACAGTAGGGATAATTGAGCAATGTTTTGCAGTTAGGATTACCTCTATTTCTTAAGGCAGCTACAGAGACTAACAAACCACCCATGGAACTAAATTACAGACTTCAACAAACTCTAAGAAATTTAGTTAACAGATAAAATAAGACTACTTAAAGAAATGAAGAGTTCTTCAATAAAGCTTTTCCAGAAGAGTGAGGAAAATAAGAAAAATATACAGAAAATGAACTCAGTACCTCGTTGCAAAGATGTTAATACTGAATTACTCACAATCTTAAATAATAAAGCACTCAAAAATGAAGAATGCTACATAAATGTAAATTTTCAAAAAATGCTACACGTAATAAAAATGGCCCATTTCTATTCCACAAATATAAAAATAATTGAACTCTTATATTAAGGAGAAAGGAGTCAACATTTCATTATTAAATAAAAGTCTCCTTTTTTGTTGTAGTCCCTAATTAATAACGAAGTCCTATAAATTCCACATTTAGCTACTGATTGATCTTTTATTTTATGAAACTACCACATTCACAATCCCTTAAGCTTTATTTAACGAGCATCTACTCTGATTAGTTACTGTACCTAGCAAAAAGTCTAACATGGAAACAGTAAACATACAACATAATCAGCAAAAATCTTACTTGTATCTAGTTGTGGAAGTCATTTTTTCATGATTCTCAAGAAAACGCTGAAAGGATTCCTTAGCCTCTTTGTATTTGGATCTTGCTTCTTCTTTTTCTTCTTTCTCTGTTTGGACTTTATAAGCATTAAAGGCCTGCTTTTTTTCACTCAACTTTGCTAAAGCACTAAACAAAAAAAAAATCATGTAAGAGTAAATGAAGATGATCAAATGTTAGTGTCTTGAAAACATAATTTCATTCACAAATTAAGAAAATTTCAGTAAGTTACTGAACAGAAAATAATTTCTCCTTTAAAAATTAATTCTACTATCTATAAAAGGGTGCCCACATTGTGTGACAAACCTTTTTAACTTTTGGTCCTTATCAGACATAAAGCAACTCTATTATTGGTATCCAAAATAACAAGAAGATCAATGGGAATAAAAATTTACATTATTTGACACAATTTAAATTCTCTAGGCTTGCTTTGCTCAAAGTAATCAAAAAACCAAAGTATTACCTATATCGTGGATCATTAATGATCATTTTCATAGCTTGCTCCCATGAAGCATTAGATGGTACACGCTGAAAATCATTTAATGAAAAGTTAAAATTTCACACAAAACAATACTCACTGCAAACATCAAGCACTTCCCTTTGTAGGAGTTTTAAAAAAGGTCTAAAAAATAATTTATTGACACAAGGCAAATGTGTGTAACTGTCTACAGATTAAAAAGAAAACTTAAAACTGAAATTTAAACAGACCATTAATTTAAACAGGATATTAATACTTTCTTAAGACTACTGATTAGAAGACAGAAAACTTTTATGAATAAAAGCTTTAAAGACTGAAGTGGAATGTGCTATATAGTACCTTATATATTTTTTTCGTTGGAAGTTTTTAAAAAAAAGTTAAAAAATTTAGTTCATTCTCAGTCAAAGCTATTTACAAGATTAGTATTTTTAATAAAAGCATCAAGGTACTAACTGCATTAAAGGATAATTTCATTTACTAGATACTATATATCATATAAAAATCTACAATATAAATACCTTTTCTTTTAATAATTCTTTAAATGCTTGCTTTGCCTCCTCTTTCGTATTCCACGTATACGTTTTTTTTGCTGGTTGGCTTTCTTCCTCTTCTTTTTTGGGAGTAAAACTAAAGAAAGATTTATACATGGTATTTATAATTTAAATAAACATTTGCTTTACTTCAGAAAATAATGTTTTAATTACTCTTTGATGTTTAGGTAAAATTTGACAATTTTAGAATAAACTCATCTGTAAGAGACACAAATACTAGTATATATTTAATGGAACACAAATACTAGTATATATTTTCTCTAACATTGTTATTCAGACCTTGCACAAAGGCCAAAATAAACATTTATATTATAACACTATTTTCACTACTCCACAAGTTTATACTTTCTAATGGCTTATAAAACTTAATGCTCTCATTTTTGTGTCTTAGTAACAGGCTTTGGGCAAGCATGCATAAAATAAGATGCAGAGATCAATCTAAATAGAGGTTGGCAAACTATGACCCCTGAGGCCAAATCCAGCCTGCTGCCAATTTCTGTAAATATAGCTTTATCAGAACATGACCCTGCTCAAGAGTTTGCATATTGATTATGGCTGATTGGGTACTGCCTCAGCAGAACTGAGTCACTTTGACACACTATATGACCCACAAAACCAAGTATTACTCTTTGAAGGTTTATGAAAAAGTCTGCCAAACAGTGATCTCAAACAGAAAAGAATTACCCAAGAATTATGAACTATACTTGGTTGAGCCATCTTTACAAAAAGTTGTATAAACATTTCTTCCTTTACAGAAGACAATGCTGGGGAAGAAACACACCAGAGGAGAAAAAAAAACAAAAAACACCTCAATCCCCCATAGTTAAGCTGAACGTATAGGGGAAGATTATGGAGTATACACTAACAAAAAATATAGGTAACTCACAACCTCTGAATCACACCCGAAATACAATTAACTCATCCCAATATTAGTTTGGAATACTTAAAATTATCAAAAATATTGGAAACAACATGGCCAAAAATTACCAGCTGTAAAATGATCTATGAGTAATTGAAATCAAGTTTAATGACTCAAGCACTGTAAGGAAACAGAAAAAAGGAAGCAGAAAACAACTGATTGTTAAAAATGTGAAAAATTACTGTGAAAAAATAGGATAAGTACAAAAAGATGTAAAAGAATATTACTCTAAAAGGCCTAAAATGTCTACATCTACTAGTAGGAGATTACTTAATGTTCATATAAATGTCTGTCATCATTCAACATGATGGGATATGGATCTGTAATGATGTGGATGCCTCTGATATATTTTAAAAATTAAAAATATGCATTTATTTTAAATGCATAGAAAAAAGGCAGAAAGATAGAATAAAAATCTTAACTTTTTTATGCCTTCAAATATACTATATAGATATCTTTTTAAAGCTTCTAAACATAAGAAAAAAATTTACAAAGCTATTTTCACTTTGGAAAATGCACATTAAAAATTAAAAAAAGTTTATAAAAAGAGGAAGGGAGATGAAAGCAATATACTTAAATATTAAGATGGGTGATCATGTTTGGATCTTGATATCATGGCTAATATTTTACATGTGGGTAACTTTCAAGTCAAGAAGCATAGCTCAAGGTTACTTTTTATAGCTATAGAAAGCACAGCCATATGAAATGAGAAACTGTGAACTTAAGAGATGCAGCTCTCTGGCTTTATTAAAAAGCTGTACCAATTTAATCCTATTAACAGTTTTCCTATACATTGTTAAATGTTATCTTGATTTTTCCGTATTTGTTCAGTATCAACTTATAGCAACTTCCCTGCAGTGCTGTGCTAAGCCATAACTCAGACTTAAACAGACTCACCCCATCACCAGCACTGCTTTCTAAGCTTAAGTGGAATAGTCTTGCAGCACTTTGAGAGCAGGATCCCACAAAAGTAAATCTCAAAAACTGTTATCTAAAGGTGTATGTTTTGATTCTCAATTTTTAAACACTTATTGGCCATTGACTAAATCAGCAATTTCTTGTATCAATGATGTCTGTGACTGATTTGCAGAAAACAAGTTACTAGACTTACTCAGCTACAGTTTCCTGCTTAGATGTTTCTTCTCCAGTATTACTAGACACTTCACTTTGATCCTGAACAGAAGGGGTACTAGTAAGTTGTGCTTGTTCTTCAGTAGAAATTGTTACTGTATTTTCATTATCTACAACAGTAGCAACAATCGAAGTAACCTCAGGCTCAGGAACAACTGGAACAGTTCCACTGACAGTACTAGAGGCAGAAGTGGAAGCACTGGCATTGGCTGCAGCAGCAGCTGCTGCTGCTGCGGCTGCTGCTGCAACAACAGCAGCTGCTGCTTCTGCAGCAGCCATGGTGCTCATTGTGGTTGGAATTTCTGTTGAAGGAACTGGGGCTGCTGATGTTGTGGTGCACTCTTCTTGTTTACTATATATTTAAAAAAGAGAAAACTGGTCAGTTCAATACAAATAATTGCAAACACAAATAAAGTCTGTTTAAAATTATTATAAAATCAAATGAATAAGAGAAACTAAAGGGAAAAAGGGCAGTATTGCCAAACTATTAAGCCATCTAAAAAGATTAAAACCACAGTATGAAACAGAATTACTTTAATTTGGCAAACATTTGTGATAACATATAATGCACTGATGCAACAATCTGCATTTCCAAAACCAATAATCATTTTCATTTACAAATGTCCTATCAGATTGTATTATGCCTTAAAACTCAATTTATATTGTAAATTTCTTTAAATTTTATTTCACCCACTGAAAGGAAAATCTGGGTAAACCAAGAGATAGATAAAATATTTCATCTGTTCTCAAATTAACCAAAATCAAATTTTGGACATTTCTGTAATGGTCTTAATTTGGTAAGGATGTAGTCCAAATTCAAATAACTATCTAGGAGCATCATGTGTGTATCTTGAGTAAATCTCTTCCCCTGTCCAAAATCCTCCAAAGATATCAAACTATCAGGCCTACCATGTTAAATACTATTTATACAGACAATTATAACAAGGATGTTATAGGAGGATGCTATAAATTTATAAATATGTACTGATGTCCAAAATTGCTTACCTGCTTTCTTCAGCTTTGATCATTGCTATTAAAGAGAAAAAAAGAAAAGTTATAAACACTACATAGTTTTTAAATACAATCACTGAAAACAACTTTAAAAGGAGATTAAAAGTTCCATACAGTAAGATTTAATTTACCAGCCTTAAAAAAAAAAAACACAACACTACATTTACAGTGCGAGTGCTCTATAAATTCCAGGACAGAAATTAAAGAATAAAAACAAATTTTAAATAACAGCAGGTTTTAGGAGAGCTTCTTCCCACAATGCTACCTTCTCAAAGGCTGCTGGCTACTGCAAAAACACCCTCAAAGTATCTGCGTAATTCTGGAATAAAATAACATTTTCCTCAGGGATAAAACCATTTGCTTTTCTTTAAGATACTAAATTCAAAATGGGATTGAATGTATGTTATGAAATTCCAGCACATATATACTAGCATTGACAGGTAGATAGATAGTTATGCACACCAACTATTTGTAGTAGGGTTATATCAGAAATGAGCTTGACATTCCTTACATGAATGAAGTGGGAATCTACCTATCTACAACAGTATTATTAGCCAATGCTAGTACAGAAGTATAAATTGAGCTTTAAAGATCTTCACTCAGTATTTCAGATTTCAATCTAGTTAAAGTAAATTTTTCTTTACAGGTAACACAGATATCTCATTTATTCACAGTATTAGGGAATGAGGTGCTCCATGTAAATGATAATATAAGCTTAACTCCATGAAAGTTTTTGAAACTTGTCCCCCTTTAAAGGAAATGTGTTTAGAATGGCTGACAAAACACACTAAAGGTGTTATCACTACTAATTAAATTCTTCAGATAAAATGATCATCCAAGCGAATGAGGTGACACAGGGAAAAGTTAAATAGACAAAGATCACAGTGCCTTTAAGAAATGCTTATTCTCTTTCCTGTCAGATGTCATCTTATGTTTCAAACAGTCCCATTCTCCTACAATTTGTTTTTTCTAACCGGATATAGATTATGACACCAGATTGTATTAGAAGTCAGAGTAAAAAATAAATTCTCAATTCCTACCCATAATCTATTTTAAGTCCTAGGTTTTAATATTAGGTAATATTCATAGATTTGCAGGAATGTTCTGAATAGTTGAGGATGCTAGAATATTCTCCTTCTGTGAGGTGTGGCATTTTAATTTAATTCTTCCATAATAAACATAAAGGCTATTTTGCAATGTTGTGCTAAAATAAAATCAGCATTAAATGCAGAGTCTGACAATATGTTAACAAAGGTTCTCTATCTGCTAAATGAGTTAAGTCACATATTCCATGTATGCACCAACACTCTCAGCTGTCTTTAGAAATATTGTATATGATGTCTTTGTTCAATTATCGAATGACACTTTTTTTTGTCCAAGTACAATGTTAAAAACTACAAGCTCATTTATAATATAACCCTTAAGTGAAAGGAATTTTTTGAATTAGAAATTTCTCACTGCAGATTTATCCAATTATGGTTAGTGAACATTAGTGACATACTCTAAAAATGTTAAATAATGACAGAAAATGAATTATCAAAGCAGCTCACCATGCAGGTTTGATTTTGTAATAAGACTTCCAGCAACAATGGTATTCTGGTATCCTAGTTTCAGTGGAATCAAATCAAATAAAAATCTATTTAAAATCTATAGAACTGAGATCTAGAGCAACAAGAAAATAAGAGCCCATAAAACTGTTACACCATTTAAAACGTTCTAATCACTTAATTTTAAAAAATAAGACCTCTGATTGAACAATCCTATTTATGAAGGACTGTGAATAACACACACATATAAAAAGGAACATTAAAAATTATTTTTCCCTGTTTTACCTTCAAGATCTTCAAGTTCTTTAGGTTTGGCCCAGCGAGATTCTTTTGTTTGAGAATTGTAATAATAAGGCTTTCCAGAGTCAGACTTGTACTCCTTCCAAGGGCATTTAGATAAAAGTTGCTGAAGTGAAAAAAAATAAAAAATAAAAAAAAAACTTCAGATAGCAGTAATAGATTTAGTCTGTTTTCATCATTTACATCACTGATTTTACTAGGTATTATCAACCCATACAATTCTAAACCTTGCAAGATGGTGACAATATAAACAACCACTGCAGGATACTTACTAAATAAGAGATGTTAAGTTATTTGGATGTACTATGTTTGTCTAAGGTAATGTACCTATTAAGGGGCAAAGACAAGATTCAAAACCAGGTCTATCTGATTTTCAAATCCAGATTTGAATGCTCTTGCCATTTACAACTCACCACAGGTAATAATTACCATCCATTTTCCACAAATACTAATACAAATAGGAAAAACAAAATTTAAGAGAAAGCAAAATCTGATTTAGTCATGTTTAGATTTCAGTTTCACAAACAATTTATCACAAACCTATGTGACTACATCATGTAAGGAAGCAGTTTAAATAACACTTAAAACCCAACACACAGAACCTGTTATGGTGGTGGGATGAGAATTCTATTGAAAACAAATCTAATCAGTGTCTGGGGCAAATATCTATCGGATAAATAAAAATTTTATCATCTGCCAAATTCCCTTCCCAAATATTGCTATACTATCATTACTGTGGTGGCCTGAAAAACACTTTTTACCTCTTCAAATTCTTAATTAAGAAGGGGGTGTGGATAAGAAAAGATGCCAACTAGGAAAAACTTTCAAATATAGCTTTGAAATGCCAGATCAACTCTCACTTAGAACACCAGAGTTCCTAATTAAACCAAATGGAACACTGCTTACCCAGTTTATTCCTTCAATCTTACTTTCATATTTGTATAGTTTACAACATAAAATGAAATAATACATACTCAGGTGGGGGTTGTATTTTTCAAAGACATAATTTCCCATTCTAAAAGATGGAAGTATGTTAATTTAACTTCATCTCCATGACACTAGCTTCATTGGAAAAACATAAGCACCCAGAAGAAGACATCTGAAATCACTCAGGTTTGATATAAAGAGGAAGATAAAGACCAAGTGGAGAGAGAGTACTTTTTTCCTTCCAATTTAGTCTTTAAGTCACTTTTCTTTTAATTGATAGCCACCTGACAAAGGTTCCTGAGCAGGGGTAAAAATCAGTAAAAAAAAAAACACCAAAAAACTGGTTTGCTCACAGAAAGGAATGAATTTTGTCTTTTTTCTTACTGGTGTGACTGTACAAACCCTTTTCTCCTCTGAATGCCTTTGCAGCATTCTTTTCTGATATAAGTGGTACTATTCCTCACGTATGGATGTGAGAGTTGGACTGTGAAGAAAGCTAAGCGCCAAAGAATTGATGCTTTTGAATTGTGGTACTGGAGAAGACTCTTGAGAGTCCCTAGGACTGCAAGGAGATCCAACCAGTTCATCCAAAAGGAGATCAGTCCTGGGTGTTCATTGGAAGGACTGATGCTGAAGCTGAAACTCCAATACTTGGCCACCTCATGTGAAGAGCTGACTCATTGGAAAAGACTCTGATGCTGGGAGAGATTGAGGGCAGGAGGAGAAGGGGACGACAGAGGATGAGATGCCTGGATGGCATCACTGACTCGATGGACGTGAGTCTGAGTGAACTCCGGGAGTTGGTGATGGACAGGGAGGCCTGGCGTGCTGAGATTCATGGGGTCGCAAAGAGCTGGACACAACTGAGTGACTGAACTGAACTGAACTGATTCTTTGGAAAGCCAAATACATACCAAAACCCTTAAAATAAAAAAAAGGAAAGAAAACTGTTTAATCTCTCTAACAAACTTTTACCTCAGCAGGAGTTTTAAGATCATCTGGTTTCTCCCAAGTAGACTGTTTTGTTTCAGTATTGTAGTAGTAGGTCCTTCCATCAGGTGATTTATGTTCAGTCCACATTGATTTCTAAGGAAAAATATTAATACAAAGATTCAAATTATGTAACAGTGACAATGACAGTAAACATGAATGTTATTAGTTTCAAAGTAATATATGAAGAAATTAAAAGTATAAAATGGGCATACTTTTGAATAACTGATCAACATAAGTAGGGAGGTAACTGAGAATAGAATATTTTATAAGTACTTCAAAAGCAGCATGGATGAGTTCAGGTTTTAGGATCTCTATTCTACAGTCTCAAAATTATAAGGCTACAACTGCTTATATAACTATTACACATAAGACAATCTTTCAGTAACACAATTCTACACCTTGTGGATAAAAGAGAATATGTGAATGAGATGCTAATGCAGTACAAGAGGATTGACCGTGAGCTCAACAACTCTAACATAAAGAATATTTACATAAAGTTGAAGAAAGTTCTAAACTGACATGCAATAAAGATGCAGGAGTCCAAACTGGAAAGGATGCCTCTGGATGACAATCAGAATTTAATTATCGACAAGGTGAAATTCAACAGGGATAAAATGTGAATTCAAATGCCTCAACACAAGACAAGAACATTTTACAGAAACTACTTTGATACAGAATACATATTCACTAGTGGTAAGAACCTACTAAAAGGTGTTAGTAAGACTTCAAGTATCAATAGATGTGATACTTCATGGTTACAAGCTCTGTAAGGTCACCATATAAACACACGCAGGCTAACATAAAATAATAATAAAAGGGGTTGCAAAGAACTTTTGAGATGATAGATGTCTATATTCTTGGTGATAATTCCATGGATGTGTATTTATTCCCCAAATCATCCAGTCATACACATTTAGTATGTACATTTTTTATATGTCAATAATAATAGTGTTTTTTAAAAAGTAATTTTACAAAGAATCATGAATGAATGAATGAATTACTGGATGAGATCAAAGGTACTAAGCCCAATTCCGGGCATCAGATTTTTCAGATGGTAACAGACTAAAGTGTGCTTTAAAAAGGGTTATAAAAATGATCTATACTAAATGTCTTCAATCCTCTAAGAAAGAAAAGGTAAAATCACTGTCAAACTATCACAATTTTTACCACTCAGATTTATGTTAAACTTTTTGAAAGGATTTATTCTTATTTAGGGGCTTTCCACGTGGTGCAAGCAAGTGGTAAAGAACCTGCCTGCCAATGCAGGTTGTTAGATGTAAGAGACGCAGGTTCCGCTGGGTCCGGAAGATCCCTCGGAGGAGGGCATGGCAACCCACTCCAGTATTTTTGCCAGGAGAATCTCATGGACAAAGGAGCCGGCAGGCTACAGTCCACAGGGCTGCACAGAATCAGACAAAACTGAAGCGACCTGGTACGCATACACACATTCTTAATTAAGACTTGGTTTCATCCCCTATAACTTTTGTGAATACATAAAAAGGAAAATAGGCAAATAAAATAGTCTATTTCTCTCAAAATTTACACTGAGGATGCTTACTGTAACTAAGTTGCTAACGTCTATTATATTTCTCCATAATGTAATTCCCTGCTGAATACTAAGAATCTTCCTAGCAATGCAGCATTACTTAAAAAACAAAACAAAATAAGCCATAAAATATCTGAAAACCATTGGTACTGGTTCTTAACTTTCTTCTTAACGATGAAAACTGCCCCCTATCTTCCCTTCCTTATCAACTTTATTGAGTAATGGAGTAGATCTGCCTTTGATTTCTGCTTTGGCAACGTGGCTAAACACATGATTTCATTGCTTTTCCTATTCTCTCACCATAACCACTTTATTCCTAGCTGATAAAAGAGTGTTGTGTCATTATTTTCATGTCATGATTTTCTTATAAACCACTGACAATTTTCTGATGTTGGTATTTTTGCTGTTCAATCATGCACAACTAGGCTGGAGAACAGAGAGCACAGGACAACATGAATGGTAGAATGCATTCCAGTTTCAAATGTGTTAAATGTTACAATACACTAACTAAAAACTAAATCAGGGTTTCCCTGGTGGCTCAGCCTGCCAATGCAGGAGACAAGGGTTCCATCCGTGATCCGGAAAGATCCCAAATGCCACAGAGCAACTAAGCCCATGCACACAACTATTGAGCCTGTGCTCTACAGCCCAGGAACCGCAACTACTGAAGCCGGTGTACCTTAGAGCCCATGCTCTACAACGAGAGGCCACCACAATGAAAAGCTTGCACACCCCAACAAGACAGTAGTAGCCCATGCTTGCTGAAACTACAGAAAAGTCTGTGAAACAACAAAGACCCAACATATCCAAAATATATAAATAAATAGTTAAGAAACATTTGCAAAATGTGGGAATGGAAAATAAGAAAAGACAACCTAAAGGGACTTCTCCGGTGGTGCAATGGATAAGAATCCGCCTGCCAGCGCGGGGGACATGGGTTTCATCTCTAGTCTGGGAAGATTCCAATGCCATGGAGCAACTAAACTACTGAGCCCGAGAGCCCAACTACCAAGCCCACGTACTGCAATTACTGAAGCCCAATCTCTCTAGGGAGCCTAAGTCTCAACTACTGAGCCTGCGTGTCACTACTGAAGCCTGTGCACCTAGAGCCTATGCTCCACAACAAAAGCAGCAGCCAGCACAATGAGCAGTCCGTGCACCACAATCAAGAGCTCGCCCCAACTAGAGAAAGCCCAAACAGAGCAACTAAGAACCAAATGATTATAAATACATAAATACACACACACCGAAAAAAGACAACTTGAGTATATAAATCAATGTAATTTTAACAAAACTAGGTGAGGTAAGATGATTATTTTCTGTAATTCCTGAAAAGGGAACTAGAGTTATGTGAAGGAATTAGAGATAGCCATTAGAATTCAAAGAAATTACCTGACCAAATTTTTTGGGCTGTTTAATAACAAAATAACTAGCCCTTCTGAGACTTGTTAATAATTCCATTCCATAAACAGTCAGAACCTTACAGGATGGATTTCTGAATGATGTAGCAGGATAGTTAGGTTACTGCAAAAGTGAAAGTGTGAAAGCATTAGTTGCTTAGTCGTGTCTGAGACTTTTAGACCCCATACCAAGTTCCTCTGTCCATGGGATTCTCCAGGCAAAAATACTGGAGTGGGTTACCATTCCCTTCTCCAGAGGATCTTTCCGACCCAGGGATTGAACTCAGGTCTCCCACACTATTGGCAGATTCATTACCATCTAAGCCACCAGGGAAGCCCCTAGATAACTGCAAGTGTATTTAAATTCCTTAACTTGTTTCAGCACCTTCGCAGAATATGACAACTACAATTTCTCTGGAGCCAACATTAAATAATTGCTGAAAATGAAATCAAAAAGTGATACAGTAAGAGATATATATGGAAGCTTCTTCAACTGTATGGGTAATGCTTACTTCATAAATTAAATGGTGTTAACATAGATAAACAAACATATGAAATAACAGAATGAAAAAGGAAAGGACTATGTGCTCTTCATCAAAAATGGGAAGAGAAGATACAAAACAGTAAGCAATTTAGCATTCACTACCAATTACTTTCTTTGAATTTTAAAAGCAGGTAAGACCATTATCTTCATTTTACAAATTAAAAGAGCAAAGCTTACAAGGGTTGACAACTTGCTCACAGTGATTCAGGAAATAACACTGTTTCAAGCCTGCATTAAGGGACAGTCTAATAGACAAATTCATGACCAACTATTTAATATTAAGCCCTGTACTAACTGCTTTGCATCAGTTATCAGTTAACTCTTTTAATAATCCTTTTTAATAACCCTTTTAAAAACCCTATGAGGTAGGTACCATTTACCAGCTTCACTTTATGGAAGAGAAAAGGGAGCATAAGAAAGTAAAGTAACATGCCCAAGGTAATATAGCTAGCTTGAGTTCCTAACACTGTCCCAGCCCAAAACTAAGGATCAAGGGTCCAGCTCTTTGTATCAATAGAAATTGAATCATTCCAGACAGGAATATAAATTCTGTATAAATGTCTTAAGCAATATACCAAATTCACTTATAAAAGTCAATTTTGGAGTGAGAAAAGTCATTTATCTGATAAATTTTTCACTCTTTTACCTTAAAAATATCTAATCTGCAACTTACAGTAAAATTATGTTTCTGGTCAAAACTCGTAATATTTTAAAAGCTTAAAAACAAATATATCTGAATGTTGAGTGGCATAAAAAACATTATCAACAACTAACAACTACAAAGTTATTTTCATAGGCTAAAATATGACCTAGGCAAGTAGTTACTAAGTATTGACAGTCCTGTTAACATAAGCTATTTATAAAACATTTGCCTACAAAATTACTGTTTTTTAAAAAACATGAGTTCCCCAAAGCAATAAGTATAAGTTACCTATTCAAGACTTAAGATAATAACCACCCAAGGACAGTTCAATTACAGTCCCCCATTCATACTATAAACTCAGATCTGCTTTTAATATAATGAAAAATATGCAGTGCTAACTAAAAACAGTAAGACACTGTAACAAATGATGTAGTGGCACAATATATACCGAAAATATCTGAGAGGAAAAAAAACAAAAACAAAATCCTGGGTATAAGGGGGGAAAACGCACATACATAATTATCAAGAGACCTTACATACTTTTCAGAGTCAAAAAAGCTAGTCAACATCTGGGTTGTGAATAAACTCAGCACATTCAAACTCAAAATGTGAACATTTATACAATGTATAAGCTCAACTGAATGAAAAAGAAAAGCTAAATCAGTTTTTAAAAATGACTAAATAAAACACCAAGAAATGTAGAAAAGCTGCTCACTACTCTAAATAAGGAAAACAAACCACAGAGAACAGATTCACAACCAATTTCAAAATCTAGAGGAAAAGATTTCCTCCCAAACTATTTACCAAAATTCACCCAAAAGAAAAACATCACACTTGAATATTTCAGCTACCATAGATGCAACTGAAAGAAACTTAAACCAGCTGACTTTACAGCAGAACGCTATGGAACCTTTCAAGAATAGAGTATTACAATATTATTTCAGATCACAGAAAGAGATGAAAAGCTCTCTAATATCATATAAGAAACAAATCGCCAGTCCAGGTTTGATGCAGGATACAGGAAGCTTGGGGCTGGTGCACTGGGATGACCCAGAGGGATGGTATGGGGAGGGAGGTGGGAGGAGGGGTTCAGGATGGGGAACACATGTACACCCGTGGCGGATCCACGTTGATGTATGGCAAAACCAATACAATATTGTAAAGTAAAAAAAAAAATAATAATAATAAAAAAATAAAGCTCGAAAATTGAAAATCTAAAAAAAAAAAGAAAAGCTCTCTATAAGAGTAACAAAGCACAACAGAAAAGAATCAAAAAAGAAAAAGCAGGCAATGATGCTTATAAATGTTAAGAATTAAAATATTAGCCAAGAGGATTCTACAATGTATACACTTTGAAAAAGCAGAATTTATTATATAAAAGTGCTAGGGTAATTCAACATTAGGCAATGTGTAAAAGTATTTCTATTAACAAATTGAAAAAAAAAAAAAAAATCCACCATCAGAGGATCACACCAATAGACTTGTAACAACCTGGTGGCTCAGACAATAAAGAATCTGCAATGCAGGAGACCCAGGTTCCATCTCTGGGTTGGGAAGATCCCTTGAAGAAGGGAAATGGCAACCCACTCCAGTAATCTTGCCTGGAGAATTCCATGGACAGAAGAGTCCGGTGTGCTACAGTTCATGGGGTCAAAGAATTGGACAACTGAGCTACTTTGACTTTCACTTTTCACAACCAAACTACATCCTGAAAATCATGGTGATTTACAAGTCTTTCAAAAATAAACAGAAACAAAAAATTCTCAAATAATACAATAAAAAGAAAAATATTTAATTATCCAGTGACTGTGATAATATAGCTGGCTGTGAGATACATCATACCTGCACATGCATTTATTTTGCACCTGAGGCTTAAAATACAGAGCAACAATAGAAAAATATGGGCAAACAAGATGAAAAAAGATTTTAATATACCTATCTCCTTAGGGAGATTAAGCAGATTAGATATGCCAAGATACAGAATAACAAAATAACTTTAAACTGTCAACACAAAAAAATACTCCTAAAATTGGTCTTGACACAGAACATAAGTGAGGCTTTAATAAACTGCAAAGAATTAACATCTTATACACTGTGCTTAAGGCAAAAAGATATGCGTTATAAAAAATAAATGACAGATGGACTTAACTAAAATTAAAAATTTCTGCTTTCACAAAGACAGTTCAAAGAACGAGAAAAGCCGCAAATCATTTGCAAAAGACACATCCATTTCAGTACTGTTAACCAGTGTAATTTACCAAATTATATTAAAAAAACAAAAAAAAAACAACCTCTAAACAATAAACAAGTAAAAATATCTGGACATCTCAACAAAAAAAGAAATATAGATGCAACTAAGCATATGAAAACATGCTCAACATCATACATTATTATAGACCTGGAAATTAAAAGGCATCACACACGTATTAAAATTTTTTAAAAAAGTAAAAAACAACAACAAAAAAAGCCCCTAAAAACACCAATAATATAAAATGTTGTGGGGCAACAGGAACATTCATTCACTGTTAATGAGACGTCAAAATGGTACAGTCACATTGGAAGACAGTTCAGCAACTTCTTATAAAAATAAATACAGTTCTGGGGCTTTCCTGGTGGTCCAGTGGCTAAGAATCCACCTTGCAGTGATGCAGGGATGGTGGGCTTGATTCCTAGTCTGGAAACTAAGATCCCACGTGCTGTGGAGGAACTAAGACCTCAAACTGCAACTACTGAAGCCCATGCATTCTAGAGCATTCATGACACAGCTACTGAGCCTGAGTGCTGCAGTTACTGAAACCCCATGCACTCTGGAGCTCACATACCACAAGTACTAAGCCCACGCACCACAACTAGAGTTCATGTGCTGCAACAAAAGATCCTGCATGCCACAACTAAGACCTGATGCAGTTGAATAAATCTTTTCTTTTTCAAACAGTAAATATACTCTTACTATATGAGAAAAGGCCAACAGAGGATGAGATGGTTGGATAGCATTACTGACTGAATGGACATGAGACTGAGCAAACTCCAGGAGATAGTGAAGGACAGGGAAGCCTGGCATGCTGCAGTCCACAGGATCACAAACAGTTGGGACACAACAGAGACTGAACAACATACGATGAAGCAATCACGCTCTGTGATATTTACCCGAATGAGGTGAAAACTTTTCCATATAATTATCTGTACATAATATTTGTAGCAGCTTTATTCATAATTGCTAAAACCTGGAAGCATCCAAGATGTCTTTTAATAGATGAACGGACAAACAAACTGTGGCATACAACAGTTGTGGAGGTGGGAAGAGAGATGAAGAGGAATAGCACAGAGGATTTTTAGGACAGTGAAACTATTCTGTATGACACTGCTGTGTGGAATACATGTCACTAAACATTTGTCAAAACTCACAGAATGCATAACACCAAGAGTGACCCTAATACAAACCGGACTTTGAGTGATAACGATGCGTCACTGTATGTTCACCAACTGCAGTAATGTACCACTCTGGTAAGAGATGCTGATGGTAGAGAAGGTTGTATGTATGTGAGATTCTCTACTTTGCACTCAATTTAAGATTTCTCCAAAAAAACAACAGGCAATTTGAACAACAACAAATCCTACATCTAGAAGCTGAAAAAAAAACACTACCTAATAAATAGAGAAATCGAATGAAGAAAACAGAAAACAAGATATTGAGAGCTGAATAACAACAAAACCCTTTCACATTAAAACTTAACAGAAATCGAATACTTACTTATTGCCCCTACTCAAAAAAAAAAGGACAATGATGGCTATTATGATCTCTAATTGCATGCTAAATAATTATTAAACCTCTGTAACATTAACATCTGGAAGAACCCAATAACTGCTAAGAAAATTGGAATGGTAACACCAAACCATTACCTTTAAAAAGTACTAGATCCAAAATCAACCTTAAAAGCTTTTGTACAGCAAAGGAAACCATCCACAAATTGAAAAAACAACCTACCAAACAGAAAATATTTGCAAATGATACAACTGCTAAGAGGTTAATATCCAAAATATAAATAGCTAATACAACTCAACACCAAAAAACTCCCCAAACAACCCAATTAAAAAATGGGCACAAGACCTAAACAGCCATTTTCCCAAGGAGGAAAAGCAGTAGGCCAACAGATACATGAAGAGAGATGCTTGACATCAAGTGACCATTAAGGAAGTGCAAATTAAAATTACAGTGAGATATCACCTCACACCCGTCAGAATGGCTATCATTGAAAAGAATGCAAATAACGTATGTTGGCAAGGATGTACAGAAAACAGAACCCTCATAAATGCTGGAGGGAATGTAAACTGGTACAACCACTGTGGAAACCAGTATGGAGATTTCTCAAACAACTAAAAACAGAATTACCATATGACCCAGCAAGTCCACTCCTGGGAAAATAAAAACATTAAATTTGAAAAAATACATGCACTCAAATGTTCACAGTAGAATTATTTACAGTTGTCAGGGCAAGGAAGGAAACTAAGGGGTCTATCAACAGATGAATGGATAAAGAAAAGGTGATGAAGGTGCACTGTGATAAACACACAGTGCACGCACACACACACACAGACCTGTGCGTGCACAAACAATGGAATACTATTCAGAAAACCACTAGATCATTTAGGTAGGACCTAAATCAAATCCCTTATGATTATACAGTGGAAGTGACAAACAGATTCAAGGGATTAGATCTGATGGAGTGCCTGAACAACTATGGACTGAGGTTCGTGACACTGTACAAGAGACAGGGATCAAGACCATCGCCAAGAAAAAGAAATGCAAAAAGGCAAAATGGCTGTCTGAGGCGGCCTTACAAACAGCTGAGAAAAGAAGAGAAGGTAAAGGAAAAGGAGAAAAAGAAAGATATACCCATCTGAATGCAGAGTTCCAAAGACTAGCACGGAGAGATAAGAAAGCCTTCCTCAGTGATCACTGCAAAGAAACAGAGGAAAACAACAGAATGGGAGAGACTAGAGAGCTCTTCAACAAAATTACATATACCAAGGGAACATTTCATGCAAGGATGGATACAATAAAGGACAGAAACGGTATGGAGCTGACAGAAGCAGAAGATATTAAAAAAGGTGGCAAGAATACACAGAACTATACAAAAAAGATCTTCACGACCCAGATAGTCATGATGGTGTGATCACTCACCTAGAGCCAGACATCCTGGAATGTGAAGTCAAGTGGGCCTTAAGAAGCATCACTACGAACAAAGCTAATGGAGGTGATGGAATTCCAGTTGAGCTATTTCAAATCCTAAAAGACGATGCTGTGAAAAGTGCTGCACTCAATATGCCAGCAAATTTTGAAAACACAGTAGTGGCCACAGGACTGGAAAAGGTCAGTGTTCTTTTCAATCCCAAAGTAAAGCAATGCCAAACTACTGCACAATTGCACTTATCTCATACGCTAGCCAAGTAACGCTCAAAATTCTCCAAGCCAGGCTTCAACAGTACGTGAACCGTTAACTTCCAGATGTTCAAGCTGGATTTAGAAAAGGCAGAGGAACCACAGATCAAATTGCCAACATCTGCTAGATCATCAAAAAAGCAAGAGAACTCCAGAAAAAACATCTGCTGCTGCTGCTAAGTCGCTTCAGTCGTGTCCGACTCTGTGATTCCAGACGGCAGGCCATCAGGCTCCCCGGTCCCTGGGATTCTCCAGGCAAGAATACTGGAGTGGGTTGCCATTTCCTTCTCCAATGCATGAAACTGAAAAGTGAAAGTGGAGTCTCTCAGTCATGTCCGACTCTTAGCGACCCCATGGACTGTAGCCCACCAGGCTTCTCCATCCATGGGATTCTCCAGGCAAGAGTACTGGAGTAGGGTGCCACTGCCTTCTCTGAGAAAAACATCTACTTCTGCTTTATTGATTACACGAAAGCCTTTGACTCTGGAAAATTCTTCAAGAAATAGGAATACCAGAGCACCTTACCTGCCTCCTGAGAAACCTGTATGCAGGTCAAGAAGCAACATTTATAACAAGACATGGAACAACAGACTGGTTCCAAATTGGGAAAGGAGCATGTCAAGGCTGTATACTGTCACTTGCTTACTTAGCTTATATGCAGGGTACATCATGCGAAATGCTGGGCTGGATGAAGCACAACCTGGAATCAAGATTGCCAGGAGAAATATCAATAACCTCAGAAATGCAGATGATACCACTCTTATGGCAGAAAGCCAAGAAGAACTGAAGAGCCTCTTGATGAAGGTCAAAGAAGAGAGTGAAAAACTGGCTTAAAACTCAACATTCAAAAAACTTAAGATCATGGCATCCAGTCCCATCATTTCAATGGCAAATAGATGGAGAAACACTGGAAACAATAAAAGACTTATCTTTTGGGGCTCCAAAATTACTATAGATGGTGACTGCAGCCATGAAATTAAAAGACACCTGCTCCTTGGAAGAAAAGCTATGACAAACCTAGACAGCATATTAAAAAGAAGAGACATTACTTTGCCAACACAGGTCCATCTAGTCAAAGCTATGTACGGTTTTTCCAGTAGTCATGTATAGATGTGAGAGTTGGACTATAAAGAAAGCTGAGCGCTGAAGAATTGATGCTTTTGAACTGTGGTGTTGGAGAAGACTCTTGAGAGTCCCTTGAACTGCAAGGAGATCCAACCAGTCCATCCTAAAGGGAATCAGTCCTGAATATTCACTGGAAGGACTTGTGCTGAAGCTGAAACTCCAATACTTTGGCCACCTGATGTGAAGAGGTGACTCATTTGAAAAGACCCTGATGCTGGGAAAGATTGAAGGCGGGAGACGAAAGGGATGACAGAGGATGAGTTGGCTGGATGGCATCACCGACTCAGTGGACATGAGTTTGAGCAAGCTCTGGAAGTTGGAGACTTCCAGGACAGGGAAGTCTGGTGTGCTGCAGTCCATGGGATCGCAAAGAGTCAGACACGACTGAGTGACTGAACTGAATTGAAAGTAATTTTGAACTAGTTCTTCATGTTTTGGAATAGAAAGTGTGATTACATCAAACTAAAAAAGCTTCTGCACAGTAAAGAAAATAGCAAAAAATAATCTTTGGAGTGGAAGAAAATGTTTGTAAACCATATAACTGATACAGGGTTGATAGCCACAATACATAAGAAACTCTTACAAATAAATAGCAAGAAATCGCAAATAATCCAATTAAAGAATGGGTGAAAAAGGCATACAAATGGCCATAAGGTAATTAGATACTCAACATCGCTAATCAGAGAAACACAAGTCAAAACCATAATGAGATATCACCTCACACCTGTCAGGATAGCTGTTATCAAAAACCAAGAAATAACAAATGCTGGCAAGGGTGTGCAGGAATTGGATCCCCAGTATACCGCTGGTGGAAAGTAAGCTGTATAGCCACAATGGAAAACAGTATGGAAGTTTCTTATAAAGTTGCACTTAAGCATATATAGTAGCTAAGAAATGGAAATAATCTAATTGTCCATGGATAAATTAATGGATAAAGAAAATATATATAAAATACACATACACACGAAACAAAACAATTTAGCCATAAAAATGAAATGAAATCTTGACACCTGCAACAAAATGGACAGACCTTGAAGGCTATGTGGAATAAGCCAGAGAGAGAAAGACAAGATTAATATAATCTCACTTACAAGTAGATTGTAAGAAAACAAAAAACCCAAGTTTACAGAAACAGAGAACAGATTGATGGCTGCCGTAGAGGAGGGTGGCTTGGCGGGTGAGAGAAATGGGTGAAGAGGGTCAAAATGCACAAACTTTTAGCTGTAAAACAAGGAAATCATGGGGGACAAAACGTACAGCATGGTGAGTATAGTTAGTAATACTGTTTCATGTCTTTGAAAGTTGCTTAGAGTAAGTCTTAAAATTCTACCTCACAAGAAAAAAAACAATGCTCATATGTTAACTAGATTTATTTATAGTAATCATTTAAAATGTATACAAGTACCATACTGAACCACTGCATTTACATCGGAAACTAATGTTTCATGTCAATTATACTTAATGAAAACACAAAAAAATTTCATAAGCTTTCCCCAATATTTACATGTCTTAGGACATATATCCTAGTGAGCACATACTAGGGAGGGTAAACTGGAGTAAAGATGAAGTGAAAGTGAAAGTCACTCATTCATGTCCGATTCTTTGCAACTCCATGGACTGTGCAGTCAATGGAATTCTCCAGGTCAGAATACTGGAATGGATAGTCATTCCCTTCTCCAGGGGATCGTCCCAAACCAGGGATCGAACCCAGGTCTCACACTGCAGGCAAATTCTTTACCAGCTGAGCCATCAGGGAAGCCCAAAGATGAAGAACAAAGGGAAAAAATATGAGGGAGCCTGCAAGGATCAACAATAATGACCACAGTCTGAAAAAACTACAAGTAACTAAAATTTGTGTACCAGAAATCTAAGAATAAAAAAACAACAAGTTTTAAAATAAATAATTCTGTTTTTGGATAGGAAAACTTAAAATGAAAAACATTAAATGTTAGTTCTCTTAAAATGCAAGAATTAAATTTAATTCCAGATGAAAACACAGTTTTGCCTTTTAAGCATCTCTCTGTTTACGTATTTACAGATTATTTTTGGAGGGAACAGGGAAATGTACATGCTAATATCTGAAAACAGCAAAGGAAATAATGAAAAGAGAAACCATGAACAACCTGTCTTATTAAATATGAAATCTACTCTAAGTTTCCCTGGTGGCTCAGTGGTACACCATCCATCTGCCAACATAGGAGACTCAGGTTCAATCCTAAGAGTCCCTGGAGATGGAAAGGGCAACCCAATTCAGTATTTTTTTTTTTTTTAACTTACTTGTAATTGAAGGATGATTGCTTTACAGGATTGTGTTGGTGCCTGTCAACACTCCAGTATTCTTGCCTCGGAAAACCCATAGACAGAGGAGCCTAACAGACTACAGTCCAGGGGTCATCAGTCAGACATGAGTTGGGTGACTAAACAACAATAATCAGGAAAAGGTATAATAATGAATTAGAAACAGAGTGAAAAAGAAAACCCAGAAATAGATGTCAGAATATGTGAGAGTTTAATATATGACAAAGAAAGCTATTTCAATCAAGTGAGAAAAATAAAGGTTTGACACACAATTCAAACAACCAAAATATTAGTCATGGCGGTTTCCTCATGGAAAAAGAAACTTAAGGTAATTTACTTTCTTCTTTTTAACTTATGTCTGCTTCATTTTCCTCCCAGTGAGCCCGTATTATTTAAATCAGCAGGAAAAACAAGACGCTATCATCAGTCAAAACCAAAAAGACATAAAATGAAAAAATACCAAGTGGATATTTTATAACCATTCAACTTTTAAAGCTTTTAAAAAAGATATAAGATTAGTATATTTAAATACAGTTCACAATTAAACATCTTTCCCCCCAGATTTACCATACCTGCAATTAATTCACAGCTTTCTGAATTTTCTCAACTATATGAGAATGACAACTACCTCTCAGGACTACTGTTTTGATTAAATGAGATCACACACATAAACTTCATACAGTTTTAAGGGGAAAAAAAACACCAGAAAATGCTTGGAGGCTAAAAAATACAGCTATTATCAATAACCATAAAATAGCCATCTTTAAGTGAGGCCTCGGGCTTACATTATTTTTCTAAACACCATGAAAATGTATGAGAAAAGAGCATTCAGAACATTAGCAAAAAGAACTAGAATATTACTATCTTAAAATTAAGTACTGAGGGGAAAAAAAATGCTGTACAGCAATGTCATTCTCTCTTTTCCTAAGGAAAATCAAGTAACTTTTGTCTTTCTGATTCTGTGTTAAGGAAGATACAAGCAAAGAAGTATTTTAAACAACTAAATATTAGGAAAAATCTACATCAAATTTACAGTAATTGACAAAAGTAGACAAGTTTTTGTTTACAAAGGAGTAATGTTCTAATGTAATGCTTAATTGAAAATTATCAATTACTGTTTACCTGTTTCCATTCTAATTGTAAGCCTAGCCATGGCGAAGGGGATTGGGTAACTCAATAAAGCTATGAGCCATACCCTGCAGGGTTATCCAACACTGATAAGTCATAGTGAAGAGTTCTAACAAAACGAGGAACAGCAAATCACTCCAGTATTCTTGCCAGGAGAACCCCACGAATAGTATGAAAAGGTAAAATGATATGATACTGGAAGATGAGCCCCCTATGTCAGAAGGTGTCCAATATGCTACTGGAGAAGAGAAATAAATAGCTCTAGAAAGAATGAAGCAGCTGTGCCAAAGTGAAAAACAACCCTCAGTTGTGGATGTGTCTGGTGGTGAAAGTAAAGTCTGATGCTGTAAAAAAAAAAATAATACAGCATAGGAAACAGGAATGCTAGGTCCATGAATCAAGGTAAATTGGAAGTGGTCAAATAGGAGATGGCCAAGAGTGAACACTGACATCTTACGAATCAGTGAACTAAAACTGATGTCAATGGCTGAATTTAATTCAGATGACCACTGTATCTACTACTGTGGGCAAGAATCCCATAGAAGAAATGAAGTAGCCCTCACAGTCAACAAAAGAATCAAAATGCAGTATTTGGGTATAATCTTAATAACAACAGAATCAACTCCATTCATCTCCAAGGCAAATCATTCAACATCACAGCATGTCTATGTGCCAATCACTAATACTGAAGAAAGTGAAGATGACTGATTAAAGAACAGCTTCTAGAAATACTGTAAAAAAAAAAAAAAAGTCCTTTTCATCATAGGGGATTGGAATGAAAAAATAAAAAGTCAAGAGATACTCAGAATAACAGGCAAGTGTGGACTTGAAGTACAAAATCAAGCAGGGCAAAGGCTAACAAGAGTTTTGTCAAGAGAACACGCTAGTCATAGTAAATATTTCAACAACCCAGGAAATAACTCTATACACGAACATCACCAGATGGTTAATACCAAAACCAGAGTGATTATATTTTTTGTAGTCCAAGATGGAGAAGTTCTACACAGTCAGCAAAAACAAGACCTAGAGCTGACTATGGCTCCAATCACGAGCTCCTTATTGTAAAATTCAGGCTTAAATGGAAGAAAGTAGGGAAAACCACTAGGCCATTCAGATATGACCTAAATAAAATTCCTTATGATTTTATAGGGAAGTGACAAATAGTTAAACGCGTTAGATCTCACAGACAGAATGCCTAAAGAACTACGGACAGAGGTATAACACTGTTTAGGAGGCAGTGATCAAAACCATACCCATGAAAAATAAACGCAAGAAGGCAAAGTGGTTATCTGAGGAGGCTTTACAAATAGCTGAGGAAAGAAGAGAAGTAAAAGGCAAGGAAGAATGGTAAAGGTATACCAAACTGAGCACAGAGTTCCAGAGAACAGCAGAAAGGGATAAGAAGGCCTTCTTAGATGGGAACGATGAAGGACAGAAATGGTTAAGGACCTAGTTAAGGACCTAACAGAAGCAGAAGAGATTAAAAGGAGGCAACAACACACAAAACAACTATATATATATATATAAAGGTCTTACTGACCCAGACAGATAACTATGATGATTTAAAAAATCTAGATGATCTAGGTGGTTACTCACCTAAAGCCGGATATCCTGGAGTGTGAAATCAAGTAGGCTTTAAGACGCATCACTACAACAAAGCTAGTGGAGGTGATAGAATTCCAACTGAGTTACTTAAAATCCAAACATTTACCGTGGCTCAGACAGTAAAGCGCCTGTCTACAATGTGGGAGACCCAGGTTTGATCCCTGGGTCAGGAAGATCCCCTGGAGAAGGAAATGGCAACCCACTCCAGTACTAATGCCTGGAAAATCCCATGGATGGAGGAGCCTGGTAGGCTACAGTCCATGGGGTCGCCAAGAGTCGGACACGACTGAGCGACTTCACTTCACTTCTTCACTTCAGCAGTGACCACAGTTCTGGAAAAGGTCAATTTTCATTCCAATCCCAAAGAAAGGCAATACCAAAGAATATTCAGACCAATGAACAACTGCACTCATTTCACACGCCTGCAAGGTAATGCTTAAACCCCTTCAAGCTAAGCATCAGCAGTACATGAACCGAGAAACTCCAGATGTACAAGCTGGGTTAAAAAAAGGCAGAGGAACCAGAGATCAAATTGCCAAGGTTCGCCGGTCATGGAGAAAGCAAAGAAATTTTAGAAAAATATCTACTTCTGCTTCATGTGCTGCTCGTGCTAAGCTGCTTCAGTTGTATCCAACTCTTTGTGATCCCATGGACCATCAGGCTCCTCTGTCTGTGAGATTCTCCTGGCAAGCATACTGGAGTGGGTTGCCATTTCCTTCTCCAACTTCTGCTTCATTGATTTAGATTGTGGGGACCACAACAAACTGTGGAAAATTCTTAAAAGAGATGAGAATAGAGACCACCTTACCTGTCTCCTGAGAACCTGTATGTAGGTCAAGAAGCAACAGTTAGACATGGAACAATGGACTGGTTCCAAATTGGGAATGAGTACAACAAGGCTGTATATTGTCTCCCTGCTTATTTACCTTATATGCAGAGTACATCATGTGAAATGCCAGACTGTATGAATCTCAAGCTAGAATCAAGAATGCTGGGAGTAATACCAACAACCTCAGATACGCAGATGATTGCACTCGTAATGGCAGAATGTGAAGAGGAACTAAAGAGCCTCTTGATGAAAGTGAAAGAGGAGAGCGAAAAAGCTGGCTTAAAACTCAACATTCAAAAAACTAAGATCATGGCATCTGGTTCCATCACTACATGGCCAACAGAAAGGGAAAAAGTGGAAACAGTGACAGATTTTACTTTCTTGGGCTTCAAAATCACTGCAGATGGTGACTGCAGCCATGAAATTAAGACGCTTGGTTCCTTGGAAGGAAAGCTATGACAAACCTAGACAGTGTATTAAAAAGCAGACATCACTTTGCCAACAAAGGTCGGTAAGAGTCAAAGCTATGGTGTTTCCAGTAGTCATGTACAGATGTTAGACTTGGATCATTAAGAAGGCTGAGCCTGAAGAATTGATGCTTTCAAATTGTGGTGCTGAAGAAGAGTCTTGAGAATCCCTTAGACTGCAAGGAGTTCTCGCTAGTCACTTCTAAAGGAAATCAATCCTTAATATTCATGGGAAGAAGTGATGCTGAAGCTTAAGCTCCAATACTTTGTCTACCTGATGCGAACAGCCGACTGACTGGAAAGGACCCTGATGTTAGGAAAGATTGAGGACAAAAGGAGAAGGGAACAGCAGAGGATGAGATGGTCAGATAGTGTCACTGATTCAGTGGACATGAATTTGAGTAAACTCTGAGAGAGAGTGGAGGACAGCGAACCCTGACGAACTGCAGTCCATGGGGTTGCAAAGAGCTGAACACAATTTAGTGACTAAACAACAATAATCTCTCATTAAGTCCCAGGAAAATTATTTTTTAAAATCAATCAAACAATTTTTCAAACTTTGCCAGAGAAAAGAAAGGAAAAGGGTTCAACTGAGTAGATGATCTCACAGAATAAGGATCAGTCTTTCGTGGTGGTCCAGTGGTTAAGAATCTGCCTGCCAGTGCAGGGGACATAGCTTTGACCCCTGGTCAGGGAAAACTCCACACACCTTGGGGCAACTAAGCTGGTGCATCTCAACTACTGAGTCAGTACTATTCCACCCATGCTTTGTAACAAGAGAAGCTACCACAACAAGAAGCCCATGGACCACAACTAGAGAGTAGTCCTCACACGCTGCAAGCAGAAAAAGTACTTGCACAACAAAGATGACTCAGCACAGCCAAGAGTAAATAATAAATAACATTTAAAATACAAAGAAATAAGAATCAATGTAACAGGTAAACAATTATAATGAAATAAATATATTCCAAAGGTACTTACTGCGCCAGAAGTTGTACCTAAAAAAAAAATTGGGGGAAGAGTATTACAATGTGATAAATCATGCTGTCCTTGAGTTAACAGTTTTAGAATATTTATTCATACTACTTTTTCTCCTCATACCATCACACTAAGTATCCTAAGACTGTTCCATATGACTTATGTGCTTGCTCTCTCTCCTACAAAAATAAAACATCTATAGTGCAAAGCACTTTCAGAATTAAGCTGGCACTTTGAACTTTCAATCTATGAATTCACTTGACAGCTGTTAGAGAAGCTAACAGCTTGCCTTCTGTTTCTCCTCTTCCTTTTATTATAGCTGTCCCATCTTGACTAATTTCTGTTTCTCTGCTATACTACTGATAGTAATGAATGTGTATAGTAATGAATATTTCAGACCTCTGATTCTATTCTTTAAAGTGCAAGCCACTCAGTTGTATCTGATTCTTTGCAACTCCATGGACTGTAGCCTGCCAGACTCCTCTGTCCATGGATTCTCCAGGCCAGAATACTGGATTGGGTAGCTGTTTCCTTCTCTAGGGTATCCTCCCAACCCAGGTATCTAACCCAGGTCTCCTGCATTGCAGGCAGATTCTTTACTGCCTGAGCCACCAGGGAAGCCCTCTATGCTTTAGGTTTATGACAATTTCAATTATCTAGGTTCTAAAACACATGCTGTATAATATAGTATCCTTTGGCTATCACATATCCCTATTTAAATTAAATTAAGTAAAATTTTAATGTTCAGTTCCTCCTGTGCACTAGCCACATTTCAATACTCAATAATTACATGTGGCTATATATGACACTACAGATTATAGAACAATTCCTTCCTTTCAGAAAGTTCTATTAGATGGTACTATCTTAAACTACTACCAAAGCCCTCTTAAGATATAAAAGGAAATCCACATTAGTTACAAAGTTCATACAAATAATCTTTAACTTTACAAACAAGTAGCTTAAAATTGTATATAAAAAACAAACAATGACTGTAAAAAGAAAACAAAACTAAGTACATAGATACTAACAGCAATCAAAAGGAGCTAGTATGAAAATAATAGTAAGAGAGCCCGAGCATTTAAAAACTAAAAAGAAAATGTTAAGGTAATTTTTCAGGATTATTTAGGGTAATAGTAATCAGCTCGAGATACCTAAATAGACCTAGAATACTATTCTAAAGTATATCAGAATATAGTTATAGCTTAAATGATAAAATCCATGAAACATCTTAAAAACATCAACTATGGCCCATATAAACCCACATACTGCATTTTAACATGTTTCAACTAATAATGTTCAAAAAGAAAAAATGTTTTGGCAGAATCATGGGACAAAGTACACCATCTAGAATACATGGAACATTACTTGTGTATAACTGAAGCATTATTATTATACATTAAAGTCATACTATTTATAACACTCATAGGTAACCTGCTGGAAAAAAATATGCATTATCATAGGACTTACAAACTACACAGACCAAGCAGGTACCAAAAAAATGACTGAAGTAGTCCAGAAGGCTGAGAGTGCATGCTTGATATCTGAAGTATGTAGTCCCTATCCCATTCCACAAGGTTTGCTGAATACAAATATGGACTCAACCAGAATTTTTTTGGAGAAGGCAATGGCACTCCACTCCAGTACTCTTGCCTGGAGAATCACATGGACGGAGGAGCCTGGTAGGCTGCAGTCCATGGAGTCGCTAAGAGTCAGACATGGCTGAGCGACTTCATTTTCACTTTTTACTTTCATGCATTGGAGAAGGAAATGGCACCCCACTCCAGTGTTCTTGCCTGGAGAATCCCAGGATGGGGGAGCCTGGTGGGCTTCTGTCTATGGGGTCACACAGAGTCGGACACGACTGAAGCAACTTAGCAGTAGCAGCAGAATTTTTTACTCAAATTTGAGTATCTACTGTACTGAGGACCACTGTAAATATTAAAAGTACAGATCATCCAACTTTAAATTCAATCTTTGTGTAAAAAGATAAATTCAACTTTATATAAGCCTGCAGATTTTAATGTTAGCAACTAATTAAAAAATTAAAAACATTGTATGGGCCAAAGTATATCCTGTATACCAAATCTGGTCCCAGAACTCCATACCTAAAATTACGACAATTTCTTATGGATTTAATTATGAACGCTATACAAAAAAAAAAAAAAAAAAAAAGGGAGCTGATTATAATGCCCAAGAGACATTGTTTTAGTCCTCATTCAAGGACAGTTGTGACTGTCTATATTAAGTCTAGTATATCACCATAAATGGTATACATACCTGCTGCTACATCCATATTATTTACTCCTGGCTATAAGAAGAAAAAGTGAAGTTAGTAACATTTACTTTGCACAAACTGTATTTTATACACAATCCTCATAAAGCATAGTCAATCAACCCCTTCTCTGTATTAATTCTCTAGTTACTGACTCAAAAATTTTGGTTAAGTTTTAGTGATCTTGGTTCCCTAAGCTTGCTATAAATTGTTAAAAACAAAACAGTAACCTGCAGCTACTGAAGCACTTTAAATGTTTTATTTATATGATCATCAATTATATAAAAGACCCACAATTCTAAGATCCAAAAAGCTGAAAACCTTTTAAGTTTGGCATCAAAACTCATTACAGTGGCCAAAGCTATCCTGAGTAATAGGAATTCTTTAGTCTTATTTATTCCACATCAGAATAAACATCGCTATGTTCTGATTTAGAAATATGTGTTAGAAATTAAAGGGCACTGGCCAAGACCCTGTGGGCAATTTATACATAATTATTACATACTATATGCAGTGTACTACAATATTAAAAACAAACTTTGAAATGTATCTGCCCCTAGGGGTTTTGGAGAAGTCACTGCAAATTTACTATCCCAGTGGTGTATGCCACATCTGTTCATTAAAACTAACCAATAAATAAGTCACACTAATTTTAATATCATAATGATTTCTATATTGCTATACTATCTAATACTGTCTAATAGGGTGATAAAATTATTCAAGAATTTTCTAAATAATGTGCCATAGCTGAAGTCTCATGAATTGTGGATTTCAAATGAAATCTGATTTCTAAATTTAGGATCCAGTATTAAATCACATCACATCAACTTTTAATCAGCACTCAGTAAAGCATATGCCTACTGTTTAAGATTAGACTGCTACTAGAGCAATTAAATCGGAGAAGGCGATGGCACCCTACTCTAGTACTCCTGCCTGGAAAATCCCATGGACGGAGGAGCCTGATGGGCTGCCGTCTATGGGGTCACACAGAGTTGGACACAACTGAAGCGACTTAGCAGCAGCAGCAGAGCAATTAATTGCTTCTAGCTAACAAATCATGCTTTTCAGAATTCTAGACTTGCTTAATGTATTATAACTAAGGATGTATATCTATTATAAATATAGGAAAAATGTAAATGCCTGGAATCTAAAAACTTAGAGTCCTTTTAATTCCCATCTTATTGTACTCCGGAGGCGTTTAAATGACTAACATGAATGCCTACAAAATATATATGCTGTTTCAAAAAGAAATCAAAACATCACACAAAAAGTTATTTTGACAAGATTACCGGTAAGGCAGGCTGCATGGAAGCCTGAGACATATGAGACATCATCATTCCAGGCATTACTGAAGACATCATTCCAGGCATCTAGAACAAAAGTAAAAAACGATTACTATGTAAGACCCAAGCACCTAGTAAGATTTTAAGAATCTATCTGGTTATTAAAGCAACTGTGTACAATTTAAGATTAAAACCCAATGAATACTATACTGTATGAATAGCATGCTTAGTAAGTGCTTGTTGAATGAATGAAGTTATTTTATTAACAATCTATTTATGTGTGTGTCATCATAATTAACAAGTACATATAAAAGTTTAGATTATGTGTTATTTGTAACCTAAAATTTAAGAATATTAATTTCCTTTTAACTCAAAATCAACATTTTTCACCCTTCTTTGGAGCAAGGCAAAATTTTTTTTCAGTGTTTTGCACCTTTGTTTTTTAATATCTGTATTAAATAATTTTCATATTCATCTGGTCTTTTAAAAATCTCTAAGTGAAAGGTGCTTACAACTCACTGACTTTAAACAAATACATAAGTAATAGACTTTTCAAACTCAAATCTATAAAGAAAAACTTAAAGCACATATACACATGCATATCTGAAGAAAGAAAGTATTAGCTTGGTGGCTTAATCTCATCTACCAATGATTGTCATCCAAACCTATGAATGAATCTTCACTACTAACTATGAATAAAAATCACAAAAATTGACACAAATTTCCAAAGGATTTGTCACATATTTAGTACAATCTCACACCATAATTTTAATATGAACAAATGTAAGG
This sequence comes from Bos javanicus, assembly GCF_032452875.1. Taxonomy (NCBI): domain Eukaryota; kingdom Metazoa; phylum Chordata; class Mammalia; order Artiodactyla; family Bovidae; genus Bos; species Bos javanicus. Next base: position 43,554,953 of record NC_083869.1, on the reverse strand, counting down.
AAAACATGAAGAGAGATAAAATTATATAAAACAATCACAGGTACTGGAACAAGGTAACCACTTATTCAGCAGTTTCAAATTAAATGAACAATCTAAAAAATAGGAAAAACAAAAAAGAAGAATATTGGTCAACAGGAACATATAAAGCCTACTGAAAGTAGAGGAGAATACTCAAACATTGATGTTTATTACTTGTGAAAGTCAGTCAACTAATGATGCAAAACCAGGCTAAGTATCATTAAAATGAAGTTGCATGGTATTTATGGATGAAAAAATTTAACAGAAAAGGCCTTTTTAGTCCTCAAAACATTCAATAAATTGTTTAAACATCACTAAACAAGAACTTGACAGAAAGCATGTGCCTAATGTTTTCTTTTTTTAAAGTACAGGATTTCAAAACAAATTATTGACGAGCCTCTACAACCCCATGACTAACAGAACTAGGTTTTTTCTCCTCCTTCCTTCAACAGATACACCCTCACAATTAATTCTGCTTTAGGCTAACAGCAAAGTATGTTTGAATTCTTAAAGAACTAAGTAACAAATTATGAGGGGAAGCACAGCAGACAACAGAGAGAAATGGCCTGCTATTAAAATGGTCTGTATATAAAATCAAAAGCTAGTAACACATCCCCAAAGTAGGATTCTAAGCCAAACAGAGAAACTGAAGTTTAAAAACTTAAGAGAAAAATGAACCAAAGTCTTTTCTCATAAGAATTAAAGACACTGAAGGGAAAAGATAAATTGGGAATATGAGATGGCACACTACCATATATAAAATGAACAGCAAGGACTTACTGTACTGTCCAGAGAACTATATTCAACATCTTGTAATAAACTATAATGAAAAAGAATTAAAAAAAGAATATACATATATACATATAACCAAATCACTGCACTGTACGCCTGAAACTAATACAGTATCGTAAATCAACTAGACTTCAATTAAAAGAAAAATAAATTCCACATTAAGCAAATATCAAAATTGTAGCTACAAAGACTTTTCTGGCAACATGTAAAACGCTTACAACTCCATGTTAAGAGGAAAAAGTCATAATCAAAACAGTGTATAAACTAGGATTAAAATTTTCAAACACAGATGTACATACCATAAAATCTGGAATAAAATTTACCAGAAATGATAATACGGGTTATTTCTCATTCTACTTTTCAAACCTTCTGGAATGATGTCTTTAAAATTAAACAACCAAACTGAAAGAATTCTGTCCTAATTTTACTTCTTAAAAAAGGATTGAAGACATTTTAAAAGTGGGATAAAATCTCCATCATGCAATAGTGTATTTCCACATGACAGCAGTACAAACAACTATACAAATAAATTTAATTGCAAACTGAAATACTCTACTTCATTAAGACACCGTGATCAAAGCCCATCTTAAAACAAAGCACAAAAGGGCTTACATATAACAAAAGTTTTACTAGAGACCAGGTCAATGAGATAGCAAACAATATCTGAAGAGAAATTTGACAGAGTTCTCTCAATTGTTCTTCTTCCCACACTTCAGATTTTAAAACATCTCAAAAATTTGCCTTTATAGATTAGTAGTCGTGCTACTGGTTACATGATGAAATTTAATGTCAAATAAAAAGTTAAATTCTCCCTCTGAATCTCTGTACATTAACAAACACTGGTAAGATTCTTAAATTATGTACAACTGAGTATCAGGCAAGAACACTGGACTGGGTTGCCATTTCCTTCTCTAGGGAATCTTCCCCAACTCTGGCATCCAACTTGCATCTCTCTTGCATTGGCAGGTGGGTTCTTTATCACTAGAACCACCTGAGAAGCCCTCTAAAAGTAAACAGATCATTAATTTAACTCTAAAGCTAAACTGTGATGTTATTAACTTGAAACCAAGGGACAAAAATATAAATAAGCAAAGTACTGTTTCACATGAAAAACTATTACAATAATCTGATAAAATTAAGAGCTCTTCCAGAGACTTGCACATCATAGAAAAGCTTGTTTCTCGAAGTCTGAAAGATCTATTTTGTGGAACTGCTATGATTTCTACTTTGCATTAATTCTAAGATACACCTACTATGGAGATGCATGTGTCAACCTGACTGAAGCTGAATTCTTTTGGAGGATTTGTGTTGACTGACGCCATTCATTTGGCAGCATCATCAATCTGAGATCATTAAATTTTTCTAAGTTACTTATTTGTTTTAACACCACAATGGTAATGGGAATCTAGGCTGCAAGCTTATGACAGAAATGGCTTGTGGTTTAAATCCTCAGAAGTGACTTTTTGCCTTTCCCTTTGCCCAATTAGCAAAGTCGAGACATTTGAGTTGCTTTCCTGTTCCTTTTTACACAGCAGATTACCTCTTGCTTCACAGGCAGGGAACAGCCCTTTGGCATCCTAACTTTATCCATAGACTTCTCATTTAAGTTTGTTTTTTCTCACTCAAGGCATGTAATATTCTGTTGGCCAAAGAGTTTGGATTTTTCCAAAAATCCAAACAAACTCTGGCCAACACCATATAATGGAATTTCTCATCAATAATGAGATCTTAAGTTCAACGAAGACAGGATGTTCATTCAAAATGGTTAAGGGGAACAATTCTTGCACAGTTGCTGCAATAATGCCACAACAAATTCCATAAGCCAGATCCTCTTAAAGCTTCAAAGTGGTAGCTTACACTAAGCTTCCTGAGAAGCACACTATAAAATTACAAATGACCCTGTAGAGCTTCACAAATTTCTACTTAAGCTACTTTAGCAAATATACTAAGTGCTATAATTAAGAATTTTTAGTTGTTAGGAGACAAAGACAGAATGAGAAGGGTGAAAGGCATACGTGAGATATAAACTAAATTGCCTAAAATATTAAGCATCTAAATATAATGGACACTTTGGCACCTTAAAAAAAATAACTCATACACAACTTGATATGCTTTTTCAAAGTAGGCAATGATTTGTGTCATGTTTGTTTCTATTTTTTTAATGATAAAAGTTAAATCAAGAAAATCTCTTGAAAATTCTCAGAAGAATCATCCATTTGCAGAAAATTAAAAAATGAGTAAAAACTAGGAAGCACCACACAATCCACTCAGTCATTCTTAGTATCCTAGTTTAGAAAATTTCTCATGTTAGACAAAAACAAGCATGATTCATTGATCACTCTAGATACTTTAATTTTTAAAAAATTTCAGTAATAAAAGCAATCCTGTTAATGCTATAGCAAATTAGTTACACAAATGTAAATTAGCCCAATTTTATTATGATATGAAAACATAAGTGCACATCTTCATGTTGGCACCTCAGATTTTCTTTTCTTCATAATTATTTCCTGAAGTTTCTCCTGTTGGAAAGAAATCACACAACCTAACTTATTTTTTGTCTAAATATTAACTCTTGGATTTGGTTGACTTTTAAAAAACCACTCTTGCTCCCCTTGTAGCAGGAAACTGATTACTTAGATAGTTTGAGTCTCGCCTTTATACTTGGTTCCTTTTAAATGTGCTAAAGTTAATTCTACAACACACTCTACAGAGCCTAGTAAGTATAGTATTTAAAGACAACTATTTCCTACACTACTAACTTCAGTTCAGTCGCTCAGTCGTGTCCGACTCTTTGCGACCCCATCAATCGCAGCATGCCAGGCTTCCCTGTCCATCACCAACTCCCAGAGTTCACTCAAACTCACGTCCATCAAGTCAGTGATGCCATCCAGCCATCTCATCCTCTGTTGTCCCCTTCTCCTCCTGCCCCCAGTCCCTCCCAGCAGCAGAGTCTTTTCCAGTGAGTCAACTCTTCGCATGAGGTGGCCAAAGTACTGGAGCTTCAGCTTTAGCATCATTCCCTCCAAAAAACACCCAGGGCTGATCTCTTTACCACTAACTTACCTTACATACAAATATATGAATGCAAAATATTAAGTTTTGAATAAATGTGAAAACTACATCTTTGAATGGAACTAAATGTTCATTCAATTGGAAATAAATAGAAATACCTGTTTAAAGCATATTCTTAACAACCCAAAATAAGTGGCTGCATTCTGGGACAATCATTGACTTCCTCTTCATCTACAGTTATACATAAACTCCAGACATCTGTCACTTTCTGATATAACATTTAAACAAAAAAATAGACAATAATTGCAAAACTGCTTCCACATGGAGTAAAATCTTCCATTTAATAAGTCAACTTCCAGTAGTCATTATTAGTTTGCTAAATTCTTTTAACCTGGAGACTTTAGAATCACTGAAGTAAAACACTATTCCTTCGAATTCTAAGGTGTAATGTAATGGCATAATCTCAAACAGCAATACAAGGAAGCAGCCTAGTACAGCTATTAAGTATACTCTGGAATCAGACTGCCAGAATTCCTACCCCAGTTGTGTAGCCCTGGGCAACTTTCCTTAACCCTCGATTTCCTCACCCACAATATGAAGAAAAATAGTACTCGTCTGATAGGATTGTTGTAGGAATTAAAGGGAATAATACATGAATACACACAGGCACTTAAAGCAGCACTCAATAAATGAAAGCTGTTTTATTACAACTGCTCTCCAACTCATAAAGTATCCCTCATGTTGCCCCTTCTTTATTCCCTAGCTATCTGTTACATAGGAACTTCAGTTCTTTAAAGACATCTAGTAATACTGTAAAACCATCACTTTCAGTAGGAATCAAAACAAGTAACAAGAAGTCAATCCTAGATTAAGGATCACATTTAGTGCTGGCTCCTCAGTGTCACTTTACAAGTCACTCAGCTCTCTAATCCTTATTATTCCTCTCTAAAATTGGACATTCATCTAGCCAATCCACTTTTTAGTCTGGTTGGATCAAATTCAATAGGGCATATAAATCAGTTATATACAAACATGGTGATAAAAATTATGATTTTAACACAGATTAGGTATCAGTTCTACTCACTGAAACCTTACAAAACTATATGAAAAAAGGGCAAGTAAGGATTTTAAAATATTTAGTCCACTGTCTCTGGTTAAACCCCAAACTTATTATATGAAGGTACGGGAAATATACATGACACAAAAACTTAAAAAGGACCTGAATAAAAATGAACTTTTAGTTTTTTTTTTTTTGAACTTTTAGTTTTTAAAAAGCTCTAAACATACTGGGGACACACACACAAATTGTGGTGTTTCATGTCACACACAATTAAAAGATTCTATAAAACTTACTCTAGAAAGTCAACTAAGCCTCTTTCTGGATTCAAGTCCTCTAGGACACAAGCAAAGAGGGACATAAGACTACTACTACTCCAAATGCTTTAAACTAGATTTAATATTGCATCTAGCTAAATCTTTATATTTGTTTACATGAAACTTAATTACACAGATATAGCAGAGACTCCAAACACTTGTAGTAGACAACTTTATGATTAGTCCTTACATCTGCAAAAGAAACAGTAACTGTCCGTTTTATTTAACAAAAATATGATAAAAAATATGCAATAATCTTAAAACTACTAAAAAATCATCAAATCATCTTTCTGAGAATTAACAACTTTCTTGATACCTGAGGACCAAATAAAGTATACCAAGCCCATGTTTTCAAACATAAACTTAATGCTCATTCGTTAATTAAAATTTAGAAAGTCTTAGCCCAAACAGATTTAGGAGCGAATTATGAAAATTGTTTTAAAAATAAATCTAAGATAACTGAGATGAAAATTTTGTTAAAAAAAAAAAAATCCTAAGATAAAGCAAACTACATACATTTCAACTCAGTTCTCACTTGCTGGCATGTTTAGTCCTTGCGCAGTGGATTATTAAAAAAGAAGCTGATTTTCTTTCAAGCCCGACATGCAAAATATCACGTATTTAGTGATCACTAACTACAACGAACCTTTTTTAATAAGCAGAAGAAACATGATTACTTGACTAGGGAGAAAAAAGCAAATAAAAAAGTCATCTTCAATAAATATCCAGATATCTACAACTATCATGACAATCCAATCAGCAGTTGAAAGATGAGAAAACCCAGTTTGGCCAGGCATCTGAGTAATTCCTTAAGTTCCCTGAGTGCAGGGTACACATACAGCATTCGTCTTTGTCCTGATCCATAGTTAAGAAGAGGCTTAGTGTCTACTGGCTAAACTGACAATGGAAACATGAAGGTATGGATACAGGAAATAAGAATGCAAGACCAACGACAACTTTATGAGACATTGTATATCCACAGATTCCTACTTATAAACCTTTACAACTTAGGCCAATTATTTCTACAAAAACTCTAGTATACTAGTACATAGCTGTGTGTACATATATATGTGCCAAATCTGTACTATCTACTGATATACTACTTCATAATGACCAGAAGTAATGCCATCAAAATTTCTAATAAATCCAATTAAAACCCAACAAGTTAGCCTGTTGCAATCTGTTCTTTCCTTTTTCCTTTATTTTGGATCGTGCCTTGTAATGGTATGCAGGATCTCAGTTCCTCCACCAGGGGTGGAACCTGTACCCCTACCCCTGCAGTGAAAGCACGCACTAACTATACTGGACCACCAGGGAAGTCCTTTTATTCACTTTCCTTTTTGATCCCACCATTAATGAATACATTTGTTGCACTTTACAAGCTGTTACATTTATGTGTGTTACTACTTACTAATTTCAATGTTGCCCTGGGCTTCCTTGGGAGCTTAGAGGGTAAAGATTTCACCTGCAATGCAGGAGACCTGGGTTCAATCCCTGGGTTGGGAAGATACCCTGGAGAAGGGAATGGTAATCCACTCCAGTATTCTTGCCTGGAGAACTCCAAGGACAGAGCAGCCTGGCAGGCTACAGTCAGTCCATGGGGTCGCAGAGATTCAGGAACGACTGAGCGACTAACACACACACATACATTTATGTGTGTTAATATGACCTTTTCTCCTAAAAAGCAAACTAAATGGGTAAGTGTTCCCAACCTACCATTTCTCACAAAATGTTAAATTTCAGGCAATGTTAATTCTATGCAATGTGATAGACAAAGCAAAATAAACAGACAAAGGGGGCAGTAATGGAAACTGCAGAAGTGGGGGAGGGAAAGATGGCCAAATAAAACTGAACACACTAGGTAAAAAGTTTTAAAAGGCTTCAGCAAAACTTGACATCTTTAGAAAATACTGCACCCTGTGAATCTCAGAGGGGTAAAGGGGTACAGTTCATTCTTTCAAAATGACATAGTCTCCTTAACATCTCTCCAAGTAATCCTTAGAAATACTACTCTAGCTGAAGTTTTTGAATGAATTCAGACTTAAATAAGTTGCTATGTAAAAACAATGGAACTAAAACCTATCAAAATCTCACTGTATTCATAGGCCTAAAGTTATACCAACATGTTAGGTATGGGTCAATCTATTTTTTAAAATGTACTCACCTGGGTAATATAAATGCATAAAGAAAGTTACCCAGATTCAACAGTCTGTAAGTAGACAACCTAAAAAAAAAAATCTCTTTGTCACTGGCTAATGTCCAATTACACGGGAAGGACTTTGTGAACACCCCAAAATAACAATAACTTAAAAGCAACAACAAATCAACTTATAACGTTAGTCATAGTCAGATCAATCTAAGATACCAATATACTGGATTTTTCTGGAAGGCCTATATTTCAAATCATTTCTCCCTAGGGTATGGAAAAATATGTGGTAAAACTTAAAGAGATGATCACCAATGAAGTCATACAGACAGAAATACACTTGCCTGTAATTTAAAGTAAATGGAAGTAACTTCTTTAATTTTATTCACCAAACAAAAATTACTTATGTATTGCATCTTATTGATCTTTCATTTTTGTCAAATGAAAAATCAACGGTAAAGGCAGACTCTAAAAATAAGTGGTAACAATGTAAAGTCATAAGTAACTACTGAAAACAGTTACATGTAACTGACTAATCTACAGGCTTACATTGTAGCAAAGAGTATCTGTGTTTGTTTCATTCATTCAACAAGTAATTTACTGAGCACCCACGATGTGCCAAGAACTGTGCTCAGCACTATAGACTTCTTAAAAGTTCAGATCACAGCCTCTGCCCTCTAAGAGCTTACAATCTATTACTCATTGAAAAGACAAAGCAAGTAAAACCATAATAAAACAAGGTTAGAATAAGTGAAATAGTAAGAGTTATGGGAAGATTACATAGGATTTTATTTTGATAATCTGAAGGGGAGATGTATGCTGGGCAAATTTATTGCTGAGGACCTCTTGGAGAAGGCAGGACTTGAAATGGGAGAATTTAGGTAAATAAAGTAAAGTTCACAGTGGTAATAAGCTGGGGGCAGGAGAGCAAGAAAAACACAAGCTTAGTCGTGAAATAATATAATCAAAATACCATGAGAAGACCAGTCCAAATTCATATTAGGGAATGCAAAGGCATGCAGCTCAGAATCATGCTTTGAATTATACAACAGGAGATCAATGAAAGTTAAGTTGTGGAAAGCAGATGTTAAGCTATAGGCACAGGAAAACAATGAAAGTTCTAGGGCAAGAAAATAACTCACTGAAATCTAAAAAGTTTTTGAGGGGACAAGCTTGAAGCAAGAAAACTAGCTAAAAAGTTATAATGATATCCAAGGCATGATGCAGCTCAGATAACAACAGGAATAGAAATAAGGTCTATAAAAACCTGCCTTATTCAATACGAGAACAAGAAAACGAACTTAAAGAGGAATTATTCATTTATCAATTTAACGAACAAAAGCAAAAAGAAAAAATACGGAATAACTAGAATTAGGGAGGCATTACTAAAAGAATTTCTTATGTATCAACCCATAAAATTTTATATATATCATCTATCCTTATCAAATGATCTAAATTGAATCATAGGCTGTTAGAGCTGAAAGGGACCTTAATTCTTTTACTCTCATCTTCTCATTAAAAGAAGAGAAAAATTAAGAATTAAAGAAAGGGGAAAAAAGACAGGGAAGACGACTCTCTTGGGCTTAAGTGAAGACAAAATCACCTGTATAAGGACAGTTTATGTTGTAGAAAAGACAACAGAAGACTAAGATGTGAAAATATTTTAAAGCAAAACATTATTTACAATACACATGGAGAAAGAAGACAGCTTCATACATATCTTAATACAATCTCTTACTGGAAATAACATTTATACAACTTGTAAGGTCCCTTCCAACTGTAAGATCCTATAATTCTATAGAAGTAGAAGCAAAACTTTCCCATCTGAAGCTACTGTACAATGAGAAAGGTAAGTTTAACTTACAGGATAAACTTCAAAGAGTATTATTAAGCCCTATTTGATAATTTCCAAATGCTTATTACTACTAACAGATTAAGTCTGAATTCTAAAAAGGGCATTCTAGGTTATCTTCTGAATTAAAACAAATAAAAACATAACTACTCCTTTAATCAAAATCATTTGCTCTAATTTCAAAAAATACAAACTCTGACTAATGTAGACTGTTAAGTTCAGTCTGCATATTATTTTACAAACAAGTTTTTAAAATTTCATGTCACGTTCAATAGCATTCCAAATACCACAATCATTTAGCAAGTAAGACTGCCACCAATTATAGTCCTCAGCTGGCCCCAGAATGAGATCTTAATGTGAACTAGACAATATACATGAAGGTTCCATAACCTTCAGTTGCAAAGTCTAAAGAATCTGTGAATTAACTTTTTAAAATTAGATGGCAGAACCCTACCAACTTTGTGTCACTGCAGCCAACTATATAGGCACCCTGCTTCTCATTATCTTCTGACCACTTACTGCTCACTAATACTTCTGAGGTTGGGTAGAAAGAAGACATGATGCTGAAAGAAAGATCAAGTTTGAGAATTATCAATTTATTTTAATGTAGCTTTTTATAGGGCTTTAAATTAGATTCCTGGATACATGGTTATATTATTCATACCCTCTCAGTCTGCTATAACACCTAAAAAAAGCATCTGTTTTACCAAGATTTGGGCTCCATATTTGTTAGATACTAAAAGGGAAAAAAGGGAATAATCTAATCTAAGGGGGGGAAAAAAAAGAGATTCTCTTGATTTCCTCAAAGCTGGACTCTTAAGTCATTCAATTATTATCTTAAAAGGAGCCAACAGAGACAGACTTTTACACAGCTAAATAGTCAGGGTAAGCTTAAAGGGCATATCCTGGGCTAGGAAAAAGGTAGAAAAAACCACAAGGTAAAAGTATCTGAATGAACGTGTACCAAGTAGCAAATAACCTTACTAGGAAGATGGTCACTATAAAGTAAAGAGAAAGGGCCGTAAAGCAAATTGTGACCAGCTTATGTCAATGAGATACATGAATACTTAAAAAATAAAATCATATCTGCATGTTACTTGAAATGACTAGCTGGTATCTTGGTTTTGGTAGTGCAATAGCACCAATACAGCAAGGGTAAGCAGGTCAATCCCTTGCAAAACTTACCTTGATTGGCCCAATGGAAACAGAAGGCCCCAGAAAAGAGAGAAGCATCTGGCAGTAGCAAATTGTTTTATTTTATCTTTCTGTGGAAAGAAACTAATTTTAAATAAGAACCAGAGCATTTAAAGAGTAAATATTTTTTTTAAAGCTCATTATCTAGTTAGAGCAGCTCTACTAAGAAAACAAGAAGAGCTCCTTGCTGTTTAGAGATGGAATGAAACAGAAGAGGAATCAGAGTTGTTTCTCCATCACCTAGGGAGTTTTAAAACTTGTGTTTTAAAAGTAACAAATAGTTCTTTTATTTAAAGAACTCCTATAAGTAGAATCCTTTTGGGCCTGGTGCCTTTTATAACAAAATTAAGGGCTATATTCCAAATAAAAAAGAGGATAAAACCACTTGACATTAAGCCCTTCTACTCTTGAGTTAAAAAAATAAAAAGACACAGAATGAGCTCCTTTCTCCACTGCAATTTCACCAATTTAACTCAAACCATCAAGGTTTAAATGATTATCAAAGCAAATGATGCCCCCAACTGGCAGAAAGCTCATACCTAATTGACTGGCTTTCCAAATATTGTTAGCCTAAACAGTTGATGATTTATCCAGATACTAAATGGAAAGAACCCAGCCACCAAAGGATATGTGTATTACAGAACCTAACAGGGGGCATAAAATTATTTACGGTAACCAAACCTGTTACCTTTCTTCACTGTTTTTCTAGGAATTCAGTTTACTGAATTCATTGAGTCAGCATTAAAACCTTTTGGTCCAAATCACTCCCACAAAATGTCTGTTTACAATTTATGCTGGAGATGGAAGGGATAGCTAGCTCAAAACCAGGAGTGCAAAAGCCATAAGCATTTAAGAAAACAAAAAAACAAACTAGTGTAAGTGGAAAATAATCTACCTATTTGGCACCATCCTATGAAGAACCAAATCAGAGTACAATCTTCCCACATCCACCCCCACCACACACATCCACACACGACAGGAAGCTATTTCAGAAATAAAATTCATTCCAAGTCAAAGGCCTAAACAATTGCTGTTTTCAGAGTCTATGCATGTACAACGTCCACCGACATAAATTGTATTGACATAGCAAATTACTTCAGTTGACATTCTTGGGGGGAGTAAAGCCATTAAACTCAAAAGCTTAGCTATACATTGCTACTTTTAAATTAAAAATATAAAATAAAAACAACTCAGCTTTGTTACTGCAGAAAACAAACCTCTTATACAGAAGACTTTTCAATACAATCAAAATTTGATTAGTGTTGTGATTATTCAACATTTCACTTACTTAAAACATTATTTTGACATAAAATGAAACAAACAGCTGCAAGTATTGACCCAGATTTTTAAATTCTTTGACATAAGAATACCACAGGCAAAAGTAAACAAATAAATACAAAACAAAACATTCTTACTTGTCCCATTGGTGGTCCTCCCATTGGGGGCATCATTTGTGGCATCATTCCATGAGGTACAGGAGGCATATTCGCTCTCTGACCCATAGGATGCATTCCCATTGGGGCATAATGCATGCCAGGATGCCCCATCTGAAAAAGAGGGACAATTTAAAAATTTGCCAAGTTTAAATAAATGCTTCTCAAAAATTTGATTCCTACAAATCAGTTTTGTGCATGACATAATATTTGGCTAATGTTCGACTCAATTACTTATACTTTCTTCTCTTAAATAAAAGAATTACACCAGTGTTTATAAGCTTGAACTTGACTAAATTTCAGAAAATGGAAAAATTAAAATCAGTACCGGACACCTAATTCATAGTTTTTTTTAAGAGCATGCTGATTTAATCAATTGCCAGTTGGCTTGCTAAACTGGGAGGAAATGCATGTGAAGGCCAGCTTAACTGTTACGGTGAAAACCACAACTTTGTCCTACTTCACAGATATAAGATAGCCAACTATGTTTATTTTATAACGTCACATTATCAAGTTCATTTCTAAGCTGATTTTAAGCTTTAGAACGCTGAAAATTTACCCAATTAACTGAGATGAGGGCTGGTCTTATAAAAGACAGCGTCGGTACCCGGGGACATCTCACTCCTAACAAATATATTATTTCCTAATAGAATCTCTAACACAGCTAAAATAACTTATGCAAAAAAATATCCCCCCCACAAAGACTAAGCTCTGTTATTTACGAACACTAAACGTAAACAACTAATTTAGGCACCTTAATGCGCTTTTTATAAGACAACTCCTTTCTTTACGTGTGTCCATTGTTCGAGGTCGTAAAACCAGGTAGTTATCTGCTGACAATTCTCCCAGCGATCCCCCCGCTGCGAACACCACTACTATTAGTTAAGATTCTGGCAGACTCTGTTAACAAAGTCTACGGGAAAAGTCTCCGTCTCCGCCTCCCCCTCCCTGCTTAACCCAGCCTACCTCTCCAAAACGCTCACCCCGCCCAGGGCCCAGCACCTCCACCGCGCATCTGCCTAGGCCGAACCTACTGAAAACTTCCAGGGTCCCACTTCCTTTCCTTTGTGCATCCCCGCTCTCCATTTCTCTCCCTCGGAACAAATCCCAGCATCTCGAGCTCTTCCTTCGTCCACTCTGATCTTCTTCTCCTTTTGGAGAATGCTTCCTGTCTCTCTGATTCCGTTTTTCATTGTGCCGCTTTCCCCCTGCCCCACCGCTCCCTTACCGAGGGCCGTCTCCTCAGGAAGCCGTCAGCAGAGACCCAAGAGCTGGAGCAGAGGCTTGAGCCGGACAATCTCCGCTCCCCGTCCCCGAGACCCCGCGAGGGAGGATGGTTCTCCATTTCACTCACCATGAGGCCTCCACGCTCGGCTCCCGTCCCCGGCCTCATCGTCGGGCTCAGACTGCTCCGCCGGCGGCCACTGCCGCTACACATACCAACAAGAAGCGATCTGAGTGGCTGGCGCCCACTGGGGCCAAAGGTTAAAGGCTGCCCTGCGCTATGGGGCGGGATCAGCGGGGCCAGTAGGCTGACAGGCTTCCCTGCTGTCCAATCAGACTGCGTTTCCGACTCTCAGCTCGTCGGCGATTCGCCCCCAGCCTCAGCCTAACTCAGCGTCGACAGTATGGAGTTGGGGGAGGGGGACGGAAGAAGTTTCTGCGCGGATTCCCCTGCAGGGAAAACTCCAACTTTCCCCGGGGAAGGGAAGACAACGGTGTCCCAGCTTCTCGAACTTAGACTGCCACACCCCGTAGGGAGTGGACCAGTGGAGGCCTGCCACCTTCAACCTCTGCCCCCCTTCCGAATCACCTATGCCCCACAAACCTGAGGCCGCCAGAGGTGGGATGGGATGGGGGTGGGGTAAGCAGCCTCTAGCGTTAGCGGTGACCAGGGCCAGTAGCTTGCGCGCGGGACTACAGGCGGAGGAAGGGGGCGGGGCAAGCTAGAGGAGGGGTCGCCCGGAGCCGGTTCGAGCTCCTCACGCACCAGCTGGCCGGCGCGCGCCAGGGTGGGGCGGGGGTGGAGACCTGCCCCGCGGCGTAGAGGGAAGTTGTGGTAGGGACGGGAAGAACAATGTGAAAGGGAAGGCGGTATCGGGCCTAAGGGAGATGAAGGCGCCAGGCGCTGAGCTTCCGTTACTGAGGGAAGCCGGGGGAGAGTGCTGGTGTAGAGAAGATAGGAGAAAGCAAACAGGTTCGGGAATGTGTGTTGGCGGGCGCTAGGACCGGGCGTAGAGGAGGTGCGGCTTTGGGACTGCGAAGGCACGCGCTAGTTTAGAGGTGACGTGAAGGTGGCGGAGGTTTCTGGCGGAGAGACTAAACGCTGCACGGAGATGAAACTCGGCTCCCTTGGGCCTCGGCTCGCCTTCCCTCGTACTGCTTGCGGGTAGTGCTCTGGTCCAGGGGCGCTCAGCCTCTCATCGGCCCCACGGCACCTTTCTTGCTCCAGCACGCACCCTTACGCACCCCTGCGCGCCTGGGCCTAGTGGTGGAGGCCGCAGTGGGCCTGGCTGCTCATTGGCTACTGCGACCGCGGGGCGGGGTAGGTGCGCGACGTTGGACCTCCGAGGGCCTGAGTGTCTTTCCCGCCATGTCGTTTGTGGAGAGCGGGAGACGTTCGGCCCCTCTGCGCCGCCGGCCCGGCACCCCTGTCCCGTTCGCTCGACCTGCGTATTCCGTTTTCAGTCAGGGAGATAGCTGGGGTGAGGGCGAAGTCGAAGAGGAGGAGGGATGCGACCAAGTGGCCCGTGATTTGCGGGCGGAGTTCTCGGCCGGGTCGTCATCGAAACTCAGAAAGGACCCGGTACTCCAGCCAGATGGGGACGGATCTCCGGTTCTGCCCGATAAACGCAATGGCATTTTCTCGGCGGATGCGGGTGGTAAAGCCCTGGCTCGGCGCTGGCCGGTCCAAGTCCTCTCAATTCTCTGTTCTCTGCTGTTCGCCATCCTTCTTGCCTGCCTGCTCGCCATCACCTACCTGATCGTAAAAGGTACAGAAGGAAGCCCGGGCCTTGAAAGTCTATCCAGAGTTTACTTCAGTTGAGCCTGGATGTGGTCCTTGCCTTCATCGCCCTCTCCCCCATAGAAGCTGCAAGCTTGGTAGCTGGTTTCATCCATACGCCTCATCCGCACCTTTCTTTGGTCTTCCCCTTTGTCTTGTCTTAAAAGTAGAAGACTTTGGTCGGTGATCAGGAGGCCCATTTTTAGAAAGGGTCTTGATAGGTTGGTAGTCTTGAAGAAATAATGAAATCAGTGAACACTTGGGGATAAAATATTGGTAAAATCAAGCAGAATGCAAAACAACTATCCTTAAATGAAGGCGGTGAAAAGGGTAATTTTAAAAAGCTATACAAGTTCAAAGACTTAAATCTGCAAATGGTTAGAGGTGTACAATCCACCTGTTCTGTACACATTGAATTCCTGAAGAACAAGGATTTCCATTGCACAGCCCAAAATGTGTATTTAGGTAAAATAGTCCCTCTTGGATTTTTTACTAGGTTTGCAACCCAGTGTATTGGTGAAATTCTGTTGCAAAGCAAGATAGTCTGTGATTAATGGTTTTACATTTCGTGTCTGAAGTTGAAGTACTGGCCAGGTTGAAATAGAAATAATGCCTTGATCGGTTTTCCAGAACGCATACAAATGTATTATGTGTTTGGATATTTTACCGTGTGAAGAATCAGACCTGAGTTGAAACCTCAGTTCTAACTGTGATTTTGGCTAAGTTATTGGGAAAAAAAACTACCTTAGTTTGTTATATGAAAAGCACCCAACACGTAACTCGAGTATTAGTTTTACTTCACTAAGTAGAATTAAATCTATTTAATTATAGTTTTTATTTTCCCTCTTTGCTTCAGGCCCCTCATGAGCTGTTCATGGCATCTAACACCTTTCCATGCTTGATTTTCATACAGAAGACAGATTGGCATGTTAATGTGAGAGTTTGACCTCTTCATACAGTGGTACAGGGTGTAAATTGTCAATGTTAAATATTTGGGTGCCAATGTTTCATTCCTCTACCACTCCCCTCCCCCATTTTTTCAAAGCAGTTCAGTTTTGTCTTGTAGATAGTTATTTCTGTTTTACTCAGATTGCCTTTGTTCATAAAGTCATAAAACTTGGTAAGTAGAAGTGCATTGCAGAAGACCTTAAACTGTGCTTATTTTGGAGAATACAGAATTGAACTCAATAACTAGTAATTTGCCTTGTATGAAATGTCTTGGGAATAAAAATTCCCATTTTACATACATAGCAGTTGATCATAAAGACATCTTATTTGCTTCCTGAAGGTCACTTAGCTAGTAAATGGAATCCAGGTTTGAACCCAGTTGTTTCCGGCTCCAGAGCCGTTTCCAGAACTCCAGGTCTTTCTAGCCTTTGCGCTTCTGTTCAAGTTATAAAATCTCTTTTTGTATTTACAGAGTTACATGCTGAAAATTTGAAGAATGAAGATGATGTAAACACTGGACTGTTAGGTATGAACCTTACTGTCACTTGGTTTTTGAGCTTACTTTTGTTTTTTATGTTTTAATGATATACAGGTTTGGATAAAATACTTAATATATCCCCTGTGTGGTGATGTTTCACTGTTCTTCATTTGTATATGTATGTGGTATATTATCTTTTTATATATATGTTTGTTTGTATGCCAGACACACTAGGAATATGTTTTGAACACAACTGTATGTAACAGACCCAGAGAATACTTGACATTTTTTAGTTACCTTTTGGAAAAGCTTTTCTACACTTCTTCCCAGGAAGTAAACAAACAAACATTTCCCCACAGACTTAACAAAGATAACATCTTAAGCAGGCTGCAGAAGTTTAAGTTCAAATCTCCTTATAAGCAACTTGGTTTTTTAAAAAATATGAAAAGCATTGGGTATACTTAACACAAGCTAGTTATGACCAGGAAAAAGACCTGAGTTCTATAGAATGTCAGTAGAATGCTAGTTTACAGATTTGTAGTAAAAAATTCAGTTGTTATTTAATCTTTATTTTTCTCTGCCAAAATAATTGTGAAGAATTCAGAATTTTACCTGTCTGGCATATTTTACTCCTATTTGCTATAATATATTTGGCTGATCACTCTGAATTGGGGATGAGGGTATGGGAAATGATTGAGAGCCTATCCCACTTGTTATTCCCTCCCCCAATCTTAGCTAACCTATTTAAATGACCTCTTCAAGGCTAATGTCCTCATGATTAGGACAACAGAATCCACCTGATTTTGCAGAAAGGGAAGCTTTTATCTTCAAATTATGAACAGATTAGTTTGCTGGCTGTCCCATGAAAACTTGTCTGTGCTTGTCTTAACTTCTGGCATGAGAAAACAAGTCCTTTTCAGTTACTCATTTTGTTAGTGTGCCTCTGTGTGTTACACTGTTGATCTCTAAAATCAACAGTGATCATAAGGCTTTTCATAGCATTTATTGATCTGTCAACTCTTGACTGAAAAGGAACAATATATAAGCCTAAATGCCTGTTAAGAAACTTAGTTTCCAAAGGAGCTGAGACACTGCTATGCTCATGCTTGTTTCTGTGAAAGAAATGTTCATGGGGAGCCCTATTTATAGTTTTTTTAAAAAGGTTCATGATGAGCATTGTATCAGTGTTGGGAGTTGATTGATCCTAATGGCTAACAGGATTAGGCTATTACAGTGTTCATCTTAACTAGTGAGGTAGTCCCACCGAGGAGATGTGATTAATGGCTGGCCTTGGAACTCATCTCCCCAAATCTTCCCTGGGTGGCATTGGAATCACACTGCAGAGTTCGTAGGGCTTTCCTTTTATAATTGTCCTGTAAGCCTGTTTGTCAGATAAATTAATAAAATAAAACTTGAGGTCATTTAGTTGAAAATCACATTCCAGCCATTCCTCCTTGAAGTTATTTTTTGGCCAAATTGATTGCACTAATCATATATAACATTGAACTGTTTCATTTTCCACATTTGCTTTTCTGTCAGCATTTTCCCAAATTTTATCACGTTTCGCAGTTAGTCCTATTTCCAATTTTTGCATTTTTCCCCCTAGTTTTATAACTAGGAAAGTATCAGAAAGAATGATAAATGATCTTCTATTTGAGGCAAACCTGAAATAAGTGCATTAATAGAAGGAATTGCCCTTAGCAGACACTCCTTAATCTGAGACTGTTGTTATCAAATGTAGTGCCAGTACTTTTACAAACACTGTAAATAGTACTATACAGAAATTGTAATCAGATTTTTGTGGAGTTCCTTCAGTGTCTAAAAAGGTTTTAAATTTGGTCTTTGGTTCCTATGACATCTATTAGTTAGTAGTTACCTTTAAGTCCCTTTCATGGCTAGGAGCAGATTTTCCTAGCATCTTGCAGTGTCAGGGGCTATTTATTTTTTAGCTGCCCATTAACTGCTCGTTTTATGCTTGAGATGTTTCCAGGCTTCTACACATTTTCCAGAGAAGAGATGACTGACAAAGATGAAGCCTGCTCATTTAAAGAATTGATAATTGATTTCTTTTCTTCTGCAGAGTGATAAGTGAGACTTTGTACGATCATAATTGAATGACAGAACATTAGAAATATGGTAAAAATTTCCAAGGGAAAGGATGTGTTGGGAAATGACCCATTCTGTTAGAAAAGTGCAAGTTGGTAGCAAAGGACTCAGTTTCTTCCTCACAGTGAAAGCTGATTGAAACCATAAACTTGAGCTTTTTAGTGGGTGTATAATATGAACCTTATAATTTGAGCCCACAGTCTGTTAAGGAAATAATACAGTACTTTCTGTAGCTGGGTAGGGTAACTCTAATATTTCATTTAAAAATTCACAAATATGTTATCCTTTTCTGCAGCAGAGTCTATAAAATTTTGTATATTGCTGATAACAGTAAAAGAACCAAGGCAAAAAAGAGAAAAACAAAAAGCCCTAAAACACTGGAAGGATATAACCAAACTGTTAGTTTATCTGAATTTTGAAATTATAGTTTTTTTTTTTAAATTTCTGTTGTTTGTAATGAATGACTGTAACTCCTAATGAGAAAAACTTTGTTTAAAAAAGCACAAGTATAAGTTTAAGAAAGTGTGAAAACCATGTTCAACAATTAACAACAGTACTGAACTTTTACAGTACGCCAAAAACGTGTTATTTCACCTGATAGTCCCAACTATCCTGTATCCATAAATATAAAATACTCCTTCTAAATCAAAACTCAAGACAGTGTATATTAGAATTTTTATGCCATCAGATAGCTTAGGCATGGTAGCAAGGCAAAAACAATACAGGTCATTATCCGGAATTATCAGTGTGCAGCTGAATTATTAGTCATTAAATCATTACAAGTCTCCTCTTAACACGTAAAAGTAATGAGAACCAGACATTAGGAGCTCTGTTTCTCAAGAAATTGGTTTATTATTGTTAGTGTGGTACTACCTGGCCCAGCTGATGGAAAGGATGTTTCTTAGGCTAATGAAGTCAGAAAAACTTGTTGAAGCATTTTGCTGGGCTTCACCTAGTCTAGAGTTTCTGTTCAGTAAGTATAAGGTAGAGCCCAGAAATTTACATTCCTCATAGGTTTCTAAGTGATGCTCATGCTGCTAGTTTACAAGAATCACTAGTCTAGTAGTTTTTATTCCTCAGTTATAGCAACAGCAAACAAACAAACAAAAAAACTCTGAAGATTTTCTTACTCTGAATTTATGAAATTTCAGACCCTATCCTTAGTCTCCTGGATCAAAGTTAAAGTCACTTAATAGGCTGCACTCTCAGTATCCTCTCAGGGTCTGTTGGACCCAGTCTTCATTTTTAAATTTTCTTGAGCAGTTCTTTTTGTAAGAATTATTTCATGTCATTTATTCTTACTTACAGGACCTTCCACAGAATAAAGAGAAAATTGAGATATATTTTTTTTGATAGAATAAAGCTTATTTGATCTTGAAATTACCTTATTGGTGCATTGGCCCCTTTTATATACCTAAGATACATTATAAGATTTTAATGATCTTATTTTCCTGTATCTGGAAACACTTTGTTTTGTATTATATTAGGAATCATTTAATATTACTCATCAGTTATTCTCAACTATGCTAAAAAGAATAAAATAATTTTGATAAAATATTCCAGAGCAGAGGTCAGCGAACTGTGGCCCTCAGGCCAAACCTGATCTGCCACCTGTTTTTGTAAATTGAATTTCATTGTAGCATACCTGTGCCCCATTGTTTTATATATTGATTATGGCTGCTTTCATGCTAAAACGTCAGAGTTGAGTAGTTGGAAAAGAGACCTGATGGCAAGTGAAGCTGAGGATATTTACCATCTGGTTGTTTCCGAGAAAACTATTGTATTCTCAACCAGGTGTCATTTAACAGAGAGGACGAAGGTAAAAACACAAACCGTCCCCTTTTGCTAAAATATGTAACGTTCTTTTTCATCTTTTATGAGTCTATGCCTACTAATTTATTTGATACTGTTTGTAAATGGACAAATGCTAATGGCAGGTGATTGGAAAGGAATGGGGGGAAATCATTGGATTGAGCATTCAAATTGTTTAAAAATCTAAAAATGAAGATGTTTTACAGATTATGGAGCTAAGTTGGCTAAGTAATATTCCATTGTATACATGTACCATAGCTTCTTTATGCATTCATCTGTCAATGGACATCTAGGTTGCTTCCAAAAAACGTGGAACACTTAATAAATTTGCATGTCATCCTTGCACAGGGGCCATGCTAATCTCTGGATTGTTCCAGTTTTAGTATATGTGCTGCCAAAGTGAGCACTCACTATATTCTGCTTTTGTGTATATTTGAGATTGTTTATAATAAAAAAGTTTTTTTTAATTTTCCCTTGTGAATATGATGATTTAACATGATTGGAAAGCTACAAATGTTACTTAACTCAGGTTTCATCAGTTTTAGGCAGAATATTCCCTTCCACTCCTTAACCTTTTAATAGGAAAGGGAGTGGAATTCCTACAAGCTGAGGGGCAGATTGACAGAATAGTTGAGTGGAGACCTGTCAGTGCAGCTGCTGTATTCCAACTGTGTGTTCAGGTCAGATGGTACTGGTAGGGGAGGAAAAATCCCTTTCCTCTGCTCCTGTACTTGAAAATTGAAGACCCACGGCTGTTCAGCTTTTTGATAAAGTTGCACACATTTGAAAAGTGAAAGTGAAGTCGCTCAGTCGTGTCCGACTCTTTGTGACCCCATGGACTGTAGCCTATCAGGCTCCTCCGTCCATGGGATTTTCCAGGCAAGAGTGCTGGAGTGGATTGCAATTGCCTTCTCCAGGGGATCTTCCCGACACAGGAATTGAACCTGGGTCTCCCGCATTACAGACGCTTTACCGTCTCAGCCACGAAGGAAGCCCTGCACACATTTGCTTATCATTAAAATTGTTGATTAGTTTTATGTATGAGTCCATCAAAGCTTTTATTAGTAGCCAGCTGGTTATAGTGTTTACAGCTTATAAAACTACCTGTTAATTTTGATTTTTAATTTCATAACTTAGTTATATGAGTTACAGTCTCATGAAAAAAATTTCAGGGCACCGCCGCGTGGGGTACGGATGCGCTCGGAGGATGGAGCCGGGGGCCTCGGTGTGGCCGTTGCTACGCGGGGTCCGGGGTCCGAGCGGGAGGGAGAAACCATCATCCGCAGAAAGCCAGTTGCGCCGGGAGTCTCCTCGGCGGGAGGCCGAAGCGCGCCGCTGGCCTCCTCTTCCAGCTGTGGGAGCGGCGCAGGCAAACCTCGCGAGGAAAAGAGGATGGTCTTGAGCAAAGTGGTCATCCGGCGGCTTCCCCCCAGCCTCACCAAGGAGCAGCTGGAACAGCAGCTGCACCCGCTGCCTGCACACGATTACTTCGAGTTCTTTACTGCTGATGTCAGTCTTTATCCTCATCTCTACTCAAGAGAATACATTAACTTTAGAAATCCAGATGACATCCTTCTTTTTAGAGATCGTTTTGATGGATACATCTTCATTGATAATAAAGGGCTAGAATATCCTGCAGTGGTAGAATTTGCTCCATTCCAGAAGATAGCCAAAAAGAAGCTAAAGAAAAAAGATGCCAAAACCGGAAGCATTGAAGATGACCCAGAGTATAAGAAATTTTTAGAAACTTACTGTGTGGAGGAGGAGAAAACTAGTGTCAGTCCTGAAACTCTTCTGGGAGACATAGAGGCAAAGACACGAGAACTTATTGCTAGAAGAACCACACCTCTCTTGGAATATATTAAGAACAGAAAATTAGAGAAGCAGCGAATTCGAGAAGAAAAACGAGAGGAGCGGAGGAGGAGGGAGCTGGAAAAGAAGCGCCTACGGGAAGAAGAGAAGCGGAGGCGGCGGGAGGAGGAGAAGTGCAGGAGGAAAGCAGCAGAAAAACAAGAAAACGGCGGAGAAGGAAGTAAGGATGAAGCTTCTCAAAAAACCAGAAAAGGGAGAGGAGCCGAGCACTGAGAAACAGAAAGAGCGGAGGAGACTGACCCTGGAGACGGGAAGTGGGAGCCTTGTCCCAGTGCGGTGGTCCTGAAGCCCAAGCCCCCAGAGGGCTCGCTGGAGGAGCTCCGGGAGAGGTCACAATATGACAGTGATAAAGAGCAAAGGGATAAGGAGAGAAAATCCCGAGAAAAAGAACTTGAAGCACAGCAATGCCACTTGGATGACAGCAGGAAACACAGAGCCCACCATGAGCTGGAAAAATGTTCGGAAAGAAATGGAGAAGAGCTGGCACGGGGGAAGGGGTCGGCCGCAGACGGAGGGAGAAGAGGGAGCCAGGATAGGGGCTGCCCTGTGGAAGCAGCAGAGAGGCCGGGAAAGGAGAAGAGTGAAGACCGGCCGGCGCCCAGAAAGAAGCGCACGGGAAACAAGGACCGGCCAGGCTTGCAGCTGTACCAGCCCAGAGCTCGCATCCGAGCCTGTGACTGTGATGGAAGACACCCTGAGGAGGGCCGCGACGGGAGGAGGGGTGAGGCGGAAGACTCAACGGTGGCTTTAGCTGAGAAGAGCGAAGAGGCGGTGTGGGGCGACATGCATGTTGGTGACGTGGGTGGGGGCTCCCCACCTCAACGCTCTGTGGATTCGAGAGGGCGTTCCTTCCGGAAGTTATAAATTAAATTAGCCTGGGATAAAACCTGCACACTGAATTTACTAATGAAGAAATGAGAAAGCAGAACTATAAAGGTGGCATAGAAATACAAGAAACCATTCTTAAGTAATCTTTTAAAACTTTGAACAGAGTTACAGATTTTACCATTTCTGTTATAAACTGGTATATATAATTTAACCAGAACCAAAAGAAAACTAGTATTGTGTGAATTCTGAAGCCCTTTCAACTTGTAGGAATAACGTGGACTTTGAGTTTTACACATTCGTAAGCAAATGGTCTGTATGTTGTGCCTTTGTTGGTTTTCTGTGGGAAGTGAGCAGCTCTCATTCCTTGTAACTCCTGTAATTCAGTCATTCATGTACCTCTTTTCATAAGGATTCACTAAGGCTGTGGTGCTGTTGTCCCTCTGATAGGAACTCTAACTCTGTATAAAGCCCCAAATTGTTGCCCTTTTAACAATATGGCCACAGAATTAACAAAAACAGTTCCAGTCTTTTGATGGGGTGCTCATGGTTTATAACATAAATGGCATTATTTTGAGAGAGGGATAACTTAGGTATGGCATTGGGTTTTTTCTTTTTGCAGCCTGAGGCAGTTGTAAAATAATGTAGCTGTTTGCAACTGTGTATTCTATAGTATTTTTTCTTTTGGTGAAATTTTAAATGTTAATGTTTTTGGCACTGTGCTTTGTACCATTTATTAAATAAAAATTTTAGTTGCTATGAAAAAAAAAAATTCATTAAAACAAAGGTTACCATTAATCTACTTATGTATTTTCAGGTCTTTTTCTATTTGTTTATATGTGTATAAAAGTATAATAACAAGATATGTGGTTTTATCACAGCTGTAGAAAAAATAATTGTAATCATGCATATGCTGCAGCTTCGTTAAAATATCTTGGAGCTCATTCTGTATCAGTAAACATAGTTCTACCTCATTCTTTTTTTTATTACTGCATTATATTTCATAGTATTTTAGTTTACTAAAACATTTCAAACGTCAAAAGCTCTAAAACAGGACTTGGAATTTATCAATATGTGGTCACATCTCATCCTATTGTTTGTTTATGACAGGAATACATTTTAGAAGAATGTAACTGATAGCTTAACATTTTTTAATAAGATACCTTTCCCAGTATGGGAACATGGAAGATTTTTGTTTGTTTTTCTGTTTGTTTCTGCTTACATCTCTGACTTCATAAAACTTCTGAAAGTCGTCTCATCTCTATAAACCTGAAATTGCTAAATAATATTGAAATGTTTACAACATATAATAATCTTTCTTCGCTGGAAGCTTTTTTAGAGAAACATAGAGCTGCCATCATTTCCTAGAAAGGAAAATAACTACACTTTGAAATAAAAATCATATATTTGAAAAACGATCTCCTCAATTAGATAAATCAATATAAAACTCCAGTAAAGGGATTAGAATAGGAATTTCCCACCTACTCTCATATTTGCTTTAGGTGAAACCATTGAGTCCAGGGGGTTACAGTGGATGAAAGAGATTTTCCATCATATCAACTGATGAAAATTAACTATAGAGAAGAAACAAGGATGTGTGTATTTAAAGACCTGTATCCTTTGACATAGCAGTTGTTCAGAAATTTGTTACAGATATCTTTGTATAACTGTATAAGAATGTTACTTGCGGCTTTGTTTTTAATAGTGAAAAGTGCAATAATAAAAATATGCAGTGGAATTGTGGCTGTGTGTACTGGATATGGAAGGTCTCCAAAAATGTTGTGTGAAAAAATTCAGGACAGTTTTTCTAGTGAGAATCCCATTTGTGGAAAATAAACTGAGAAAATACATACATGGCATACGTTTGTATATAACTGGCTCATTCTTGTACATAGCTATCTACATTACCTATAATTTTTAACAAAAGATGAACAATAAACTGATTGCTTTTAGAAACAGAGTTGGTAAATTGGAGAAGGAAGACTGACTTAATTTTCATGCACCTTTTAAAAATTATGTTAACTTGGTAAAATGGGTTTATAAAACATAAGTTATCAAATTTTTAGCTTCAAGATTTTTGTTAAAAAATATAGTTATGAACTGCCAACTTTTGTGGCTTTTCTGCTTGTCCATACATGAATTGAGTAATTTCAGAAGCATACACGCACTTATAGACCACAGTGTTGCAATGTACTACAGTATTGCAATGTATTGTTTTAGCCCTATCGTTGTGATGTGACTTTTATCAGGGATGTAACTGTTGATCAGTTCAAAGTGAATGTAAAATAACTAAAATGCCCAAAATGAGGCAGGCACTTAGATCATAGAATAGTAGTTATTCTAAAGACTCAAGAATATTTTTGTATTAAATCCTGTAAGTGTTCTGTTAAACCACCTGAGTAAAAAAGCCTGATGGGCTTTAGGGAGCCTCACATTTTGTTATTGTTAGTTATTTTGTGTTTTTCTCACTTTTTTAGATATTTAGAGTTTCCCATCATTCCACCACAGTCCCCATACAGTCTCTGAGTTGGCAGGAAGGTTGCCCTCAGTCTTTACTCAGGTTCTGTCTGCTCAGTCCCACGGGGTACGGTTCTAGGGTTTGACTGTGCCAGGATATTGGGTTGGGAATACGATCTAGTCCTCAAGACATTTGTTCAAATGAGTTACTGCTGAAACATTTTGCATTCTGTTCAGGATGGCCTTTCAGATGTAGCACCTTCCAAGCCACATGACCGTGTGCTATTTCTATGCCCCACTTAAGGCAGAGGCATCTGCAAACTTGGCTCTGGCCCTGTCTGCCAAGATTCTGTATATAGCTCCAATTCCTCTTTGGTGTGTGTGGCTTCTTGATGGCTCCACCAGGAAGCCTCAGCAACACTACCACCTCTCCATACACACAAATGCAGCCACACACACACCACTTCTCAAAACCAGGACTCTTTCTCATCTGTAGATAAAGCCCTCACTGTCTCCCTGTTCTACACATTTTTTTCTGTACCCTTGATATCCAGGATATTTTGTCTTTACCCTCCTCCTCCTTGTATCTGTCCTACTAGTTCCCTTAATTTTGCAACATAAAAACCAAAGAGGCATAGGGCTGTTTCTCCTTTCTTTGCCACATCCTTCTGGGGCAGTTAACAGAAGGTTCGTTATCTTTTGAAAACGGGGTAAGGGAAGGGGGACTATCAGGATAAAAAGGTTCATCTTTCAAAAATACTTTGCCACAGATTTGTTTATTACTTCATTGCTCTGAGTTTCAGTAACTCAGTCTGATACTGAGTTTTAGTTAGTTTACAGACAGTCCAGTACACATATTTCTTTGCTACTTATTGTTAAAATAAAGCTATATTTGGTTGTGCATTTTGTGCAGCCAGGGAATTTGGTAATTCATAAGTCAGCCTCTGTTGTAATCTTCTCAGCCTTTCTTCTGTGTATTCCTGAGACCTGGGATACACTTATTGGTAATGGTGGCTTTGTAAACTGTACGAAGGAGGCAATTTGAATGTGTGTCTTCAATCCTTCAAATTAATTTCTTCTCTCTCTCAGTCACTCTATTTATTTCCCACATTGTTCCATATCTTAACTCTTTCCTCTTACAGCTCGTTGTAGTACTGTTCTTCTTGACTTGGTATCTCTTGTAAATTGCAGTTACAGTGTAAATGAAAATCTAGGATCCCAGCCCATTTATAAATTGGAAAGTAACATTTCTTCATGTACCGAGCAAAGTTAAGGAATCAGATTAGGTTTGTAATGTTGGTAGGAAAGTTATAAAGAGTAGACACTCTAATAAAATTAATTCATATGTCAAAAGTTCATGGTATGGAAAGAAAGGGATCAGTTCAATTCAGTCGCTCAGTCGTCTCCCAACTCTGTGACCTCATGAATCGCAGCATGCCAGGCCTCCCTGTCCATCACCAACTCCCGGAGTTCACTCAAACTCATGTCCATCGAGTCGGTGATACCATCCAGCCATCTCATCCTCTGTCGTCCCCTACTCCTGCCCCCAATCCCTCCCAGCATCAGAGTCTTTTCCAATGAGTCAACTCTTTGCATGAGGTGCACGAAGTATTGGAGTTTCAGCTTCAGCATCAGTCCTTCCAATGAACATCCAGGACTGATCTCCTTTAGGATGGACTGGTTGGATTTCCTTGCAGCCCAAGGGACTCTCGAGTCTTCTCCCAACACCACAGTTCAAAAGCATCAATTCTTTGGCACTCAGCTTTCTTCACAGTCCAAATCTCCCATCCATACATGACCACAGGAAAAACCATAGCCTTGACTAGATGGACCTTTGTTGGCAAAGTAATGTCTCTGCTTTTGAATATGCTATCTAGGTTGGTCATAACTTTCCTTCCAAGGAGTAAGCGTCTTTTAATTTCATGGCTGCAGTCACCATCTGCAGTGATTTTGGAGCCCCCAAAAATAAAGTCTGACACTGTTTCCCCATCTATTTCCCATGAAGTGATGGGACCACATGCCATGATCTTAGTTTTCTGAATGTTAAGCTTTAAGCCAACTTTTTCACTCTTCCTCCTTCACTTTCTGCCAGAAGGGTGGTGTCATCTGCATATCTGAAGTTATTGAGATTTCTCCCGGCAACCTTGATTCCAGCTTGTGCTTCTTCCAGCCCAGCGTTTCTCATGATGTACTCTGCATATACATTAAATAAGCAGGGTGGCAGTATACAGCCTTGACGTATTCCTTTTCCTATTTGGAACCAGTCTGTTGTTCCATGTCCAGTTCTAACTGTTGCTTCCTGACCTGCATATAGGTTTCTCAAGGATCACTTAGTACTAAGTAATAAAAAGTAGCAAGCTCTGATCACAGAGTTAAATAAAAAATGTCAGGACATTTTAACAGTGAAGTGTTTTGACATTTTCCCCACAGTTTCAGTTGTATAAAACTGAAGATAAAAGCTTTAGGTTGAATTTGTATTCTTTTCCACATAGTAAATTATAATTGAATTAAAATATTCATTGATATGACTTCCTAGTTGTGCTTTAATATTTTACACTTCCACAAAAGATTTTCTTCAAGGCTCATATCTCTTTTATCACTTAAATATAATTTAAAAGATTAGAAATATGTATGATCTTCTGAACATGATCTGAGTTAATTTAATTGCTTTGGTGTTAATAATTCAAGTTTTCTCCTGTTTGCCCATTAAGGATTCTGGAGTCTACTTATAATATCCCTAACTGCTGGATTCTCCTGCTGCAGCTTTTCTTGGACAGTGACTTACTTTGATTCTTTTGAACCAGGAATGTTTCCTCCTACTCCTCTTTCACCTGCCAGGTTCAAGTAAGTATTCCTGTTTCTTTTTTTTTTTTTCCAACCCATTCCAGCTCTGTTGAACATACTAAAATAGAAGCAAGAGGCTGCTTATTTTTGAAATAATATGTTGAGGTCCCAATCTTCATAAAGTACAACTTGACTCGGTCTTTAGATAAGTGGAGAAGAATATTTTAAACTCTGCTGCTGCTGCTGCTGCTGCTAAGTCGCTTCAATCATGTCCGACTCTGTAGTGTGCGACCCCATAGACAGCAGCCCACCAGGCTCCCCTGTCCCTGGGATTCTCGAGGCAAGAATACTGGAATGGGTTGCCATTTCCTTCTCCAATGCATGAAAGTGGAAAGTGAAAGTGAAGTCGCTCAGTCGTGTCCGACTCTGCGATCCCATGGACTGCAGCCCACCAGGTCCTCTGTCCATGGGAGTTTCCAGGCAAGAGTACTGGAGTGGGATGCTATCGCCTTCTCCGATTTTAAACTCTATACTTAGATAATGCAGAGGTGTTTTTAAAAATTTTAAACTCTATATGTAGATAATGCAGAGGTGTTTTTAAAAATTCAAAATATAATCTAAGATGTATGAAACTTTGACAGCTATTAATCCTTTTGGGATGAAATTTCATTTGAAACAGTTCTGAAGGCTGAATTAAAAATTCATGCTTGGATAGGTTAGACTTATAATAATTGGATTGAAATTTTCCTCAGATTTAAACTCTGTAATAATTAGCAAGCATTTATGGCATACCCCCCCAATTTATATATCTAGACAATATTAGATTTGTTTTATAGTGGAACATTAAATTTCTTTGGTCTGTATTTTCTGTTTCAAAGAGTTCCAGAAAATTTGGTAATCAGTATTCTAATCTAGTTTATGTTAGGAAGACTTGGGTTTTAAATACAATTTTCCAAATGAGAGCATCTAAGATCTCTAGTTTATCCTACAAACTAAGGTTGAAAGAAGTGGGAGAAGAGTATGAAGAGTAGAAAATAAGTTCTATTAATGATACATGTTATCAAGAGTATTATACTTGGTACTGTTGTTACTACCAGTTCCTGCCCACCCCAGGGACAACTCATGAAATCTGTTTGAGGCACTCTGTAAATAAGTTTAATACTAATGATAGTTACTAATAATCATTGTTATTAATGATCTTTGTTATTTTTAAATTCATTTTTATGTCTTATAAATATATCTTTAAAAATTTTGACTTCACTTTAAATGAAATGGGTAAGTTTATTTAAGACATCTTAATAAATCCCTATCTATATATGTAACATAAATCACATACTTGCCAATATATTTTGTGTATGTGTTTTGAGTGGATAATGATTAATAATATAAACTAAGTTATATGTAAAGGTGCAGTGCCCTCACATAATTTACATGGGTGACATTCAGTTCAAAAGTTAATTTTGCTAAGTATTCAATTCAGAGTTACTTTCTATTGCTGCTCATTGACATCAACCAGTTAACTTTAATGAGGGTGTGAGTCTAATATAGATGATACAATAAGTCACACAAAAAAGACCTTAATTTTATTTTTTTTTCTTTTACTTATGTCTCACTTCTCCCCTGAATTCTAGTCCTATATTTCCAGGTATTTAGTAGATTTTGCCACCTGGAGTCAGAAAGCACCTGGCACTTAGAATTGTTAAAACTTTCAGTCTAAGACATAAGTATCCACCTACTTATCAAGGGCCTGAAACCCCTTTTCACTCTATTTAGTTCTTCAGCAAGCCTACTCATTCTTGCCTTTTGAGGTGTTATTGGAAAACTTTGTCCTAGCACCCACGGTGTTTTTGCCCCATTTAAAGTCTTGGCTGGGGCACTTGACTCCTTGGAGTCCCTTGCTCCCAGGCTCTCACTCTGATTTGTCCTGTGTGTTACAGCCTTTATAAAAAACAGATCTTAGTCACAGTTCCCTTGTTTAAAAGTTAGTGGCTTTCTCAGTTCTTTCAAAAGCAAGTCTGACTCCCAAGTATAGCCTAACAGGCCTTCCCCAAGTGACCCTGCTCTACTTTTCCAACTTTATCTTCAGCTTTATCTCCAGTGCTCCCTCTCTTGTAGCCATTACCAAATTACCCTGACATTCTCTAAACAAACTGTGAACTTTTGGCTTTGCTCTTGCTGTTCTTTCTTCCTGGAATATTTTCCCTCTCAGCTTCACTTCCACTATCACCAGAATTCCTAAGACTCGTATGTTAGAAGCTTTTAGAGTTAGAAAAAAGCATTTCAGTGTTGCTTTAAGGATCTGGAATTCTAAGGACATTTAACTAATTTCCTAAAATTTATCTTTGCATTTTTTATTAGACTAGAACCAGTAGTGATGGACCTCAGTTTTCAATGTCTTTATTAGTCATTCAAATATGAGATAGTGTCAGATCAGAGACTTAAATATTGATAAGTAGAAGTTCATTTTACATAGGTGTATGTCTTAGTTGCTCATTCGTGTCTGACTCTTTGTGATCCCATGGACTGTAGTCCCCCAGGTTCCTCTGTCCATGGAATTTTTCCGGGCAAGAATACTGGAGTGGATTGCCATTCCCTTCTTCAGAAGATCTTCCCAAACCAGGGATTGAACCCTGGTCTCCTGCATTGCAGGCAAATTCTTTATTGTCTGAAAGTGAAAGTGAAGTCGCTCAGTCGTGTCTGACTCTTTTCGACCCCATGGACAGTAACCTACCAGGCTCCACAGTCCATGGGATTCTTCAGGCAAGAATACTGGAGTGAGCTGCCATTTTCTTCCCCAGGGGATCTTCCCAACCCAGGGATCGAACCTGGGTCTCCTGCATTACAGACAGATGCTTTACCGTCTGAGCCACTAGGGAAGCCCTCTGAGCCACTAGGGAAGCCTGAGTCACCCAAAATTGGGAAGTCCAATTTTATATATGATAAATCAGCTATTAGCTCAAAAGCAAGTCTGACTCCCAAGAATAGCCTAACAGGCCTTCCCCAAGTGACCCTGCTCTACTTTTCCAACTTTATCTTCAGCTTTATCTTGAGTCAAACTGTAATTTTAATTGATCCATATATACTAAATAGAAGTACAGTCCAAAAAAACATAATAAACACAGTGGCATTTGATCACAGATTAACGGAAACCACAGACCCAAAAAGGGTATATTACATAGTGATAATTGATAGTTGTTTCATAGTGAAAACCCTGCCCTCTGGTGTTTGAAGCAAATAATGCAATTACTTCAGAACTGGCAGAATATAAGTACATTTTCTTTGTCACCAGCAGAGTGAGTGCTTGTACAGGGAAACAACTCTGCCTTTTGAGAAAGTTAAAATCTTCAGACTTTAATTTTCTGAGAAATCAGATTGATGCATTTTATTATTTTTCAACATCACACTTTTATAGAAATATGTTTATAACAGGTTATGTATATTTTATTTAAAATAAACTGATGTTAATATAAATGTTTCCTCTGATTACATAAAGTACAGGTTCTTTGTTAAAAATTCAAAAGACAAAAAGAAAAATAATGGAAAAACTCTTATTAGAGAAAATGACTGACAACATTTTAATGTGTTATCTTTCCATTCTTAGCATTTTTTAAAAGTTAAAATTGTGATCATAGTATAGATATTTGTATATAATATAGACATTTTTAATTTAAATTTTGTTACAACATTTTCTATTCAATATTTTTTTGAGATTTCAATGTTTTAAATATATTTTAAAGACCAATCATCCTATATATCTATTTTTTAAGGAAAATCTAATATAAATGATAGCTAGATTCTAAGATAATTTATTAAACAGAGGTCTCCTTAACTAATTAAAAAGTAAAGGCACGATAATTGAGACATAAAGAGAATTTTCTCTTTTTTTTTTAAGATTATTATTAAAAATATTCCTTATTTCTAAGTCCATCATGAGTATCAAGGGTCAAGAGAATAAAATAATCACGTCTAATTGGTTTGTTTTTTACAAAAGCAGTCATTTGTTCTCCTTTGCAGATTTAAACCCAAGGGCATTTTTTTAAACTAATTAGTAGAGTGGGAAAAAAACTTTAGAAGCCCATATTTACTATGGCTATCAATTAGTTGTACTTCCTTAGAAACATAAAGTCCTTGAGGGGAGAAAATAATAATCTTTATTGTTATAATAGTAAATTTTAGATGAGACGTTCAGTGAAATCACAGATTGGATCAATAATTAATTAGAGGAGTTGAGATAAGAAATAAAACCTTTGTACTCATAAAAATTTTTTTTACATTTACACTTTGATGTTTGTTAGATATTATCTTAGTTCAGGCTGCTATAAGAAAGTACCATGAGCTGGGCTTATGCACGTGCATGTTTTAGTCATTCAGTCATGTCCGACTCTGTGCAACCCGATGGACTGTAGCCCGTCAGGTTCCTCTGTCCATGGAATTCATCAGGCAAGAATACTGGAGTGGAATGTCATGCCCTTCTCCAGAGGATCTTCCTGACCCAGGGATCAAACCTGGGTCTCCTGCGTTGCAGGCAGATTCTTTACCATCTAAGCCACCTAGGAAATCTCATGAACAACAAAAATTTATTTCCCACAGTTCTGGAGACTGTAATTCTAAGATCAGGGTGCCAGCATGGTCAGTTTCTGGTGAGGTCCATCTTCTGGGTTGCAGAGGACATCCTTCTCATTGTATCCTCACAGGGCAGAGAACAGAGAGGATGCAAGCTTTCTTGTGACTCTTATAAGAGCACTTATCCCACATCCCATTCATGAGGGCTTAACTCTCATGACTCCTATCCAATCCTAATTATCTCCAAAGGCCCCTCCTGGAATTCTCCAGGCCAGAATACTAGAGTGAGTAGCTGTTACTTCTTCAGGGGATCTTCCCAACCCCAGGATTGAACCCAGGTCTCGGAAAGACCTTTAGGAAGTAAGATGGTTAAAGAACTTTGCACGGTGTATTTTTAGTCAGCTACTTAATGGGCTTCAAAGGCTTTTTCTTTTAGCCACTCACTGAGGCATGCAAGATCTTAGTTTCCCAACCAGGGCTCAGACCCATGCCCCCTGCAATGAAAGTACAGAGTCTTAACCACTGGACTTTCAGGGAAAACCCCCAGAGGCATATTTTTAAGAAAGATGGTTGTCAGGCTGACTTTGCAAACTTACTGGGTTAGAAGGTGTACTGCATTGTCAAATATATAAACTTCTTGATTAGGAAGCAGTCACTTTCTTTCAGGAAAAAATATTTTGGTCAATTGTACTTTTAAATTATTTTCTTAGTTTCTGAAAAATCTGTTAAAGAGCTAGAGGCAGAGGCAGTAACTTTAGATTCCCTGGGGTGTCTATTTAGGCATTGCCCACTTCTCCCTACTTTATAATTCATTATCCTATTCTTCTATCCTATTTAATCAATATCTTTAGTTCACTATTCATTGGGTTTTTCCTATGCACTCATTGGGTTTTGTTAGTAATTTCCAAGCAGGCAAATTTAACAGTAAGTCACTTCAGTCGTGTCTGACTCTGTGCAACCCCATAGACGGCAGCCTACCAGGCTCCTCTATCCCTGGGATTCTCCAGGCAAGAATACTGGAGTGGGCTGCCATTTTCTCCTCCAATGCATGCATGCATTCTAAGTCACTTCAGTCTTGCCCAACTCTGTAGTTAATATTTCACATAATGGTAATCTGCTTTAATTATAGTTTTCAGGAGTTAATGCATTTAAGTATATGACCACCCATGTAAAGATACTACAGTCAGAAAGAAAATCCAAAGCCTAAAAGAATCCTGGGGTTCTTTCCAGGCTGAGCTGGTGGCAGCACGAGAACTTATTTAAGTCCTCCTGAATGGGGAGGAAGATAGGTATGGATAGCAGATGTGTACTTGAGCTGTTAAAAAGTACAACTTTTTAACAAATATTCTAGTATTTCTGTGGATGTCTTAGACCTTCATATTAAAGGTTTTTGGAGAACTTAGTCTCTTCTAAGTCACTCATAGGGGTTATCATTAGTCTAGGTCCTCCATTTTTTTTTAACAGATAAAGACACTGAGTCCCAAGGAATATTAGTGCCTTGCACAAAGCCAAATAATTTGCATGTGGCATAGCTGGCCCCTAACTATGCTTATTGTTTTTGTTTGCCCATCTCGAATCAATGGAGAATTTCACTGATTGAAGCAGTGTCATTTTATTGACAATTAAAGGCACTTACTGTGAGTCTTGGCTCTGTGGCACTTTTGCCCATGCAGTATTGCCAAATCCAGTTAAAGTCTGTTCTTATTAATAAAATCTCACTTGTTCTCTCCTTCACTGTTTTCTCTCAGTGACCAGAGTGCTCCACTTCAAAATGATTTCTCCCACATTTCACATTCAGTTCAGTTCAGTTCAGTCTCTCAGTCGTGTCCGACTCTTCGCTACCCCATGAATCGCAGCACGCCAGGCCTCTCTGTCCATCACCAACTCCTGGAGTTCACTCAGACTCGTGTCCATTGAGTCAGTGATGCCATCCAGCCATCTCATCCTCTGTCGTCCCCTTCTCCTCTTGCCCCCAATCCCTCCCAGCATCAGAGTCCTTTCCAGTGAGTCAACTCTTCGCATGAGGTGGCCAAAGTACTGGAGTTTCAGCTTCAGCATCATTCCCTCCAAAGAAATCCCAAGGCTGATCTCCTTCAGAATGGACTGGTTGGATCTCCTTGCAGTCCAAGGGACTCTCAAGAGTCTTCTCCAGCACCACAGTTCAAAAGCATCAATTCTTCGGCACTCAGCCTTCTTCACAGTCCAACTCTCACATCCATACATGACCACAGGAAAAACCATAGCCTTGACTAGACGGACCTTTGTTGGCAAAGTAATGTCTCCGCTTTTGAATATGCTATCTAGGTTGGTCATAACTTTCCTTCCAAGGAGTAAGCGTCTTTTAATTTCATGGCTGCAGTCACCATCTGCAGTGATTTTGGGGCCCAAAAAAACAAAGTCTGACACTGTTTCCGCTGTTTCCCCATCTATTTCCCATTAAGTGATGAGACCGGATGCCATGATCTTCGTTTTCTGAATGTTGAGCTTTAAGCCAACTTTTTCACTCTCCACTTTAACTTTCATCAAGAGGCTTTTGAGTTCCTCTTCACTTTCTGCCATAAGGGTGGTGTCATCTGCATATCTGAGGTTATTGATATTTCTCCCGGCAATCTGGATTCCAGCTTGTGTTTCTTCTAGTCCAGTGTTTCTCATGATGTATTCTGCATATAAGTTAAATAAGCAGGGTGATAATATATAGCCTTGACGTACTCCTTTTCCTGTTGGGAACCAATCTGTTGTTCCATGTCCAGTTCTAAGTGTTGCTTCCTGACCTGCGTACGGATTTCTCAAGAGGCAGGTCAGGTGGTCTGGTATTCCCAACTCTTTCAGAATTTTCCACTGTTTATTGTGATCCACATAGTCAAAGGCTTTGGCATAGTCAATAAAGCAGAAATAGATGTTTTTCTGGAACTCTCTTGCTTTTTCGATGATCCAGCAGATGTTGGCAATTTGATCTCTGGTTCCTCTGCCTTTTCTAAAACCAGCTTGAACATCAGGAAGTTCACGGTTCATGTATTGCTGAAGCCTGGCTTGGAGAATTTTGAGCATTACTTTACTAGTGTGTGAGATGAGTGCAATTGTGCAGTAGTTTGAGCATTCTTTGGCATTGCCTTTCTTTGGGATTGGAATGAAAACGGACCTTTTCCAGTCCTGTGGCCACTGCTGAGTTTTCCAAATTTGCTGGCATATTGAGTGCAGCCCTTTAACAGCATCATCTTTCAGGATTCGAAATAGCTCAACTGGAATTCCATCACCTCCACTAGCTTTGTTCGTAGTGATGCTTCCTGAGGCCCACTTGACCTCACATTCCAGGATGTCTGGCTCTAGGTGAGTGATCACACCATCGTGATTATCTGGGTCCTGAAGATCTTTTTGTACAGTTCTTCTTTGTATTCTTGCCACCTCTTCTTAATATCCTCTTCTTCTGTTAGGTCCATACCGTTTCTGTCCTTTATCGAGTCCATCTTTGTATGAAATGTCCCCTTGGTATCTCTGATTTTCTTGAAGAGATCTCTAGTCTTTCCCATTTTGTTGTTTTCCTCTATTTCTTTGCATTGATTGCTGAGGAAGGCTTTCTTATCTCTTCTTGCTATTCTTCGGAACTCTGCATTCATGCTTATCTTTCCTTTTCTCCTTTTCTCATTTCACATTACCTGTGCACAAATGCCATCTCAGTTCAGTTCAGTCCCTCAGTAGTGTCCAATTCTTTGTGACCCCATGGACTGCAGCACACCAGGCTTCCCTGTCCATCAACAACTACTGGATTTTGCTCAAACCCATGTCCATTGAGTCAGTGATGCCATCCAACCAACTCATCATCTGTCATCCCCTTCTCCTCCTGCTTTCAAACACCACAGTTCAAAAGCATCAATTCTTCATTCCTCAGCTTTCTTTATGGTCTAACTCTCAACATCCATACATGACTACTAGAAAAACCATAGCTTTAACTAGACGGACCTTTGTTGGCAAAGTAATATCTCTGCTTTTTAATATGCTGTCTAGGTTTGTCATAGCTTTTCTTCCAAGGAGCAAGTGTTTTTCAACTCAAGGCTGCAGTCACCATCTGTGATGATTTTGGACCCCGAGAAAATAAAGTCTCCCACTGTTTCCACTGTTGATGTGGCTGCAGATTTATAGTTATCAGCTTGTTAGATAACTCAGTGATTATCATAGGTCGTGTCTAGGGTTAAAATGTTAGTTTATAATCTAGAAATAAATTTAGTTGGGAAACGATAATGTATGTGATGGGTCTAGCAAAAAACACAATGTAGATAGCTCATTAGTTTTTTAATTGAGTCAAAATTTGCAATAAAAGTGATGAAAAATATATTTTAAAAAGTCATTAAGTTTGTCTGGCTAATAGGACTTTTACATAGAGTCAGAGGTTAAGGGCGAGTATTTTTTTTTAAGGTCCAGTATTCTTTAAGAAGTAAAGGTGTTTAATTTCAGTTGATAGACAGAAGTCTTAACTGCTAGTGTGCTCTTGTTTGATCTTATTTAGGTTAGAGTTCCAATTTAACAGCATCATTCCTTTAACATTTGAGCCAAGGTGTTAGCATTATAGGGATAGCACTATTATTTTGTTCTGGAAATACCCAGAGACTTATTTCCAAGGAGAAAAAACTAATGCTTATATTTAAAGCTTCTAAGGATATGGGAATATTTGTTAAAACAAAAAATAGACATCACTCTAAGTTTTCTTAGATAGCTTTTAAAGGAGACCTAAGCCCAAAATTTGAGTGAAAATTATTACTCAAGTAGCCATTTTTAATTATCAGAAATAAGCAAAATATTATATTTTTGTTATAACTCAACTTAAAGGCAGTGTTTGTGTTGCCAGTGAATTTAAGGTTCTTGCTTCATCATGAAAGAATTTGGAGACAAAATAATGGGTTAAAAACTGGACGTACTTAGAGAAAAACACACTTACCAGACTTGTAGACAGCGAGTACAGCCATGAAATTAGAAGATGCTTACCCCTTGGCAGGAAAGCTATGATGAACCTAGACAGTATATTAAAAAGCAGAGACATTACTTTGTTGACAAAGGTATGTACTCTCAAAGCTATGGTTTTCTCAGTAGTCATGTATGGATGTGAGAATTGGACCGTAAAGAAGGCTCAGCACCAAAGGATTGATGCTTCTTGAATTGTGGTGCTGGAGAAGACTCTTGAGAGTCCCTTGGACTGCAAGGAGTTCAACCCAGTCTATCCTAAAGGAAATCACCCCTGAATATTCATTGGAAGGACTGATGCTGAAGCTCCAGTACTTTGGCCACCTGATGTGAACAGCCAATTCATTAGACAAGACCCTGATGCTAGAAAAGACTGAAAGCAAAGGAGTAAGTAGGTGAAAGTCGCTCAGTCATGTCTGACTCTTTGTGACTGTCCATGGAGTTCTCCAGGCCAGAATACTGGAGTGGGTAGCCTTTCCCTTCTCCAGGGGATCTTCCCAACTCAGGGATGGAACCCATGTCTCCTGCATTCCAGGCAGATTCTTTACCAGCTGAGCCACAAGGGAAGCCCAGGAATACTGGAGTGGGTAGCTTATCCCTTCTCCAGAGGATCTTCCCCACCCAGGAATTGAACTGGGGTCTCCTAATTGCAGGTGGATTCTTTACCAACTAAGCTATGAGGGGAGCAAAAGAAGGGGTCAGCAGAAGATGAGATGCTTAAAGAGCATCACTGACTCAATGGACGTAAATCTGAGCGAACTCTGGGAGATGGTGAAGAACAGGGGAGTCTGGCCTGCTACAGTCCATAAAGTTGCAAGGAGTCAGACATGACTTAGTTACTGAACAACAGCACCACTCCACAGAATATGGGCCGTCTCAGAAGGTGAGAGAGCCTTGACATATGGTGTGGTTATTTTTTATGGGCTGGGTAATTTCATAGGCTAATGAGTGGGAGGATTATCCCAATTAATTTGGGGAAGGGGCAGCAGCTTCAGGATTAAGCCACCACCTACTTCTTGAACTTTTATGGTTAGCCTAGAACTGTCATGGGGCTGGTGGGTGCATCATTTAGATACTAAGGTATTACAGGGAGCATATGATGAGGTTCAATTTTCTGCCATCTTGGACTTAGTTGATTCTAACCAGTTTTTGTCATGTCCTATGGCCAATGGCACCCCACTCCAGTACTCTTGCCTGGAAAATCCCATGGACGGAGGAGCCTGGAAGGCTGCAGTCCATGGGGTCGCTGAGGGTCAGACATGACTGAGCGACTTCACTTTCACTTTTCACTTTCATGCATTGGAGAAGGAAATGGCAACCCACTCCAGTGTTCTTGCCTGGAGAATCCCGGGGACGGGGGAGCCTGGTGGGCTTCCGTCTATGGGGTCACACAGAGTCGGACACGACTGAAGTGACTTAGCAGCAGCAGCATGGCCATATCATTGTTTTAAAGGTTGTTCCCTTCCCCGTCCATTTTGTTTCATTTGTACTTTAGATGCCTCTCAAATGGTCACATCTGCATTTCCTAAAATGTTAAAATATATAGAATTTGATTGGCAATCTGTACTGAATTTACAAACTACTGTCTTCCGGGTACCGTTGGATTTTTTGTCTGGATCACTCTGAGTTATCCACCTTTCTGCTTCTTCCAACCACAAATGATATTTGTGAATATTAGGACACTCAATTTCTAATGTGTTTCTAAAAGCAAACACATGCTTTTAATTCAATTTAAACATTTCTGTACAGTCTTGTTTTTTTTTTTTTAATTGTGTTGCAATGGTATTTGGTATTTGCAGAGTAAATTACAAGTAAGAAAGAAAAGTGAACAGTTGATTTTCATTTGAATTGCTTTTTGATAAACTGTTTTTGGTAACTTTTACAGAATGAAAATGCATCTCACATGTTATTTCGTGTGTAATGTTCTGGATGTAGTCAGATGCTGAAATATTTAAATCTCCATTACATTTGTATGTGAAAGGGTTTTCTCTAAGTTCTTGTTCTTAATACTGGGGCCGTTATTTTTCTTACAGGTTAAGATATAGTACAAACAAAATAGTAAAATCATAATAGAAATGAGGTTATGAGTTCTTGATCAGTAATAAAAGTCTTGAAGATCAAGACAAGTAGGTGATTTAGTATTTAAATTAGAAGTTTCTTTTCCAAGCACACAAGATTTAACATTGAACACAACAAATTGATAGTGTGACTGTTTTATACAGACTTTGGAGAGTTGCCGCTTTGTGAGATCAGATATTCTTTATTGCCATGGACTAATGAAACAGATGTCAGATGGCTAATTGCAGTTGGAGAGAAGCTACTGACAAAAGAGATAGATCAAGAACTTGGCCTTGCTATTTGAGTATCATGAAGTTTCATTATCTATCATTTCATTATTCATTATCTTCATTCTAGGGACTGTTTGGAGCCATCAGTTGTAAAGCTGTCACTATTAATGAATATATTGATGGCATTGCACAGAGGCTTCTTGAAGGGTTAGAATATATACATGTCTTCTGTATTCCATTAAAATTCTAAATGGAGACTTAAATAGATGTAACAAAATCCTGTAAGAAATCATATTAAATATTCTTGGTTTCTTTGTTACTTTCATAAAGGAATATAGCTGCTGTTTGCTTTGCACCTATTTGCTATGGCTTTTGCTTACACAGATTTACAATGTGTTATGTATGGGTTGCTGAATAGACATGGGTGTCCATATGCACAGAATAGCATGGATAAGAAATACTTAAGAGATAGCACTTGGTAATGTTGTACTTGGAACCCTTTATATGTGTTCAACAATCTTCATAAATTATGAGTCAGCCTGGTATGTTATAAAGAGCTTATAAGTCAGGAAGCAACTTCCAAATGCAGGCTATACCATATACTACTCAGAAGAACTTTTGAGCAAGTCATTTGGTATCTCTGAACCTTAATTTCCTCCTCTCCAAAATGGGATTGAAAGCAGTGATATCTACACTCATAGGCAATAAATATGTTTACTAGGTAAAGCAACAGGTACATCAGATGATAAATCTGATATAGTCCCAGAGCTTTTCTTTCCTTTCCTTAATTCAAGCTGGATGTCTGACTGTGGCCTACCACTGGTTGCAAATTATCTTTTCTTGAGTAATTGTTATTTATCTTTAGATTTTTTATTCTTTAAATTTTTTCCCCTTTCTGTTCTTTTGATAATAATATGCTCTTTCTTGTATTAAATAATGCTAATAGTACATGGTAGTGGTTTTTAAACCTTGTTCTTGGCAAAACAAGTTTGTCAGCAAAACATGGTGTTATTTTTAAACTGACTTATGAAATCCAAAGTCTTGGGAATCCCATTGTTTTTAATACTGTTTGGCCTAACTTTCTAACAAATAAGGACTTTGTCTAACTAAGGACAGTATCTAGGACAGATAGATGTCCTTAGGCATTTTTCTACCTCTGTACACTGATGAATATAGTTAACATGTTTAGTTCCATTTGCAATCAAGTAAACTGCTATATGGCTTTCCTGCCGGCTCAGTAATAAAGAATCTGCTACTAATGTAGGAGACGCAGGTTCCATCCCTAGGTTGAGAAGATCCCTGGAGAAGGAAATGGCAACCTGGCACCTCACTTGCCTGGGAAATTCCATGAACAGAGGAACCACGTGGGCTACAATTCTTGGGGTCGCAAAAGCGTGGGACAGGACTTAGCAGTTAAACAGTAACAACAGATTGCTATATATAAGTAAACTAGACTGTAAGTTAGTATGCAGTTTCATCCAACCAGATATACATTTATTTCTCTTTAATTTTCAGGAAACTAATACAATGAGAAATAACTTAAATGCACACATTTTAATTGCATGTTAAAGAACTCCGCTCATTGTTAGGATCTTTCAGTGCCTGTACGTTATTACGTTAGTTAATATCACAGCAGCAAAACATAGGTTGTGATTCAATTAAAATTTCTAGTTGGTAAAATTCTAGATGAGGCATAGATTATAAGAGATCATAAGGACTAGAGAAGTTGGCAGTATAGCTGGGAAACTAAGGAAAAAGAAAATCCTTTTTTAAAAATGAGCTGCTTAAAGTTGATATTTTGAATTCTATAACATAGTCTACCATTGTGTAGATTGATAAACCAACTTGCTTCATTAAAATGGTGGCTACTTTATAACTGATACTTACTCATAATGCGCATCTTTAGCCTAATTACCAGGCCGAAGAGGCAATGGAGTAAATGCTCAAAATGGCTTCTCTGTCCATGGGATTCTCCAGGCTAGAATACTGGAGTGGGTTGCCATGCCCTCTTTTCAGGGGATCTTTCCAACCCAGGGATAGAACATGCCTCTTATATTCCCTGCACTGGCAGACAGGTTCTTTACCACTAGCACCACCTCAGAAGCCCATGTATTTTTAAGAATGATGCATTATAGCTCAACATTATGTGTGTGTGTGTGTGTGTGTGTGTGTATATATATATATATATATATATTTATATTTATATTTTTTCCTTACCTTAAGCATCTTTTAAGTAAATGTTTTTCAAGATGATCCTTAGCTCAGGATTATTGTGAAACCTTGAAGTCAGTGGACAGTCATATTTCTAATTCTTTTATATTTTAATAGCATTTCTATTTCAAATAGTAATTGAGAAATTTATTTGTTAGGAGAGTGACTGATGTAAAATTTCTCTTTATTGATATTTTTATGATTATAGAATTAATACATGTAGCACAGAATTGTATAACTTAGTTAATGGCTACAGAATCTTATTTTGAATAATGCTGAATTAACTACTGTGAACAGACTGCAGATTATACTTCAGATTTTAAAAAAAACTATACATATGTAAATATTTCTGTTTTTATACAGGTATAATCATATAGAACATATTTTTTAATAATTATTTCTGTACTTGTAATCTTGATTACTAAAACCATATGACTCTAGACATACATATGTGTGTATATGGTGTGGTGTATGCACTTGAAATACATCATTCCCCCCAAATATAACTACACCTTCAGTTCACTTCAGTTCAGTTGCTCAGTCATGTCTGACTCTGCAACCCCATGGACTGCAGCACGCCAGGCCTCCCTGTCATCACCACCTCCCACAGTTTACTCAAACTCGTGTCCATTGAGTCAGTGATGCCATGCAACCATCTCATCCTCTATCATCCCCTTCTCCTCTTGCCTTCAGTCTTTCCCAGCATCAGGGTCTTTTCAAATGAGTCAGCTCTTTGCCTCAGGTGGCCAAAGTACTGGAGTTGCAGCTTCAACATCAGTCTTTCCAATGAACATTCAGGACTGATCTCCTTTAGGATGGACTGGTTGGATCTCCTTGCAGTCAAAGGGACTCTCAAGAGTCTTCTCCAGGACCACAGTTCAAAAGCATCAATTCTTTGGCGCTCAGCTTTCTTTATAGTCCAACTCTCACATCCATATATGACCACTGGAAAAACCATAGCCTTGGCTAGACGGACCTTTGTTGGCAAAGTAATGCCTCTGCTTTTTAATATGCTGTCTAGGTTGGTCATAACTGTACTTCCAAGGAGTACGTGTCTTTTAGTTTCATGGCTGCAGTCACCATCTGCAGTGATTTTGGAGCTCAAAAAAATAAAGTCAGCCACTGTTCCACTGTTTCTCTATCTGTTTGCCATGAAGTGATGGGACCAGATGCCATGATCATTGTTTTCTGAAGGTTGAGCTTTAAGCCAACTTTTTCACTCTCCACTTTCACTTTCATCAAGAGGCTCTTTAGTTCTTCACTTTCTGCCATAAGGGTGGTGTCATCTGTATATCTGAGGTTTTTGACATTTCTCCTGGCAATCTTGATTCCAGCTTGTGCTTCATCCAGCCCAGCATTTCTCATGATGTACTCTGCATATAAGTTAAATAAGCAAGGTGACAATATACAGCTTTGATGTACTGCTTTTCCTATTTGGAACCAGTCTGTTGTTCCATGTCTAGTTCTAACTGTTGTTTCCTGACCTGCATACAGATTTCTCAAAAGACAGGTCAGGTGGTCTGGTTTTCCCGTCTCTTTCAGGATTTTCCACAGTTTGTGGTGATCCACACAGTCAAAGGCTTTGGCATAGTCAATAAAGCAGAAATAGATGTTTTTCTGAAACTCTCTTGCTTTTTCGGTGATCCAGCGAATGTTGGCAGTTTGATCTCTTGTTCCTCTGCCTTTTCTAAATCTAGCTTGAACATCAGGAAGTTCACAGTTCATGTACTATTGAAGCCTGGCTTGGAGAATTTTGAGAATTACTTTACTAGCGTGTGAGATGAGTGCAATTGTGCGGTAGTTTGAACATTCTTTGGCATTGCCTTTCTTTGGGATTGGAATGAAAACTGACTTTTTCCAGTCCTGTGGCCACTGCTGAGTTTTCCAAATTGCTGGCATGTTGAGTACCACAGTTTCACAGCATCGTCTTTTAGGATTTGAAATAGCTCAACTGGAATTCCATCACCTCCACTAGCTTTGTTTGTAGTGATACT
Source organism: Bos javanicus (assembly GCF_032452875.1). Classification (NCBI taxonomy): domain Eukaryota; kingdom Metazoa; phylum Chordata; class Mammalia; order Artiodactyla; family Bovidae; genus Bos; species Bos javanicus. The sequence goes on along the minus strand of NC_083869.1, from coordinate 43,510,837 downwards.
TCCTAAGGCCCACTTGCCTTCACATTCCACGATGTCTGGCTCAAGGTGAGTGATCACACCATCGTGATTATCTGAGTCTCAAAGATCTTTTTTGTACAGTTCTTCTGTGTATTCTTGCCACCTCTTCTTAATATCTTCTGCTTCTGTTAGGTCCATACCATTTCTGTCTTTTATTGTGCCCATCTTTGCATGAAATGTTCCCTTGGTGTCTCTAATTTTCTTGAGGGGTTAGACTTACAATCTGGTAAACTAGCTAATATGATAGTTTTAGTCTTATTCTCTGGCACTTCATTCTAAAAATATTTTGCTGTATTTTCTCCTGACAGATTACTTCGAAATGTATTTTTTTTAAGGCAAAAGAAATATAAATGTATATATGCATACACAGTTGTACAATGCATCCAATGTGTAGCCACTGTCTTAGCAATGTAAATATACACAAAAACAAGAGAGGGACAAATGGGAGAATTTTTTTTTAACTTCTGCATAGTTTCTTACCTGATTTCTTATTCGAGTTATCTGTCCTATAACATTCTAAAGAAGTCAAAATCTGTTTTAGGAACATAATGATAAAGTGAAACAAATACGTTTTATCATTGTTCAACTTATGTATTTTTTTGTTTAAAACTGTAGTAACTTTGAAGCTTTCAAGTGTAAAGCAATTGGGATAGATTTTTGAAGTGGGATAGATTTCTGAAGTGATAATCTCTTAGGAAATCTCTTTGCTAATTTATATATTTCCTAATAGTAATAGTATTTACTTTGAGGTTTTTAGAGTCACTAGAGGTTCTGGCTGAAGAGATTTTGATTCAGTATGTCGGGGTACATTCTGAAATTCTGTGTTCAGAATTCTCTATTTCAGAATTAGCCTTGCCTGGAATTCCCAGGCAAGGCTAATATATTGCTAATCTATGGATTATACTTTGAATAGGAAGCCTTTATGACAAAAGTTGGCAGACTTTTCTGTAAAGGACCAAGTGGTATTTTGGCTTTGTGGGCCATGTGGTCCCTGTCACAACTCTTCAGCTCTGCCACTGTAGCACCAAAGCAGCCAAAGACAGTACATAAAGGAATGAGTGAGACTATTTTCCAATAAAAAGAAACAGGTGGCAGGACAGGTGTGTCCTAGTTTGCTTAGCCTTCCTTAGAGGACCACTCTGAAATTAGACATTACTTATAAAGTTTCTAAAGATCTAAGAAATATATGTATATACACACACATATATGTTTATAAGATCAAGTGGGCTTGTCTGTTCAGCTTAGTTTTATAGATGTCAGGATATGACACACTTTTTTTAAAACCCCATTATAAAATGGGGTAATTTATAATAATAAAAATATAATAATATAATAATATATATATAATATAATATATAATAAAATATAATAATATAATAATAATAATAAAATGGAAGTAATTTATAATAATTACTTCCCCATGGATAGAATACTGAAATGAGTAGCCTTTCCCTTCTCCAGGAGGTCTTCCCAACTCAGGGATTGATCCCAGGTCTCCCTTATTGCAGGTGGATTCTTTCCCAACTGAGCCGCAAGGGAAGCCCATAGTAATTCCTTCACACTTAAATGGTAAATGCGTTAACTTTTACTGAACATCTAAGTTTTAGTGAATAAATGATGATAAAGTAGTGATAAAGGGTCCTCTAAAGGCCATTTGAACAAACAAGAAAGCTTACAGCTTGAGGATGTTTAAAATTATAACAAAGTAAGACAGTTATTGGAGAAGGAAATGACATCTCACTCCAGTATTCTTGCCTGGAAAATCCTATGGACAGAGGAGCCTGACAAGATACAGTCCATGGGGTCGCAAAGATTCGGACTTGACTGAGCAAACACACACAGAACAACACAAGACAGTTATAAAAACCTGTTGTATTAACTTTACTCACTTCTTTTAGATTGTGAGTCTACAAGTTACTTTTTTCCTAGGTACAGTAAGTGTTTTTCAGGATTAAGAAATCAACTAGGAGAAATAAGTTGTTGGCAAGAAAAATAATTATAATAGAAACTTTAAAATGGGAAGCCAAAGTAAATACATCAAAACTTGGTTACAGTTGTTAGGAACTATAAGTAAAACTAGCTTCCTTTTACCAGGCCTTTGCAGAGAAGGAAGGATGAAGTGCCTGCCCTGAAAAATTGTAAAGTTATAGAGGTAAAAGGAAGGTCAGGTAGGAGAGAGCCTGCAACAAAGCTAGCAAAACGTTGCAACAGCAGAAGACCTCAAATCCATTCTGAAATGGGTCCAGTGCTGTGGTCCATATAGAAAGGATGAAGAGACTAAGAGATGAATCATCCAAACTAAGATCTGAATAACTTGAGTTCACAACCTTCATATTCTGAACTAGAATCTTACTAGCTAGCACTATCCATCCATGCCTAGAGAATCCCATGGACAGAGGAGCCTGGCGGGCTACAGTCCATAGGGTTACACAGAGCCAGACACAACTGAAGTGATTAGCAGCACATCCATCCATCCTACATCCCTGTCCCATTTTTTTTCTGTGTTTATTCTACATACTTTGCATTTTAGTTTTCAGTGGACCTCACTTCCAGTTTCATGAAAGGTCATTGTGAGGGAACTTCTTGCTTCTTCCTCCCTCTTTCATGAAATTAATTACAAACTTAGTTTACATCCACTTCCGTCATACCATTTTTCCTTGTATCTCAGAGGATAAAGGGTTCTTCTCCCTGCCCAAACTTAATTCTACAAACATTCAAGTTTCTCCTGTGTTAGAGAAAATATCTTCATGCCTAAATCTCTTCATAGTTAAGTATCTTTTAAGACTAGAGAAGAGATAGTCCCTGCTTCACAGTGAACTTTAGTTGCTACCACATATGTTGTGCAGTCACTCCTAGACTAAAATTTTTTCTCCTTAAATTGACCACAGAACTCTTAATTACAAAATTTAAAATTCATTTTCAACCCATTATTTGAAAGTTTAATATTCTTTTTCAAAATGATTTTCTTTCTTAATTTCTCTGACACTGCTCCCTTCTGTTTTGTTTTGTTTTTTCTTTCCAGCTTTCTGATCCCTACTTGGCACTTGTGGAATCCCTTTTCATAAGCTACTATTCTGAGAAATAGACTTCTGAGTCTGTCTAGCCTATCTTGAGTCTGTCTTCTGAGAACCTCCCTTTTAATTTTCATTTGTATTTCCTGTTGCTTACTAGGAGTTTTTACTTCAGTGTCCCATAGGTATTTGGAGTTTAACACATCTAAAATTTTCCACTTGTATCAACCTGTATTTTGGGTTCCCTATCATGGTGAGTGATGTTTCATCTAGCCAGTAAGGTGGGAAACCTGGCCTCACCTTCAGTTCTTCATTCTCTCTCATTAACTCCAGCAGGTCCAGCATGAAAAATAATGGTTGACTTTTATTGGGTTAATGATTTTGTGCTCAGTACATTCAAGACACTGCAACAAGTACTTGTTAATATTATCTCTTTCAGTCTTCACAGGAGCACTAAAGAGAGGAATTATTAACCTTACTTTAAAGATGGGAATTAGATTTTCAAGGAGGCTAAAGTAGTCCTATAAATATTAGAGCCAGGTTTAAACCCCCCTACCTCCACCCCGTAGAAGGAGAGTTAGTTTTCCAAGTCCTTCTCTCACCATGCTGAACTATTAACCATTTCCTGCATTCTCTACATGTTGCCCCTGCACATATTGTTATTTGTTTAGAATGCTGATTTCATCATACTCAGTTTTAGCTCAGGTACTGACTGTTCTTTTAAACTTAAAATCTCTCCCCTTCTACAAACCAAACAGCTCCTTCGTCTTCTAAGTAATGCTGTCTGCAGAACTTTAACACTTAGGACACTATGTCACTAGACACATCTTTGTCTCCCATGTATATTACCTGGTATAAAGAACTCATGCTATAAATTTTGGTGAAGTTTAATGGAAAGAGAAGAAAATTTTAAAATAAAGAACTTTAATCAAAACAAAATGATAGTGCCACAGAACACAGAAATACAGATCAGTGGAGCAGGATAGAAGTGCAGAGGGAAAGCCATGCACTCGGTCCCCAAGGCCATGACAGGCGGCGAGAATATACAGTGGACGAAAGCAGTGCGCTCAGTAAACAGTGCTGGGATAACTGGACAGATACATATAAAAGAATGAAATTAGAACATTCTCTACCACCATATACAAAAATAAACTCAGTGGATTAAAGACCTAAATACAAGACTGGATACTATAAAACTCTTAGAGGAAAACATAGGCAGAACACTCTATGACATAAATTGCAGTAAGATCTTTTTTGATCCACTTCCAAGAGTAATGAACAAATGGGACCTAATTAAAAGCTTTTGCACAGCAAAGGAAACCATAAAGGAAATGAAAACCCACAGAATAGAAGAAAATATTTGTAAACAAAGCAACCAAAAAGGGATTAATCTCAAAATATATAAACAGTCCATATATCTCAGTATCCAAAAAAAAAAAAAAAAAAAGTGGACAGAAGATCCAGATAGACATTTTGCTAAAGAACACATACAGCTGGTCAAAAGGCATATGAAAAGATGCTCAACGTCACTAATTACTAGAGAAATGCAAATCAAAACTACAGTGAGGTATATCACCTTATACTAGTTAGAATGGCCATAATCAAAAAATCAACAAACATTAAATGTTGTGAATGGTGTGGAAAAAAGGGAACCCTTCTACACCGTTGGTAGGAATATAAATTGGTGCAGCTACTATGGAAAACACTATGGAGGTTTCTTTAAAACTAAAAATAGAGCTACCGTCTGATCCAGCAGTCCCATTCCTGGACATAAATCTAGAGAAAACCATGATTCAAAAAGATCCGTGCATCACCATGTTCATTGTAGCACTATTTAGATAATCAGGACATGGAAGCAAACTAAATGTCCATTGACAGAGGACTGGATAAAGAAGATGTGGTAAGTATATATTACTCAGCCATTAAATAGAAAGAAATAGTGCCATTTCCAGTGACATGGATAGACCTAGACACCATCATACCTAGTGAAGTAAAAGTCAGATGGAAAAAGACAAGTATCATATGATATCGCTTATATGGGAAATATAAGCACATGGTACAAATGAACCTATTTACAAAACAGAAATTGAGTCACGGATATAGGAAACAAATACAGTTACCAAGGAGGAGAGGGGGTGGAAGGATAAATTGGGAGATTGGGACTGACATGCATGTGCTTGCTATGCTAAGTAGATTCAGTTGTGTCTGACTCTTTGCAACCCCATAGACTGTAGCCCTCCAGGCTCCTCTATCCATGGGATTCTCCAGGCAAGAATACTGGAATGGGTTGCCATGCCCTCCTCCAGGGAATTTTCCCAACCCAGGGATTGAACTGCTCCCTTATCTCTCCTGCATTAGCAGGCAGGTTCTTTACCACTAGCGCCACCTGGGACATATACACACTACTACTGTAAGAACCTACTGTATAGCACAGGAGACTCTTCAATACTGTTTAATGACCTATAGGAACAGAATCTGGAGAAGGCAGTGGCACCCCACTCCAGTACTCTTGCCTGGAAAATCCCATGGATGGAGGAGCCTGGTGGGCTGCAGTCCATGGGGTCGCTAGGAGTCGGACACGACTGAGCGACTTCACTTTCACTTTTCACTTTCACTTTCATGCATCAGAGAAGGAAATGGCAACCCACTCCAGTGTTCTTGCCTGGAGAATCCCAGGGACGGGGGAGCCTGGTGGGCTGACGTCTATGGGGTTGCATAGAGTTGGACACGACTGAAGAGACTTAGCAGCAGCAGCAGCAGCAGGAATAGAATCTAAAAGAGTGGATATATGTGTATAAATATATAACTGACTCACTTTGCTGTACTGCAGAAAATAACACAACATTGTAAATCAACTCCAAAAAAAAAAAATTTAAAAAGTGAAAAAGACTTGCTCCAACAACAGAAAACGGAACTGTAGAGTATAAAGGGTGAATGTAATATATATTGTTTTTTCCTTAATGAGAGCATTTCCTCAGGGAGGAAAGCTTTCTCTTTGAAATTCTAACCCTTATTTCTTAAATAACACTGGTAAAGTTAATTGGAATACTGACAGTTTCATCTTCCTCAGCAATTTGTGCAAGTAATTTGTTGTATCATTTTGTGTTTCTGAAAGAAATGTGAGAGAAATGCTTTGCAAGTGATTGAAATATGGTGAGGTTTAGTATTTTCTTACAGATTTTGGGCTTGGGTTAAGAATTTCTGATTCCAGGTAAAGAACTGATAGTTACTCCAGTCAGAGCTCACACAGCTTAAAATTTTTTTGGCATTAGAGATTTCTTGGCTAGGGAGAGAATGAGCAGTAAAAGGCAGCTCAGATGTGTAAAGAAGGAATAGATTAGTATCAACTAGTCATCCTGTTTCCTATTGAGCCAGTCACAGACAAATAGCCAGTTGATTGTTAATGTAAGACTTTAATATAGTTTCTTACTGGCAAGCAGAGAGCTTTCTGCTCAGAGAAAAATCGGTTGGCAGTGATGTTACTGTATTAAATTGAAAATTGAAAGAGTTCGGTCATAAGCATGTCTGAAATGTGGAACATATGTGAGGGAAAGGAAATAAAGGAATGAATATAGTATATGAATGAAGACTTCAAGAAAGTGAAGACTACTGTGTAGTATTGGCTCAGACGGTAAAGAATCGGCCTGCCATGAGGGAGACCTGGGTTCGATCCGGTTGGAAAGGTCCCCTAGAGGAGGGCATGGCAACCTGCTCCAGTATACTTAGCTAGAGAATCCCCATGGACAGAGGAGCCTGGAAGGCCCCAGTCCATGGGACCACAAAGAGTTGGACACGACTGAGCGACTAAGCACAGCACTGTGTAGCACAGACCTTCAGTTAGGAGTCAACCAGACCATGATTAGAGGAAAAGCAATCAATACGAAACATGAAAAAAGAGCTGCCAATCTGTTTGGTCTCTCTCTGAAATAAGGGTAATTTATTTGAGACTTATGGTAGTGGCTTAGTCAGTGCTTTAATTTGTAGTTCAAAAGTAAGACTATACTTAGTTAAATTGCCAGAATCATTGAATTAACTTGAATTTTAAATTTGAAATGTATTCCATTCCTGAATAAATGAAAATAATTAAGGTATAGTTCTTGCATGATTTAGTCACTTTACAAGTTTGTTAGATATCAATATAACTATATTGCTAGAAAGCACATTTCCAGACTACAAAATCTAGATCTAAATAGTGGAAGTCTTGAGTTCCCTTGTGAATTATAAAGGGAGAAGTGATGATGAACTTTTTGGAAGAGGGTAATTCCAAGCAGAAACGCACACACAAACACAAACCTGTAGTTCTTCAGTCTCTTTCTTCCCTCCACCTCTTGAGTCTGCTTGTATGTTCCTGTTCCTCTGTTTTGATTTGGGTTGGGTCTAGATTTAGGTGTTTTACTTAGAAGCAAGAATTGAAGTAGAAGATCAAAAGAATTTTTCAGAATCTCATCTATAGCTAAGCTTTCTTTTCCATAGTAGATAGCAGCTAACATTTATTGATTATTTGGTTATGTGCCAGATACCTGATTCTCGTAACTTTATTATAAGAGTAGACTTTCTTTGTATTTCCATTTTGGGAAATTGAGGCTCAGTGGTCAAATTCTGGCTTGAAATTGGCACCAAATTCTGCCACCCCTTGAAAGTGGCAAAGCTGGCCGTCAAAACTCTCTCTCAGACTCTTAACCACTAACAGGATTCACATGAGTTCGTTTTTGTAGGATTCTTTATTATTAGGAATTCTTTAGAATCAAAACAAGATAGTACCTTCTTATAACTAATCTTTTAGGATATAGAAAGAGTTGTATTATTATGAGCTTTGCTTTGTAACCATATTTTTTTTCTAGTATTTTTTCTTATTAAATGTTTCCCATTTATTTCCGTTTTGATTTCAGAAATGTATTGTGGTGGAATAGAACTATACCTCAGCATAATAAAATCCACAGTTAGGAATTCTAACATTTACTTTAGGAAACATCCTGGTTTTGTCATTGAGGTCTCTGTTTGTTTCTGTATTTATTTTTAAATGGTCAAATGAATAGCCAGGTGTTAAATTTTTGAATTAGTATGTTAAATGAAGTCACATGTTAATTTTAATTATATTGGGTTGGTCAAAAGTTTGTTCAGGTTTTTCCATAACGTCTTATGGAGTATTTGACAAAGGGGAATCAAAGTACCTTCAGTTTTTTTACAGGACTTCAAAGGTCACAAGTAGGTCATAGAAAACCTGCCAAGGGTTCTGTATATCTTTTTCAGGGAGGAAAATCATGTGAATTTAAAAAGCAATTTTAAACTAGAAATTGCTCAAATATTTTTAGTCCCTTGCCTGGCAGTACATGCATGACAACCGCTACAGTGTTCACAGTGGGAGCATGGTATGTCTGAGGTGGTAGAAAGAATAAGAACCACTGCTCTGGAGTATTTCTTCAATGTTATTAAAATTCATTGTTTTACTGGTTTGTGAGATCCACTGAGCATTTGAGCTTGTACATCTCAGTAAAATTCAATTATGTCAGCATTGTAGTTATTATAATTTCCTAATGTCTAATAAGCTGTACTTTAGAGATTTTTCTATTTTTATTGGAATGTGGGGTCTCAAACTAGTAAAAGAGAACAATAAAGTCCTGAAATTCTGTTCCATGATTAACTTTGTTAGAGTGAATTTAAATATTCTCAGGTCAGTGATAGGTTTTGTTTTGTTTTTACAATGAATGATAATGTTGACAGTTACAATTAGATTTCTGTTCACCAGTTTTTGTTAGAGGAATTTCTTTTTCTTAAAGGGGCAAAGTATTTAGTGTTATCTCTTTTATTTTACCAAATAGTAGGTTATACAGCTAGGTAGAATGCCCTTATGAGCAAATGAGAAGCATCTTAAACTAGTCCCAGATGAGAAGGTTTGAGTGGAGAGAGTAATAACTCCCATGGACCAGAACAGGAGGCTCTCAGAATACAAGTCGATTACAAGTCGTCTGTAGTCCCAGGTGAATGCAAAGGGGCTGTTCTTCGAAAAGTGTAAATTCTTTAGTCTTTGCTCCTGATTTTACTGGACTGGAATCATTATAATAAGATGCTCTTCAAATATTAATTTTTATCTAAATTCTTCCCTGTCTTTGATTTGTGCTTATTAAAGAGGACAAGGGGCATGGTAACCCTCTCAGTCCAGGACCCTTATTATTTAATACTTAACAACTTGACATTCTTACTACTACTAGTATACCTCCTTCTATGTCCTTGATTTGGATTGATCCACTGAGAAGATTCTTTTCTGCCTCTTGACACCAACTGGACACTACCTTCTATTCTTTTTAGCATGTCTCATCCTTATTAGGATAAGCAAAGAGTATTACTGCAATAGAGTTAGTGTAAAGAGTGTTAAGAAAATGTAGTAAAATAAGTAAAATTGCTCAATGATTAAGGGAACAAATGTAGGGGAAATCTGTGCACATGAGCTAGCTGGCCCTCATAGTAATCATAAAACCTCATCTTTACTGACACTTGGGAACCCACTGAAAGCCACCTAAATTAAGTAACCTATTAAGTTGAAAACTGTAATGTTTATAATAGACATTATCTGTTAATGATTTACATATGGACGAGTGCTGTTTTTAGTGCTCAGAGAAAAAGTAGAGTTTCATGTAATCTAAAGAAAACATGGTACAAGTAGGACAAATACTGGAAAAAAATATGTATTTTAAATTACCAGTAAGAAGAGAGTGGGGAAACCAATGTTAATTTAAATAAAAAAATATGCTTGTAATATATTAGTAACAAGATTTATATTTTAGAATTAGGTGATGGTACATGTGACTGTGAAGCACAGTAAAGAAATTACGGGGATCAAACAGCATTTTACTCCAGTTAATGAAATTGAAAAATTATATTTGATAACAAGACAGTTTTACTAATCCTGCAGGTGTCTAATATTCTTTTTTAACTTGTGTGTTAATGTATAAACAGTGTTTGGGAAACGTGTTTCCAGGTTGTAAGCATTTTCAGTAAAAACTGATGGTGTCTTTGCTATTCCAAATTACATTTTCCTTTTTTCATCTGTTTTTTTCTCCCCCTAGGAAAATGACCGGACATTCTTTCCACATGGGCTACAGTATGGCAATTTTGAATGGCATTGTAGCTGCTCTTACTGTAGCTTGGTGCCTCATGTAAACCTGCACTGAAGCAAAGTACTGGACAAAACTTAGTCATGATTACTTTGTAATAACAGAACATCACTGCCTATTCAGAAGACCAAGAAAGTTGCTGCTCATTATGTGGTTCAGATATAAGTCATATCATCATCATTATGGAGGACTTTTTCTAGAGCCGAGGCATTGGGAATATATAAGTATTCAGTTTCAAGTAGTTCTTAAAAGTATAAGATGTTTACCTCATCTTTTTACTTTTGTGTGTGTTGTCCTTATAAGTTGTAGAAAACATTTTAATGGAAATCAAACTCAGAAACCTAGATGCAGAACATCCTGTATCAAAGCCCGCTTTTCCATGTATATACTACATTTTTGCTAAGAAATACTGATAGTACTTTTGAGATAGAAATATTTCTTATTTATTCATTGTATTAGAAAAGCAAACAATGCCTACTACTTTGACATTTTATAGAAGCTACTTTTAAATCAGAATATTTAGTTTTCAATATATAATCAATAGAAGGTGCACTTATTTTTTTAACGGGATATGGTTCTTTGGGTTTTTTTTTTTTTTACATACTTTCCTACTATATATTGAATTTGTATCTTTTTAAATTGTTGCATCTAGGCAAATGTAAATGTTATTTTTTTATCTGGTGCAAACCTAATACCTTCCATTTGTAATAAGTTGGCCTCACATTTAAAAATAAGTAAACTTATTTTTAACAGAAAAGTAACTGAAAAAAGTTTAAGTATTTAAGGAGTGATAATACTGAGGAAATTTAAAGCTGTCCCCTCTTTCCATTTTCACAATGCCAAATGTTTATCTTGGTGCATATGTGGTTACTTCAACAGAACCAATACTATCTTGTTTTTAATAAATACAGACTTGACATTTTTATATTTAGGAATGCTTGAATTAGTTTGTTTTTAGTCTCCAAAATTTGGTTACCAAAATAGAAAAAGTATTTTGATACAATGTGTGTACATGTATAATTTTTTATGTATAGTTTCCTTATTTTCCTATTTAAATGTTCTTTTGTAATTGTGTGTTTTGTTTTTGTTCTCATTCTAATTAAGCCTTAATTGTTCCAATTCCTTTCTAAATACCTGCTTAGGAATAGTCACTTGAATTTTAGAAAGATGGACTATTTAAAATACTGTTTTCCCTGGCCATAGGAAAACCTGCCTTAGGATAGCACTGTGTAGCAAATTTAGTAATAAGCACTGCTTATTCAGGCCAAATGGGAAATGAATATATACATTTGTTCATGTTACCTGCTAATTGTTGTTACTGAGTAAATGATTTAATAATGTTTCTAAAAGTCTTAACCTTTTTTTTCTTTTTACCATTCAAAAACCTTTCATTGGAAATGCCAAATGCTGCTCTCTCTAATTTAAATTATCTAAAGTGTTTAGATTAATAGGGGAAGGGGGTGTTCTTGTAAGGCACACATGTTACACACACATACACACATCCCATGGCTTAATTATTCCACACACACACTCACATACACACATATCCCATGGCTTAATTATTCCTTGCAGAGTAGTGCTTCCTATCTTCTTCCCCACCCCACGAACCCTTCTCCTTCTACCTTCCCCAGCAACGTTGGCTCCCTTCCCCAGCAACTATTCTATTGCAAAGGAATGTACAACTAACAGAGTCAGTTTTTCTTCTCTCTGCCCCCCAAAACTCCCCAACACCCTCAAATTTGGATAACTTCTTCCTGATTTTTATGTCTTATGACTAAGAAAAATCTAGTAGACCATTTACATGTAAATATAAGATACTATATATAATATGGATACATATAAATATTCAGTATGTATCTCTTAAGCTACTTCTTCTGGAGCTCTGTTTCTTTTGGACTGGTGCCGGGGTCCAGCCCCAGCAGGATCCAGGGAATCCCTCAGGATGACAGTGTCAGCGATAAGGAAAGTAAAAGGGGAGAGAAAGAGGCTTGATCTTCCTTGGTTTACACAGAAAGCCAATAAAGCTCCTGTGTCCCAAGGAGTCATCCTGAAAGAAGAACAGAGAGAGAAAGAATGACACGGGGAGACCAAGCTTTGGTGAGCGAGGCCCATAACTTTATTTTCAAAAGGAACTTTTATACCTTGACTTGTACATAGAGGGAAATGAAAGATGTAAAGTCATGCAGAGTCAGCCCAAACATTACATCTATTTTGTCTTTATCGAAACCAGGGTTTTTTCTGCATACCTTTCCCATAAACAATGTTGTGTACATTATCTTCTGGCCTTGGAGGCCTGTGGACATTTTATGACCCTTTTTTGATAAAGGCTGTTCAGCCAGAAAACTTATTTTCCCTTGAAGTGTTTTTTCTTTATATTTCTAATCTATGTCAGCCTCAGAAAATGCTAAACAGAGTTACGTTCTCACGGAGCAAAGGTGCAGTGAGTTACAACTAAGAAAGAACCAATTAGCTCAAAGGTCTGATGTGGTTAATTCCAAGGCTACTACTTGTTTTTCTTACATTCCAACTATGTTAACCAGTGCACTCCCAGGTGCACAATGGATAAAGGATATGGGCACTTGGCAGCGAGCATTGCCTCAACAATGAAATCTACACCAGCACAACTCTAATAGTTTTTAACTCTGCGAAAGGCTCTATATTTTTAGAATGTTTTAGGCTTCCCGTGTCTCTCACGGTTGGGAGGCTGTGAACAATCATGTGTGTTAATTGCAAGAGTATGGATAAACCTGTCAGGCAAGCTAGAAAGCCATCAGAGGGGTTTGAATTGAAACACTTCTATCATGCCCAGGAGACTTATTAACTAAAGCCCTAAGTTGACTTTTTCCAGAGAAAGGTGGTCGGGGATAGCCCCCTGTTAATGTCGGAAGAGTTGGTGAAAGGCACAAAATAGTAAGACAGACAGATTCTGGTTTTGGAGTAGATGCTCGAGCAGATCCAGGGGGTCCCTCGATTCCTGATCCGCCTTGCTCATCAGGCCTCCTCCACATGACCTGTCATGGGTGGGATCTCCCGTGCTGGTTCCTGGCAGACTGGGAATCCTCTTTCTTGGGAAACTCCTCTCTGCAGTCTAACATAGGATGCGAATATAAACTATCCTACTTCCTTAGCAGAGTGATTGACTGAGGATAGGTACCTAACCAAAGCTAGGCCGCTCCTAGTTTCTCATCTTCCCTGACCACAGTAATTGAAACAGGAATAAAGACATGACTTAAATTAGGCTAGTCTCTTCCCAGAATTTCTCAAGTTGAAATTCAGGTAAATTAAGCTGGAAAGATACAAACCCAGGAGATGCTGGAAACCAGGGTTTAGCCAAATTCAGTGGGACAGAATAAGGCTGACATGGATATTGCTAATAACATTTCCTATAGTCCCTGACTCTCAGTGGTGACCCTGCCATTCTTGAAATTCGGTTTATTTACAGTTTTGGGAGCTAGAAGTCCAAGAATAGGGTGCCAGCATTATTGGGTTCTAGGGAAGATAGCTGTCTTATTGTGTCCTCACTGGTGGGAGAGAGGCTAGCTGTCTTCCTTTATGAGGTTAGAAAGATTCTAACCTCATAATGAGGGCTCCACTCTCACTACCTAATTACCTCCCAAAGGCCCCACCTCCTAATACAATCCTGTTGAGTGTTAGTTTCAACCAGTGAATTTGGTGGTATTCAGGGGGCACCAAGGTGCAGTCCATAAAATATCCAGTAGCAAAAGTAGATTCTTCAAAAAGATAAGACAGACTTCTAGTAATAAAACAGATCGTAAAAGAGATTTTCCATGTTTGTCTATTTTTCCCTTTCTGCCTGTTTACTTGATTATATCAGGAACTTGTTGCAAGCAACAGATACCATCTGACTAACTTAAGGAAAAGGAATTTAGTGGAAGGTTATCCAGTGACTCTCAGAACTGGTAGGCAGGAATCAAAAAAGTACTGAAAGGTGAAGGAGGAGGAAGCAAAGGAACTGTTTGTTGGTTGGAACAGTATGATCAGGATAATAAAATGAATCCTTGTTGTCATTTGTTTTTGTTGCTTGCAAGATCAGCTCAAGGATCAGAGTCTTTGGAGAGATTGCCAACTGAGCAAGATTTGGTCATGTGCCCCTTCTATTTAGCTTCTGTAATTTGGGATGAGCAGCCCCCAAAGATAAATATTCACTACAGCTCATTCTTGACTGTTCAGTTTCCCCTCACATACTATTCCTTTCATACTTGAATGTCTAAAAGTAAAGCGTGCCTAACAGTACAGCTATCATTTACTACATCTGAGGCCAGAACTTCAGAGTATGTTCATTCTTCTAGTTTTGGACATTCTACAAAATATGCTCTTTTTAATCCAAATGACAGGAAAGAGAAATTTCTTAAAATACATATTGTATATGACATCAAGAAGATAGGTAGAAGTTACTGTCTTAAGATCCTGGTCACAAGACCTTCCTTTGCAGCTGTCCTTTTATCTTTGCTTTGGCCACTATCTTGGCAAGTTAGGTTTCTTCCCTAATAGAGTGAACAAATTTACTTCTGACGTGTCTAACGTCTTGTTGATTCTTCGCTACCATGTATGGCAGTAGAACACACCCCAGAGTATCTTTAGTTTTCCCTCTATACTCTTCTCTGCTCACATGGTGTGGTAGCAACTGTATCACAAGGGTAAAACACAACTAAGCAGTCTCTTTTTGTTTTGCATGATTACCCGATGGCATGAAGAATCTATAATGTGACTGTTTGAACTCTTCTGAACTAATTTCTTTTGAACTCTTGTTATGTACTTAAATCTTTAAGAACAGCAGAGTTCAGGGTTGGGAACAAAGGGCAAAAACTTTGTGAGGATATCACTGGGTGTAATAGTGAGAGGCCTCTTGGTTCCTGGACCTCTGTAATATAGGAATGGGAGAAACAGCATCGAAAGTCAATTGTTGGATAAAAATATGTACTACATCTGGAGAGACACCAACTTTAAATCTTGTGTCTCAACTGGCTCCATAACTAAATCTTCAGTAGATTATTCCAATACTAGCTAATGGGAATTCCCTGGCAGTCCAGTGGTTAAGACTCGGACCCTTCACTTCTGGGGCCCAGGTTTGATCCCTGATCAGGGAACTAAGATCCCGCAAGCAGAAACAAAACCTAGCAGCTGATAAAGAGATTAACAAAATAAGAATTAAGTACATCATCTGACCTCCTGTGGACTGTGTTTTTTTGGCTAGAGCAGTGTTGTATGAGAATCCATGATAATATATAAACTATTCAGTAAACCCATAAATAATGGTGCTGCCAGATGTATCACAGGTGAGAAAAGCAAATCTAAAACCATAGTATGTTTACCAGTGAGGACAAAACCACTGAGATGTTACTCCTAATGCAGTTAGTTAGCTACCAGATAACAGGGCTGACTGCCCTGCCCTCCTCCCCCTCCCCCAATATGTGGTACCATGAAAGGGCAATGGGGCAAAGATGGGGTGGGAACACGACAGAAGCCAGGATCGCCTCTGAAGTCACACTTGTGTCTGTGGATTCCATTCTTGCCATCCCACACTTCCTTTATTCTCCCATCAAACATGGCTTGACAGGAGGACAGTAACACAGAAAATGTTATCTTGTCTACTTGATTATTTAGAGCCTCTTTCACAGGGCTTTGGTACGTGCAGTAACATATCTCAGACACACACTCATATTCTGGATCTGCTTCCCAGCCTTTTCTTAAGTTGGCACCAATTCTTTTCCAACCCCTTGACAATCCAGCCACACTGCTAGTTCCCTCTCCATGACTATGTATAATCCTTATTTCCTACCATATCTCTGTGAGGATTAATTTTGCCTCACAGTGGCACTCTTTAGCAATTTAGCTTAAATATTTAGCAGTGTTTAGAGACATTTTTTATGGTTGTGATTGGGGGATGTCACTGGCAATCAGTTGATAGAGGCCAGGGTCCTCCAGAGGTCCAGGACAATTCCCCACTAGAAAGAATAATCACCTCAAATATCAGTAGTGCCAAGGTTGAGAAACCCTGATATATATATATATACGTGACTAAGTGAATTAGATGATGTCCTGTTCAGAATGGACAGCTGGGGTAACGGTTATCTGGAGTCCCAAGATCAGGTGTTCATTCTTCAAAAGGCCAAGTTCAGTTCAATTCAATCACTCAGTTTCTGACTCTGCGACCCCATGAATTGCTGCATGCCAGGGCCTCCCTGTCCATCACCAACTCCCGGAGTTCACCCAAACCCACATCCATCGAGTGGGTGATGCCATCCAGCCATCTCATCCTCTGTCGTCCCCTTCTCCTCCTGCCCCCAATCCCTCCCAGCATCAGAGTCTTTTCCAATGAGTCAATTCTCATGAGGTGGCCAAAGTACTGGAGTTTCAGCTTTAGCATCATTCCTTCCAAAAAATACCCAGGACTGATCTCCTTTAGAATAGACTGGTTGGATCTCCTTGCAGTCCAAGGGACTCTTCAAGAGTCTTCTCCAACACCACAGTTTAAAAGCATCAATTCTTTGGCGCTCAGCTTTCTTCACAGTCCAACTCTCACATCCATACATAACCACAGGAAAATCCATAGCCTTGACTAGACGAACCTTTGTTGGCAAAGTAATGTCTCTGCTTTTGAATATGCTATCTAGGTTGGTCATAACTTTTTTCCCAAGGAGTAAGGGTCTTTTAATGTCATTGCTGCAATCACCATCTGCAGTGATTTTGGAGCCCCCAAAATAAAATCTGACACTGTTTCCACTGTTTCCCCATCTATTTGCCATGAAGTGATGGGACCGGATGCCATGATCTTCATTTTCTGAATGTTGAGCTTTAAGCCAACTTTTTCACTCTCCTCTTTCACTTTCATCAAGAGGCTTTCTAGTTCCTCTTCTCTTTCTGCCATAAGGGTGGTGTCATCTGCATATCTGAGGTTATTGATATTTCTCCTGGCAATCTTGATTCCAGCTTGTGTTTCTTCCAGCCCAACATTTCTCATGATGTACTCTGCATATAAGTTAAATAAGCAGGGTGACAGTATACAGCCTTGACGTACTCCTTTTCCTATTTGGAACCAGTCTGTTGTTCCATGTCCGGTTCTAACGGTTGCTTCCTGACCTGCATACAGGTTTCTCAAGAGGCAGGTCAGGTGGTCTGGTATTCCCATTTCTTTCATAATTTTCCACAGTTTATTGTGATCCACACAGTCAGACTTTGGCATAGTCAATAAAGCAGAAATAGATGTTTTTCTGGAACTCTCTTGTAGAAAGAGCCTATATCTCAAAAGGAAATCATTATCCTAAGAGTACTTATTGCTGACTACCCTGTGGACCTTTGCTTGGCCAGGTCTGTCATAGACACTAATCATTAACTACTATAACTTTGTCTATTATTGAGATTTCCCACCTGATGCTACTTCTGGTCAAAGAATTCATAAAAAATAAAATCCACCCACAAAACATTTTCTTCCCATCTCCATATGCTGTTTTTGTGCTCAAGGGAGAATGCTTCCACAAAGTTTGCATACAACCATGCTATTATTGTTGAATTGGAAGCTGAGACCGCATTTGCCCATTCCAAATTCCTTAAGCACTGGGTACACAAGCAAAATGGATGTTAGGGCACTGACTGGAGTGATTGCTAATATGCCAAGAGGTAACTGAGTTGGCTGCTACACAATAGGAGCCAGAAGGAGTATGGACAAAAACCCAAAGGCCCCAAAACCCAAATAGAGTTGCTTCCTTGTTAGACTCTCATACTGCTAGTAGAATATTACAACAGCCTTACACAGGCAGAGCCTCAAGTCCCTCAGACAAGAGGTTTTCATCACCCCACTGGACTGAAATCCTACACCTGGTAAGAGTTCTGGATGAAAGTCAAGGGAACATTAAATAGATATTAGACAAGGTAATAACCAGCTAGGTATTGTTTTGGTCCTCACAACTAGTTTAAAAAAACAAATAGCTAGAGCCTCTATCCATATTTCTTTTGGAATGGCATGCATGTAGTCTAACTAACGTCCTTTTTATTTTTTTAATTTCTCACACTGTTGTTCGGAGGATTTTGACAGTGGCTCTAACTACAATGTAGTGCATTGTTTGCAGAATATATTGTGATGGGATTAATTGTAGAATTGGGAAGGGATGGAATTCCCTGCAATCCTGACCATGGAGCTAAATGTAGTAACCTATGAGAACTTTAATTCCTATGAGGAAGGGTCAGTGCATTCTCAATTGAAAGAGCAATGGTTGAACATTATGTTAGATGAGATAATTTTTTGAAGTGTAATCATGGGAAATAATGAGTATGTGTATATTGGGTAGGAGAAGGAGTAGACTTTAGTGGGCATTTTGTCATTTATTGACTGCCAAGTCCCAAAATCTGTTTTTATTTAGGGAGAATTCCTTATGTGAATATCTGTTAGAAGGCAAACCTCCACACTGCATTAGAGAAGGCTAAAAGAATAGATATTTTCTTTCTCACACATTGATTGCCAATATGTAACCTTGGTGCCACCAATTTTACTGCTCCTGCCTGAGCTTTGAGTTGTGAAAGGATGGCGTGATAACTAACAGAAGACTTAGAATTCATGTGCAGTTGTGCCAGTCTGTGGCACTGGCAATGGTTTCTAGCTGTATTTTGCTCTGATCAGGCCAGTAATAGAATCCTGATCAGGCTGTTTTGATGTATAACTTTTGCTGTCTTTGCTACCAAGCTTTCCTTGGTGTCTGGCATTTTATGATCCTGGTTGTCTGACCTTTCTTCAGTTTTGTGAGCTACTGCTTAACCTTATAATAAAATTATTTTGTTCCTAGCCAGCAAAAATTAGATTCTGAACTTTAAAATCAAGTACTAAGGATTCATATATCAATTTCCACCACTACTTGTCCACAAAGCTCCTTGAAAAAACTTTGTTCGACTACAATTTCAGCCACATAGACTTATTTATTTTACTAATTTAAAAAATTATTGTATGCTTTTCCAGCCTTATTATTTTATAATCACTTGTCTTCCTAAAGAACCTTTTAGATTCTTTTAAAATGCATACAGTACTTAGGCTGAAGCTTACACACAGCAGGTGCTCAGTAATTGTATATGACATGTTTTAAACACTTGTCTATGCATAGAATTACAAAGTGGTAAAGGAAATTTGTTTTTTAATTTTGGAAGAAATTACTTCAGATCTTATACATAAATTGACAATAAGGAAACTTATTACAAGCACATAATTAAGTATTCCTTATACTAGTACAAATATCTTTTTATACAATGCTGAATTTTTTTTTCAAAAATGCAAAGAAAGTTAATAGGAATGTATAAGTGTGATATTTGAAATAAAACATATCTTTGGATTTCCTTTAGGTCTAACCATTTACAATTAACATTGGACTGAGCAGACAAGTGGTATAATTAAAGGGCAGTCAGAATGCAATTTATTTGTACTTTCATAAGTTCATGTATTAGAACCAAACTCTACAGAGTACAGAACTACAAGTCACTTCTTGGAGTAAAAAGCTTCCAGCAACATAAGATGGTTAGTCAAACATCAGTGCTTAGAATGATAGTATTTTTACTTATAATCTGAAAAAGTTGTGTACAACAAAACATCCAGATGTACAATCACACTAAACTCCCCTCAAAACTGGAATTTGGAAAAACTACAAGAATATCCCAGAAAGATGTACAAGTGGGCAGAAAAATGACATATGTTTAATGGTGGACACCCTGGTAGCATGGGAAGAAAATCCAAATGTTTTTATAAAGGACCACTTGGAAAGGTGTTAGAAACAAACTGAAATACTTGCTTTGGACTATAGGAGCCTCTGCTGCTCAAGAAAAAAGTATTGCAAATCTGTGCTGAAAAGATGGACTAAAATCTTAAGTTTAAGAGTAGCTTAAATGTGTGGCAGGGGTGAGGGGGACTTGAGGGGAGTAGTTATTAATGGCTTATTAAATCATAAGGAAATGAATACAAGTAACATGAGCATGGGCAAATAACCAATAAATAGATATTAAAATAATAAAGAATATTTTAGGGCTTGTAAGTGGTAATGTCAGAAGAAAAATATTCAGCGCGTTGTGAAGTTATGATAGTTTTTACCTATAGATATAGTATGGCCTAAAAATATAGATAGCTTTGATAAGGGCTTCCCAGGTGGCACAGTGATAAAGAATCTACCTGCCAGTATAGGAGATAGGCATGGATTCGATCCCTGGGTTGGGAAGATCCCCTGGGGTAGGAAATGGCAACCCACTCCAGTATTCTTGGAGAAGGCAATGGCACCCTACTCCAGTACTCTTGCCTGGAAAATCCCATGGATGGAGGAGCCTGGTGGGCTGCAGTCCATGGGGTCGCTAAGAGTCGGACACGACTGAGTGACTTCACTTTCACTTTTCACTTTCATGCATTGGAGAAGGAAATGGCAACCCACTCCAGTGTTCTTGCCTGGAGAATCCCAGGGACGGGGGAGCCTGGTGGACTGCTGTCTATGGGGTTGCACAGAGTCGGACAGGACTGAAGCAACTTAGCAGCAGCAGCAGCCAGTATTCTTGCCTGGAAAATTCCACGGACAGAGCCTGTTTGGGTTACAGTCCACGGAGTTTGAGTTGCACACAACAGAGCCACTGAGCATACAGCTTTGATAAAGGCTTATAAAACCATGAAAGAAGAAAGCTGCAATCTTTAAAGGGGGAATGTTTCAGAGATATAATTAATCTTGTGGGAGAAAAAAGGTTCTGGAAAGTAAGAGCTGTTTTGTGTTACCTCTGTGAGAGAGCATTAAACTGAATGAAAATCACTGCTTTACCTTAACAGCTTTTTCTTTCCAACAAAACTCTTAATAAAGCAGTCTCCTTGCTGCCTTTTTGAGCAACATACTCCTGGTTTCTCCCGCTATTCCCAGAAATCATCACTGTTTTACAGCTGCTTACATGAAACTAAATGCTGAGATGGGCCCATCCTGGACTCAATGAAACTCGTATTTTCCTTCTCTTTAGAGAAGACTGCAAGACCAGCCAGTTAGTGGCTCTGAATCAGCTCCAGAATGGACCTGGATATGCAGTTTAGTGTGATATGTCAGGAAAGATAGGAATTCCTAAGAGCAATTCAAAGTTAATATCCTGACTCCCTCCAAACTTTTGTAGATGGCTCTGCTGCTGAAAGTTCAGCCTTTTTTTTTTTTTTTAAAGTACCATTTAAAAATCTGTCAGCATAATTTGTGTGTCAAAAGATAGGACTTCTTATGTCTGTATTTTAGCTAGATACTGAGAAAGTAATTCCTCCAACTTCTAAGTAAGTTATAATCATTTGTAATTCTTAGTGCTGTTCAAACCTGCCCAAGGTGAAAGTCAGTATGCTGGATCTAAAAGTATAATGAGAGTATAATTTTCCATTTTGCCTTAAATACAACTGGTGCTTACACTATTGGATGTTACAAGTTCCTATTAATATAAAATATAGATTGCTTGACATTTATTCTGTATCAGTTTTTACATAAAACTGTACTTTCAGGTTGTACAAATTTCCATTTGTATTCAAGTTTGGAGAAACAAAATAAGGATTATACTTTTAAATATCATAAACATCCAATAAGAAATATCCTGTAAAATTGATAGATAAATTGTTTTAAAGGAAATACAAGAATGAATATCAGAAAATGTTTCTTACAAACGTGTCTTGATAAACACATTTTCATACTAATCTAATAGCCTGTAGAAATTTACAATTAAAATGAATCAGAAGTGTACTTTGTAAATCAAAATCATTAATGATTCCTATTTCTCTGTTTCCCAGTTAGAATTAAATTTTTACTTTGTAGAAATTTTTCAGAAACATAATCAGTGATTTTTTTTTAAAAAGCTTATTTTAGTAATAAATACATAAAAGGAAAATTAAGCAATTTTTCATAGAAAAAATCTTGGATATATATTTTTAAAATTTTAGTAACTTACTGTTACCCACAACAGGCAAATACTCCCAACCCAACAATAAAAATCTTAAACAATTGGAAATGTCTTGGTATTTAAAAAAATAAATCTTAAGGATATAGGTAACATAGAATATGAACTCCCATGAAATATGAATAGAAAAACCAAAGAACAAAATTTTAAAGTACATGACAGCAAAGTTCTTATTAAAATTGTTCTGATTACTCATATATTCTTATATAAAGGATTCTTTTTTCTGATAATACAAGAAGAAAAATGTGTAGTAAATGGCTGATGTTGATACCATAAAGCTAGAGGGGTATAGGAGTGCTAAAGGCATACTCCTTCCTGACTATTTTTTTTTTTTTTTTTTAAGATGTGAAAATAGTATTTTAATAGTCAGTAACAGGAACACACAGCACCCCCTGGGCTGGAGGGTCCAGACAAGAACACTTACTAAGCACAAGCCTCCCCCGTACCAAAGCTGCTTCCCCCACAGCTCTGTTGCAACAAAGGTCAGACACACCCCAGGTACCCCTCGAAGAGGTCCCCACCCCCCTACCTACTCCCCCCCCCCCCCCCCCGCCCCCAGGCCCTGGCTCCTTACACAACGAAGGTCACATGGACACTGCAAGTTTATCACAAGTTGCCAACAGCACTTTATTTTTTCTTTTCAACATCCTGTTCTGCAGCTTCCTTGGCCCTTTTTGCCCGGATGCCAAAGAGCCGGGTGTTGGCGCGGGCCATGCGGAGACTGGCAAATGTCTTAAAGTTCTCCTCCTCTGTGATGACTCTGGCTTTCTCCTTCTTATAGACTTTCCGTATGGGCATAACAGGTCCGGTCAGATGAGTGGCCAGTTTGAGCTCTTCAGCAGAGCTGTCTCCCTTCTTGGAGGCCGAGGGCTTCCTGGGGAACAGGGTAAGCTTGGAGCGGTACTCCTTGAGCCGCTGCATGTTGGCCTGCAGGGACTCCGTGCACTTGTTCCACCGCCTCGGGTCCACTGAGATCCCAATGGTCCGGGCCACCTTCTTGTGGATGCCGGCCACCCTAAGCTCCTCCAGGCTGAAGCCCCTGCTGGCACAAACCTTCGTGTGGTACCTGACTATCGGGCATCTCACCACCGGCCGGAGAGGACTGGACGTGGGGCGCGGGGCAATGCGGCGCGCCTTGGCCTGCTGGGTCTTGCGTCTATGGATCTTGCCAGCTGGCTGGTTGAACCACGTGGCCACGCGCCGCTGCCAGTCCTTGTGGAAGTGGGGCTTCAGGATCATGCCATTCCGGCTGGGCGCCATGGCTGCTGCCGAAAGGCCTCCTCCGAGGGCTCACGGCCGGGAAAAGCCTGACTGATTATCTTAAAGGCTTGGTAGGAACAATTCAATGAGTGACTAATGAAACCTTCAGTTCAGCAGTATGCAATAAGAGCTTTTATCTCCTAATTTCACTTCTAGGGCTCTCTCCTAAATAATATAAAACACGGAAAAATCTCTATACATGAAAGATATCCTTCCAAGCAAATAACATGTTATAGTGGGAAATAATGGAAGCAAACTAAAAGACCGGTAACATATGGTACAGAAACATAATGGAATATTATGTAGCATTTAAAAATGGTTATCAAGAGGAGTGACATAAGAAATATTATAATCTTAAATTAAAAAGCAGGATACAAGGGACTTCCCTGGC
Source organism: Bos javanicus (assembly GCF_032452875.1). Taxonomy (NCBI): domain Eukaryota; kingdom Metazoa; phylum Chordata; class Mammalia; order Artiodactyla; family Bovidae; genus Bos; species Bos javanicus. The sequence continues at coordinate 43,487,102 of NC_083869.1, read as the reverse complement.
AGTCCAGTGGTTAAAACTCTGCACTTCCAATTCAGGGGGCACGAGTTCAATCCCTAAAAATGAGGAGGATACAGAAGTGTATAAAGCTAAATTTCAACTATATGAAATACTGCACAGAAAGAAGACATGGAGATTCACTGGAATATTGACAGAGATTTTCTTAGAACAGCTAAATTATAGGTGGTGTTAATTTTCTTTAAGGATTTCTATGTGTTCTTTTTAAAAACATGTAATTTTTGGCTATGCTGAGTGTTGCTGCACAGAGGCTTTCTCTAGTCGCAGTATGTGGGCTTCTCCTTGTGGTGGCTTCTCTTGTTGCAGAGCACAGGCTCTGGGTACGCATGGATGGACCTCAATAGTTGAGGTGCACGGGCTTAGTTGACCTGTGGCATGTGAAATCTTCCTGGACCAGGGATCAAACTGGTGTCCCCTGCATCGCAAGGTAGATTCTTAACCACTGAACTACTAGGAAAGCCCCTCCAACATGTTCCAAATTCCTTATAAGTATGTATCATTTTTCTAATTAGAAAAATATTAGAATTTTAAAACTAGGAATAACCATTAACTACATATAGTTCTTGTGAGGATTACATAAGATCCTGGATATGAAATTCTCTAGCATATATAATACTGAATATTTCCTTTAAAGCACAGCTAAAAGAAGGGGTGGCTTCACCGCCTAGCAATCAGAGTTGCTTCCATTATTGTCAAAAAATAGTAACAAAAAATCCTGCGTGTTGCATAGAATCAAATTCTGTCACTCCACACATTTTCAGAGATATTAATTTGAGAACTGTTTTAATAGTTAAAAGCAGAAAACAACCTAAATGATTACAATGGAGGATTGATTAAGTATATTTTGTTTGGTTTGGTTAATTATATTTATCCCATAAAAATAATGAGGTAGATAATGGAAGCCTTAAAAACCAAGATGTCCATGATATAGTTTTAAATGAAAGCTAAGTTGTAGAACAGAATTACAGTATAATCCTGGCTTCATCAAAGACAAAATGAAACCAGGGAAAAAATCTTACATTTTATAGGTCTGATATAATATTCTTAAGAGACTAAACAGATGATATACCTGTGTACCTGATCTACAAATCAGAAAAATGCCTCTAGCTTATGTGTTCAACTATTAAATTAAGATTTCAACTTTAAAATCAGCATAATCTGGATATTTTAGTGTTGCAAGACATCAGCAAATGACTAAGATTAAGGTATCTGACAAGACTTTGGGTGCAGGTAAAAGATATGTACTTGCGCTACTTTATTATATGGATGCTACAGAATCTCAAACACAGGCTGAAGTACAAATCTGAGTCTTGGCACATTCTCCCTGATAAGAGTGTTTTCATATGCCTGAGATCTTTTGGCCTGCTGTACCAGTTTGATGAGTGAAATTTATCCGAACAACGTGATGATTTATGGTGAATGCCTGTTTTTGTTCTGGGATGGAAGAGGTTGAAATGTGAGTAGCTGAGGTCAGTCACACAAGCACTACATGCATACATGACTGAATCCCAATAAAAGTCTAGCACGCCAAGGCTCAAGTGAGCTTCCCTGGTTGATAGCACTTCACCTGTGTTGTTGGAAGAATTTAGTGTGTCCCTAAATGACTCTGGGTTTCCCTTGTGGCTCAGCTGGTAAAAAAATCCACCTACAGTGCAGGAGACCTGGGTTCGATCCCTGGGTTGGGAAGATCCCCTGGGGAAGGGAACAGCTAACCCATTCCAATACTCTGGCCTGGAGAATTCCATGGACCATATAGTCCATGGGGTCGCAAAGATTCAGACATGACTAAGTAACTTTCACTTCACTATATGACTCCACTGAAAAGGGACACCTGGAAGCAATGCCCGATTTCTCTTGGACTTCACTCCATATACCTTTTCCCTTTATTGATTTCAATCTGCATCCTTTTGCTGTAATACATTGTAACCATGAGTGTAACATCCTTTGAGTTCTGCAAATCCTTCTAGTAAATCACCAAGCCTAAGGATGGTCTTGTGAACCCTGATACAAGAATTAACTAAAAATTTGTCAAAAGATAGCTACTCTCCTCATCCTAAGACCAACATAAGTGTTAAACCATCCTCCCCCAAATAAGGAGGTCTGCTTGACCCATACATCCATACACACAGGTCCTTAATTAGAGGATGCCAGCACTGGAAGTTGATTTAATCTAACCTCATTCTATAACTGAGGAAATTAAGGATGAGAAGAAATTATACTCAGTGACCTCAAAGCATCTGGATGGCTGACAGGTTGAGGCTAGTTGATTCTTTACATTCTCACCACAGGAGCCTAGACTAATTCTCTGGCTTTGTAATTGAGTAAGGACAGTTTAGCTTGCAGCTGTTCTGTGGGAGCTCTGTGCTTCTCTCTCAGGCCACATGGAACCATGGTACTCACTCTTGATCAGCATGGGAACGGAATATGCTACCTAATGGTGTGTAATGGAATGTCTTAAAGTCTAAAACTCTCCTGGGGTATCCTGTACCAGTTTTTCTATCTTGTTTGCTGACAAGATATACACTGATAGTCTTTCCTCTTTATATTTTATATTTATATATAGTCTGCTTTTGGCTCGGTGACCCCTTAGTAAACTTGTGCCTTAGCATATTAATTTCCTAGGGCTTCTACTGGAGAAGGCAATGGCACCCCACTCCAGTATTTTTGCCTAGAAAATCCCATGAATGGAGGAGCCTGGTAGGCTGCAGTCCATGGGGTCGTTAGAGTCGGACACGACTGAACGACTTCACTTTCACTTTTCACTTTCATGCATTGGAGAAGGAAATGGCAACCCACTCCAGTGTTCTTGCCTGGAGAATCCCAGGGACGGGGAAGCCTGGTGGGCTGCCGTCTATGGGGTCGCATGGAGTTGGACATGACTGAAGCGACTTAGCAGCAGCAGCAGCAGCAGCAGGGCTTCTATAACAAATTACCACAAACTTGCTGGCTTAGAGCAACAGAAATTTCTTTACTCACAATTCTGAAGTTCAAAATCAAGGTCCTGGCAGGGCCACACCCTTTCCAAAAGCTCACGGGGAGACTTCTTCCTTTCCTCTTCCAGCTTCTGGTGGTTCCTGGCATTCCTTGACTCGTATATGCATCATCACTCCAGCCTATTTTCCTCTGTCTTTTACTGTCTCTTATAAAGACAATTTAATTGGATTTAGGGCCCACTCTAACCCAGCATGGGCTTCCCAGGTGGCACTAGTGGTAGCACCAATGCAGGAGACATAAGAGACGCAGGTTTGATCCCTGGGTTGGAAGGATCCCCCTGGACGTGGGCATGGCAACCCACTCCAGTATTCTTGCCTGGAGAATCCCATGGATAGAGGAACCTAGCAGGCTACAGTCCATAGGGTTGTAAAGAGTCGAACACAACTAAAGCAACTTAGCATGCATGCTAACCCAGTATGATCATATCTCAATCTTTACCTTTAATTGCATCTGCAAAGACCCTACTTCCAAATAAGGTGACATTCAGAGATTCCAGGTGGGCATGAATTGTTGAGTGGAGGAGGGATGAGGAGGTACTGTTTAACCCACTGTATTCTCTGAGATAAGACACCTCACATACTCTGGTGGCTTGCATTTTGGAAATGAAGACTATCTGTGCGACTGAGAGAGAATCTGAAACTGTGCTTGGATGTTGTGGGTGTTCCTAATGTTTTTCTTTGCTTTCCAGGTCCTGCCTCTGTGTTTGCTTTGCCTGTTCTATTTTGTGAGCATTCCTTGTTAGACTATCCTGTGAATCTTTCAGTGTTCTTAGTATTAATTGTTGCAATTTTATTTTTAATATTTTCAGCACCTTTACTTTGAATCTCCTATTTTGGTAGCAAAAGCATTTGATTGTGGGTTGTAAAATCTATCACTAATCCTGGTCTACTGAATAGGAGTCTTGTGACATTCAGAAAATCATCTGAAATCTCAGATTTCCAAATTAAGAAGTATTTAATGAACCTAGAGGGCATGGAAACCCACTCTCATATTCTTGCCTGGAGAATCCTATGGACAGAGGAGCCTGGCAGGATACAGTCAATGGGGGCGCAAACAGTCAGACATGGCTGAGCAACTTAGCACACAGCACACAGATCCTCTTTGAGGTCTCGTCTTGTGTCAATGTGGGTGGGTCCTCTGAGAAGCAGACGCCAACAAAGTATTAAGGGTGCAAGAAATTTGCTGGAGGAAATGCTTATAAAAGCTGAAGGGGTGAAGGAGCAGGAGGAAGCAAAGACAGTGATAACCATCTGAGTCCTGTGAGAGAAGAAGGGAAAGGAAGGAGGATTAGGCATTAAAAAGCTCAGACTTTACCACAGCTCTGAGAAGGTCTCAGGGAGTCCCAGAACAAATATTTGCCATTAGCAGAGTCCTGTCATGGGCTGGTTTTGGTACCTCTCCTGTGTCATTAGCTACAAGAAGCCTAGGAGGACCATAGTCTCAGAGTGGGGGATCCCCACTGCTGGGGATCCCAACATTAACTAGTGGAAATCAGCAAACTCCAACTCTTCCAAGCAGTTTCTATCTTGAAGGAAGATCTGAATGGCAGACCTCTAGGATGGTCACAATGCCAATATCTTTAAAATAGTGAGCTCATGATCAGTATGGACTGCAGGTTTGTCTGTCTCCCCCATTCATACAGTGATGCCCTAACCACCAATGCAATGATATTAGGAGGTGTAGGTTTAGATAAAGTTTATGATTGGCTTAGAGTGCCTTTTTAAGAAGAGAAAGAGACTAGAGCTTACTCTCACTCTGTGAGAATACAAGAAGGTGGCTGTCTGCAAATAAGGAAGACAGCTCTCCGTAGACACTGAACTTGCCAGGACCCAGGGCTTCCCTGGTGGCTGAGATGGTAAAGAATCAGCCTGCAATGTGGGAGACTCAGGTTAGATCCCTGGGTCAGGAAGATCCCCTTGAGGAGAGCATGGCAACTCACTCCAGTCTTCTTTCCTGGAGAATCCCATGGACAGAGGAGCCTGGCGGGCTACAATCCATTGATTCTCAGAGTCAGACATGACTGATGACTAACACTTTGATTTTTCACTTTCCTAAGGGTGTGGCCTCCATGGTTGGCTTAGAGTGCCTTTTTAAGAAGAAAAAGAGACCGGAACTCACTCACAGTCATGTGAGAACACAAGAAACTCTCCCTAGACACTGAATTTGCCAGTATTCCCTGCTCTTGGACATGTCTCCAGAACTATAAACCTTACATTTCCATTGTTGAAGCCTTCTGGTCAATGGAATCTTATTATAGGAGCCTTGCCAACAAAGGTCCGGCTAGTCAAGGCTATGGTTTTTCCTGTGGTCATGTATGGGTATGAGAGTTGGACTGTGAAGAAGCCTGAGCACCAAAGAATCGATGCTTTTGAACTGTGGTGTTGGAGAAGACTCTTGAGAGTCCCTTGGACTGCAAGGAGATCCAACCAGTCCATTCTGAAGGAGATCAGCCCTGGGATTTCTTTGGAAGGAATGATGCTAAGGCTGAAACTCCAGTACGTTGGCCACCTCATGAGAAGAGTTGACTCATTGGAAAAGACTCTGATGCTGGGAGGGATTGGGGGCAGGAGGAGAAGGGGACAACAGAGGATGAGATGGCTGGATGGCATCACTGACTCGATGGACGTGAGTCTGAGTGAACTCCGGGAGTTGGTGATGGACAGGGAGGCCTGGCGTGCTGTGATTCACGGGGTCGCGAAGAGTCGGACACGACTGAGCGACTGAACTGAACTGAACTCAGATAATAAAGATATCTCGTTTTCATTCTCCAGAGAGAGGGAGAAGGAGAAAAGATTGTCCTCGAGTTCAGTCAGTCTCTCCATCTGAGAGCCGCAGGCCAGGATTGCTGGGAAGCTGTGCTGTGAGTGTGCCTGTGTTGTTTCACCCTGCTCCCCCATGCGGAGCACATTCATTTTTCTTCTTCCTCATGCCTCTGCAGTCCCCTTAGTCTGAAACTCCATGTACCTTCTCCCTTCCTTTTCTTGTACTAGTGATGGAATAGGGAATCCTGTGAGGACTAATGGCACCACTGTGGCTTCTCCTTTTGTAGAAGATTGCCTCTTGACTTTGGCTGCACTTCTGGGGGCTTTTAAAAATGTCCAGGGCTCAGGACATGCCCCACGACAAGTAAATCGACAGAATCCCCGAGGAGTGGAACCAGGCATAAGTGTGTTTTCAGGCTCTTCACTTTGATCCAACAGGCAGGGAAGGTTAGAAGTTCTGCACAGAGGATCCTAGCCCAGGGGAAACACACAGCACTGGCTAAATTAAGAAAAGTACCATGGTAGCAGTATTTCCTTTTTCAAAAAGGTTTTAAAAGAAAGCATGGCTGTCTTTCTTACTTGCTTTTTGAATGAGAAATAAGGACATTCAGTTCAGTTCAGTTCAGTTGCTCAGTTGTGTCCAACTCTTTGTGACCTCATGAATCGCAGCACGCCAGGCCTCCCTGTCCATCACCAACTCCCAGAGTTCACTCAGACTCAGATCCATGGAGACAGTGATGCCATCCAGCCATCTCAACCTCTGTCATCCCCTTCTCCTCCTGCCCCCAATCCCTCCCAGCATCAGAGTCTTTTCCAATGAGTCAACTCTTCCCATGAGGTGGCCAAAGTACTGGAGTTTCAGCTTTAGCATCATTCCTTCCAAAGAAATCCCAGGGCTGATCTCCTTCAGAATGGAGTGGTTGGATCTCCTTGCAGTCCAAGGGACTCTCAAGAGTCTTCTCCAACACCACAGTTCAAAAGCATCAATTCTTTGACGCTCAGGCTTCTTCACAGTCCAACTCTCACATCCATACATGACCACAGGAAAAACCATAGCCTTGACTAGACAGACCTTTGTTGGCAAAGTAATGTCTCTGCTTTTGAATTTGCTGTCTAGGTTGGTCATAACTTTCCTTCCAACGAGTAAGCGTCTTTTAATTTTATTCAAAAAGGGCAATGTATGAAAGTAAAGTTCATACAGACCCTCTTCCACTGTTGGTCGTTTCAGAGTCTGCCATGTGGCATCGTCATAACTCGATCCTTGTTTTTGTACTACATTAATTTAATATTTCCTGCTGTGTTGTGTTTGAGAGGGAGTTATGTTTCAATAATAAAGGGGAAAAAATGTGTGACCCTTTTGAGACAGAGTTAATTTCTCCAAGGCTTTTGTGAAGTTGGAGGTCATAGTCACGGTGGAAGAGCTGAGTTAGAGTAATTTTGCAGCAACACTGGACAGTTTTGGATGGGACTTGTTTGTTCAGTTTTATACTCTCCAGCACAAGATCACTGCTGTCAGAAAACAGACACATATTCATTCCTCTTCCTCTATTTTCTCTGAGTCCATTATGCAGTGGATATTGTGCTTGGAATCAGTGATACAAAGATGAATAAAAGAGGTTGAATCTATCAATATGGAAATGGTTAACCAATTTATGGTATATCCTTACAATAGATACGACTAACTTTCAAAGAGTAATGAGTTAGGTATATACTTATATACCTGGGGAAATTATTCATGATAAGGCTTTTAGATGTTTATAGTTTTTAAATTTATTTTATTTAACAAATGGTATGTGTATATATAAGCATATTAAAATTTTTAAAGAATTCATACAAAAACAGTGATTATCAGTGGAGAGTGTATTGGAGAAAGCTGAAAGAATCTTTCATGCCTTTTTTTTACAACTTAAGAACAGTAGGATTTTAAGTGACTATAGGCATGGGGTTTTATGTTATTCCTGATATTTAAAAAATATCTATAGGGCTTCCTTGGTGGTTCATTGGTTACAAATCTGCCTGCCAATGCAGGGGACACAGGTTTGATCCCTGGTCCGGGAAGATTCCACTTGCCACAGGGCAACTAAGCCTGAGAACTGAAACCTCTGAGCCCGCACGCCTAGAGCCTGTGCCCTACAGCGTGAGAAGCCACTGCAGTGAGAAGCCCATGCACCACAACAAAGAGTAGCCCCTACTCTCTGAAACTAGAGAAAGCCTGGGCACAGCAACGAAGACCCAGCACAGCCATAAATAAAAAGACATCTATAAAAGAAACCTGTTTCTTCAAGGAATTAGAGAAATAATTTCGAGACATTTTAAAAGAATTTTGCCTATAAATCAATGATGTTTTCCTGGCTTCCCAGGAATAAAAGAAGCTGAAAAAAATGGAATTTAATAGCCCTTATCTTTTCCTGGTAGCCCTGCTTTGTTTTGAAACAGTGGCCCTGCACTTTAATAAACTGTTACCTCTTTACAACATTATGAAGCAAACTCACAGAAAAAACAAACAAAAAATTGTCTCAGATCATTTGCTTTAGATTAATCTCAAAGAGAAAGTCTCTTTAAAAGATACTGTAACAGGATTCCAACAGAGAGGCAACATCAGTAGGAGATAGATACATGGATAGGTGTAAAGATACCTATATACTTATTTATAAGCCTATGCTTTACAATAAACCTCTCTCTCTATTATTATATGTATTATATACAAAATATAGCATATTATCATCTAATATTAATGATAGATACATGGACAGGTGTAAAGATACCTATATACTTATAAGCCTATGCTTTACAATAAACCTCTATTATTATATGTATTATATACTAAATATAGCATATTATCATATAATATCAATGATATTGGCTAGTCAGCCACTGGGGAAGCTTACTAGGCAAGTTCAGATGTATAGGCAGGCTATTGGGAAAGGCAGGCTGAAAACTCTTAGACAGAAGCTGAGACTGCAGTCCATAAACGAAATTTCTTCTTCTTCACGAAAGGAGCCTGGTGGGCTACAGTCCATAGGGTTGCAAAGAGTCAGGCAGGACGAAGCACTTAGCACATATGCACACAGGGAAGTTACCAGTGGGGATTAGGCCCACCCAAATTATTGGAGATAATCTCCCTAAAGTCAACTGATTGTTGATATTAATGACATCTACCAAATACCTTTACAGGAATATCTAGATTGGTATTTGATTGAATAACTGGGTACTATAAGCTAGGCAGGCTTTCCCTGATGGCTCAAGCAGTAAAGAATCTGCCTGCACAGGAGACTTGAATTTGATCTCTGGGTTGGGAAGATCCCCTGGAGGAAGGCATGGCAACCCACTCCAGTATTCTTGCTTGGGAAATCTCATGCACAGAGGAGCCTGGCTGGTTACAGTCCATAGGGTCACAAAGCGTTGTACACAACTGAAGCAACTTAGCATGCACACATAGCCTAAACAAGTCGACACAAACTGATATGATCCACCCTTTGTCAACTTGGCACCCATACACTTCTCCTTGCTGTTGCTGCTGCTGCTAAGTCGCTTCAGTCGTGTCCGACTCTGTGCAACCCCATAGACGGCAGCCCACCAGGCTTCCCCGTCCCTGGGATTCTCCAGGTAAGAACACTGGAGTGGGTGGCCATTGCCTTCTCCACACATCTCCTTAAATGACACTTAATCTCCGAAACAATAACAAGGTCATAGCTCTGCTTAATATGATTCACCTAACCTGAATACACGTTAAAATTCACCAACCATTTCCCTAGATAAAAATGCTAACTCTGGGACTTCCTGGTGGTTGGTTAAGAACCCATCTTGCAGGGAACTCGAGTTTGATCCCTGGTAGGAAAACTAAGATCCCACATGCCTGAGGCAACCAAGCCTGCAGGCTGCAACTAGAAAGCCTATATGCCACAACTACTGAGCCCACACGAGGCAAAGAAGATCCTGTGTACCGCAGTTAAGACCCGATGAAGCCAAATAAATGGTTTTTTTTAAAAAAGAATGCAAAATCCTTGAGTAAACTTTACTTTTCTACTTGATATTCTATAACTTAAATATTATGATATAAAGTTAACTAATATTAGCATATTTTATATGAGATAATAGGCAATAAGAGAGGGAATAAAACTATTTACATATAAAAATACTCAACTATTACAGGAATTGTTTCAATAGTGGTAACAGGGTTTTAGCTGATATTTTTAACTATCTTTTTCTATTACCCATTCCATATCCCCCTTTGTCCTCAGCAAGAATTTCAAGTAGTTGTGTTTGGCTGGTTGGCTAACCTAAATGTTTATTTCTGAAGGCTCTGGGCCATTAGAAGTCCTTCCTGAAGTGGGTTGTTGTAATTTTCCATTGGCAGTAATCACAGGACATGATAGTACTAACTGATCCCCTGAGGGATTTTCTGTATTCTAGCCATATTCTTCCTTACCTCTATTTTGTGGTAGCAGCCCAATTTCCCTTTGGTAATCAGGATCGATTGCCCCATTGCCTCAGTGAGTGTAATAACAACCTTCTTTTCCTGTTGATTCAGAAGCATGTGAAGCCTAAGGTGACTGAGTGGCAGTCTTAACTTTTAGTTCAATGAAATCACTGTTGAGTTTCCTGGTAGAAGCATTCCTCTCATTGAGACTAAGATTTTGTGACCAGCAGAGCATATGGTTTTAGGAACAGGAAGCAAAAATTTTGCCAGTGAATCAGTGGGATTGGTAGTAAATGGTGCCACTCCTATCTGTATTCTTTGATTCTTTAACCAATGCATCTTGACTATGAGAGAAATAGCACCTTATACTGGATATTTATTTAGAGCATGTGTAATTCTCTGAAGAGCTTTTGCTCCTGTCCTGCAAGGTACTGCCGCCTAACTGATCCTGTAACTGAGTCTTCTAAAGTTCATTCCATCATTCTATCAAGCCAGCTGCTTCATGATGATGGGGAACATGGTAAGCTCAGTGAATTCCATAATATGATTGTATTATCACACTTCATTTACTGTGAAGTTAGTTATCACTTCTAACTACACTGTGTAGAATACCATGATGATGGATAAGGTATTATATAAATCCAAGGATAATAGTTTTGAAAAAAGCATTGTCTGCAGGGAGGCAAATTTGTAATTACTCTAAGTTTCTATTCCAGTAAGACCAAAATGCTGCCTCTGCAATGAAGGAAGTGGTTCAATGTAATCAATGTGCCACCAGTTAACTGGCTGATCTCCTGAAGAATGGTGCTATAATGAGGAGTGTGTGTTGGTTTCTGCTGCGGGCAGTGTGGGTACTCAGCAGTGGCTGTAGTCAGGTCAGCCTTGGAGACTGAAGGCCACACTACTGAGCCCATCTAAAATCTCCATTCATACCACCCCTCGCCTACTGCATTCATGCGCTTGTTGGGTAATGACAGTATTGACTGGGGAAAGGGGATGACTGGTAGGCAGAGGTGGGCCATCCTATCTACTGGATTATTAAAATGTTCTTCTGGACTCTTCAAATATGGCTGAGAGGTCTTACATGACAAATCCACTCTAACATCTCTATATCCTTAAGCCTTTTAATTCCTTCCTCAAGAGCATACCAAGGCAGGTGTGGCATTCTAACTTAATTTAGCGTAGCACACCTTTTGGTCGGAGTATTAGTCAACCAAACAATCTGCCAGAGCCTTTTTCACCCCTCAAGCTAAATCATAAAGTTCAGAATCTCTTGCTTAGGGAGCCCATATCAATAAATTTGGCCTAACCTAACTTTATATTTCCTACTCCATTCACCCATACCCTTAATACCTACTCCCCAGATTTCTGTCCTTATAAATTGGAAAATTCATGTACTTCTTTTGTTGTGTGGAGAAACAACTCATGATAAACTTACATCTCATTCTTTAGGGCTTGTCAGGACTTCAGACTGCTTTTAGGTCTAGAGGCAGAGGGAGTGGCAGTGGTAAGTCTGGTACAGAATCAGTACTGGCTTGCAAGGCATCTACTTCAGGAGAGGTCTTTATAGGCTCTTCAGACAAAGCAGGGTTGACCTCCACAGGCAAGGGTGGAAGGGTTGCTTCTACTGGCAGAACTGAAAAGCTCTGTGCCCCCAGCTTCATTGGGATCTTCCCAGATATCCTCATTCTAATGATCAGGATCCCATTCCTTAGCAATCGATGCTTTACTTTAACGGAAAACACTGGGTGGGGTTGAGAATTCAGTTTGCATTGTAATTCAGCTACTTTCAGGATGAAACTCTGGTTATTTTCAGAAATCTCAGCTTGGCAACTATAGGAGATAAAACATTTTTTTTTTTTCCTTCAGATCAGACATAGAGATTTTTAGGTCATTTAAGCTGAGCTTGAGCTGGGAATTTGAAGCCCTGAGCTCATCATTTTCTTTGCCCATTTTCTCTAGTGCATTTAGGAGCAATCACTGAATCTTATTAACTCCTTAGTTTGACTAAAATGTTCTAAGGTATCAACTACATAGTCACTTAGAACCTTAACCCACTCTAGTATTCTTGGCTGGAGAATCCCAGGGACGGAGGAGCCTGGTGGGCTGCTGTCTATGGGGTTGCAGAGAGTTGGACACGACTGATGCAACTTAGCAGCAGCAGCAGCAGCAGTCAGTGGTGGTATTTTGCATATCTTTATTGCCACTTCACACTGTGGAGGACAAATGCCCTCTTTACTAATAGATACCCTTTAGTATTTTAAATTTAATCAAATTAGAGGCCCAATGCAAGAAAACTCTGAGCCAATTTAAGAAATGCATTCTTAAGATTCTGTTCCTCTTTAAGAATGATAATTACCAAAATCTGTATCAGAGTTCCACCAGAGAAGCAGGTATTTATTCCCCAGAGCTCATAATTACCTATTTTATTTGCATAGTTTCTATGTACTTATCACTGATTCAAGTTTAGTTTCTTCTCACTATGTATTTGGTTACAGCAGGTAGTCTGTCTTCTTGAAGAGATGTCTCCTGGAGCTCTTGGACTTACCCCAGTCTCTGCTGGGTGTTCTATTTGCCTGGGATTCAGTTGTCATCTTGGAATCTCTCTTCATCAACACTCTGGGGATTCCCTTTGCTTGTCTATTTGGTTGGATATCCTATTTCCTTTTCCATCTTCCCTTTTCTTGTTGTGTCCCCTCACTTTGGTTGAGCACATTTTCCAGTAACTTCTTAAGAAAGGGTGCTTGGGAGGTAATTTATATTTTAAAACACACATGTCTAAAAATGTCTACATCCTACTCTCACACCAATTGATAACCTGACTGAAGACTGAAAACCTTTTATCTCAGAACTGTGAAGGTTTTGTTCCATTATTTTCTGGATTCTAGTGTTGACATGGAAAACTCCAAGCTGCTCTGAGTCCTGAGACTTAGTATTATACCTGGGTCCCACTCTCCATTCCAGAAGCATAAAATATTTTCTTCTCAGGGTTTCCCTGATAGTCCCATGGTTAAGAATCTGCTTTGCAATGCAAGGGACACTGGTTCGATCCGTGGTCTGGGAAGATCCCATGTGTTGTGGAACAACAAAGTCCGTGGCAATAATTACAGAGCCAGCACTCTAGAGCCCACAAGCCACAACTACTGGAGTCTGTTGCCTGAGCCTGTGATCCACCACAGGAGAAGCAACTGCAGTGAGAAACCTTCTTTCCTTTCACTGAGTAAGCTTTCAGTCTCCTGCCCAGTTTGCTGGGAAGTCAGGGAGGAATCTGAGTTCGTGATTGGGGAGGGTTCTTCATAAGTGGAGTTGTAAATAATCTTTTGGTTCTTAGTTTCATTTTCACCCTACCTTCAGAAGTTCCTGGTGTTCCAAATGCCAAGGCTTTTGATGTTCTATTATACGCGCGCGCACACACACACACACACACACATCTGGTTGTCTCTCAGCTTTCTCCTGTTTGCTTAAAGCTCATCTTTCTCCAGTTAGTTACTGCCTGTCTTCCTGTTTCCCAACTTCCATAATTTTATTGTTGTATCTCCCCTTCAGTTCTTATCTGAGTAAATACATTAAAGAAAGAAATATATATTAAAGAAAGAAAGAAAAACCCAATAAAGCAAGCAAATCAAAACACCTCTTTGGGTGCATCATGTGAAGTCATTTCAGTCGTGTCTGACTGTGTGACCCCATGGTCTGCAGCCTGGTGGCTCCTCTAGCCATGGGATTCTCCAGGCAAGAATACTGGAGTGGGTTGCTGTGACCTCCTCCTGGGGATCTTCCCAACCCAGGCATCCAACCCTCATCTCTTACGTCTCCTGCATTGGCAAATGGGTTCTTTACCACTAGTGCCACCTGGAAAGCTCAAATACCTCTTTACTGTCATCTTAATGGGATTTTGGGGGATAACAAAAGTCAATGCATTTGTTTAATCCATCACCTTTACCAAGAACCCATTATATTAATAGAATTTCTAAGGATGAGCTCAGGTTCCTGGGGGTAATCTCTACTTGGTTGTGATTTTGAAGGATTACTTAAATACTATTTAACTTCGTATATTAGCATCTCATTTCATAAGTGAGGTTCACCAAAAGCTTTTTTATTAACCAGGAGTGATTTTGGTATGTGTCATTCTTGTCTCACAAAATTAATTCAGGAACACCTCTGTTTTTTTATTCCATGAATTTGTTTACAGTAGGAATTATTCTTTCTTTGAAGATTTGGTAAAAGTTGATTATAAAATCTTCCAGGTATGGTGCCTATGATTTGGCTTTGCTCTATCACTTTTGCCTAAAATTCTTGATCAATGTGAACTTTGACGTCTGTGGATTAAATAATAACCCAAAGCTATTACTCTAAAGCTTATACTTCATGGTAGACGGCTATATTACTATAAAATCATAATGTACTGAACTCAATCTTAACTGACTCCAGAGTATATTCTAAGAATGTGCATTGAAAATCTACTTAATAGTGCTTGAATTACAAAGAATAGCCCTAAAATAATTAAATTACCTACTTAAAAATTAGTTACCTAGAATTTAACACTTAATTCTTTACAGATAATTTCACATACGTGGGTTTTATCTTCCCAGGTACATTGTAAAAGCTTATATATGTATAATGCTTAACTCTAAGAGCCATGTTTTATACATATTTGTATCCTTCATAATGCTAAGAGCTGTGCTGGATAGACAGCATAACATATAAATACTAATGACTGATTTTAGTATCTCCTCACCATCTACATCTTTATTAATGAATACATGTGGGAAAAATTCAGTTTATTAAGGATTCTAGTTAGTTAAGCTCTAAAAATTAATCAAATTTCTCCAAAAATTTCTACATTAGATATATAATAATTGATTAAATTTCTTTTGAAGTTATTGCCCAGCTTTACATTCTGACTTTTTATCATTTTGACTTAATGACTAGCTTAGACTGCTCATAAAAGTAATGACCCATTCGTTTACTTATCCATCTCAATAACTGATGCAGCTCATTGAATCCAGTGGTTCAGCTGGTGAGATTGATATTGAAAGTAAATGTAGCTGAAATAAGTGTAACAATCATTTAAGAGCCTTGTTTGTCTATTGCAGTGTTGTGACCCCCTCAGAATAAAAAGGTTTCTGGGGAGCCCTCTCACTGTCCAGAGAGATACCTAAACAGGAATGGTCTGAGTACTTTATGCTCATTTCAGCCAGAGTAGTTCTTCTGTTTCATTAACTGAGATTTCCCACTAAGTGTTGTTTGAACAAAAGCCTTTTAGGCTAAAAACGGGTTTTAAAAACTACTGGTCAATTGTGTAAATATGACCAAAGTCTCTATAGTTCTCAATTGCATCATACATGTGCTAAATACTAATTTAGACACCGAAGAGAAGCTCCTGTTCTCAAGACCACTGACAACCAGCTCTCCAGGATGCAATCATTTGTGTCCAATGAGAGAAAATAAAAGGGCAATTTGAAAGGTTCTCTCTTATGCTCTTTTTCCAGCTTATATAGTTTTCTTTTCCATGGTTCTCAAGATAGTCACATAAATAAGAATAATTAATTTTGGAGAGGTTTGCATTCATAAGTTGCAAAATATGGTTAATATTTAGAATTTGGTTAAGAGATCAAAAAATGTCACTCTGTGAAATTGGAGTTGCACTCTGACTCTATCTTGCCCAATTACCCTGAACCTAGCAGCTACTGGGGTCCAGAGGTGCCAACTAGAGGTTGTTACAAGGCCTTCTCCCTTATGGGTCCAATGAGAGCCTTGAGATCAACACAGCATGCTCCATCTTGGGATCCTAGAAAGTGTGGGCTTTAAGGATCTTTGACCTTCCAGGGGAGGATCAGCCAGTTATGGTCCAGGAAATGGAGGAGGAACTGAATAATGGGATCATCCTCTCTACCTTGAGGTAGGAGAGAGACTAGCAGAGAAGTTTCATTCTGATGCCTTGAAAGAGGACTGACAACCTTCTGGGGGCTACAGTGCCAGCCTCCAGGCCCCTCCACCTCTTGTGACCCTCCTCACTTAAGGTGTCAGCCACACTAAAGTCCCCATAGTCTCAATGGGCCAATGAAGAAAAATTGCATCACATCTAAGCAGGCTTAACACTAGAAAGAGGTAAACAAAGGGAACAATATGAATAGGCCTCCAAAGAAATAGAGATGCTGGAGGAGATAGAGAACAACTTGAACAAAGCAATGATTAGAACTCAAGTTTTCAAGTAAAACACAAATTAGATTTCCTAGAAAAAAGCGCCACCCCCCCAAACCTCCATGATTTCCAAATAAAAAAATTCATTATGGGACTTGTAGGAGAAGATGGTTATTTATATAATCAGGAAAGAATGATACATCTATATTTTTCATTTGGAAACATATATACTATATGCCTGGCACAATGCTAAGTGCTGGATATAAATGGCCATAAGGAAATCATGATTTTGTCTTCCTGGAGCCAAAAGACTTGAGAATGACAAAAGGGAAGGCCATTCTGAAAAAGTGACACGATAATGAGTGTGATTAAAATTTTAAATAGTGTAAAGCTCATAGGAACAAGAAAAGGAAAATGGATGAGATAGTTCATCTCTTTGAAGTTATCTGGCTGAGAAGAACTGTAAATATACCACTTATGCTGCCCAATTAAAGAACCAGGGAGTCTTCAAAATTCTACATGGAGAAATAAAGTATAAATGATACAATGAAGGCCACGATACAATTAATGTTAGTATGGACAAGGATATGTCATAATAGGAGTATGATCGATTGCAAATAACATTTTTGAACATACATAGCTTGCCCTGTGCTAAGTGCTACACTTATTGTCTCATTCACTCTCTATAAAGTGCCTTCTATACCTGCCCCACTTGATACATTAAAAACCCAAGGCGCAGGGTTGTTACTCAATTGCCCATTCACAAAACTAGTGAGTAGTTGAATCAGGATTCAAACACAGGTTTTACCTGCCTGTAGTGAATTCTCTTCCACGCCCTGTAGGCAGCTCTTTATCGGAAACTGCCCTCAGCCAAAAGGCCCCTCTCCTTTTCACTTCAGCAGAGCTATAGCTATATAGTAACGCATTTTTAAACCAGGCACCCTCATGCTCTTCTATTCATCTCTGGCCCAAGCACACCTTTCAGATCTTTTAATCACACAATATCTTGCCTAACTTGTTTGTTCTTTTTGTAGATTAAATCAGCAGAAATGAAGAATGAGGAACAAATGATCAGATCTCTTCCCTAGCTTCCCTTCAAGTAATTGCCAGAACAAACTCTGTGACCAAACTGTGTGAACAAGATAACATCTAGAGGAAGATCACAAGGAGTCAACAAGCCTGTACACAAGTCTGCACAGAGAAGGGGATGGTGATGACTCTGACCCCTATTTCAATGATTAACTGAGATTACTTCTCTGTTTCTCTTAAAAAGCTTTCATGACCATATGGAATCTCTGGAGGTGGTTTTGGGGGGAATGTGGATTCCACCATGTCCTCAGATTGCCAACATTCTGATCAAAGGCACCTTTCTCTCCTACCATTTGTGAGTATGTAACTGATTTTGTAAGCGATAAGCAGTGGGAACCAATTCGTTGGGTAACATACCCTATTCTCCTCTAACCTGGAGTCTTGAGAATCAAAGATGTGTCCATTCTGTGTTTCTGCTGTGGTTCTGGGAGAAGGGTGATCTTCTGATGACAAGTCCTATTTCTGAATAAAGAAGTATTCCTTGAGCCTACAAAGCAATTCATTAAGCAAATTGCTGTACTTCCCTGAAAATACTGCTTTTCCTCATTCAGTTCCCTTATCTTTGATACTGGACTCTGAACCAATTCATTAGTTTCCAATCTATAATGTGATTTGCTAAGTGATCTTGAGCCTCACAACAGACTTTTCAGACAGATGTACTTTCCTTTATGAACCCTTAAATTGATCTCCTATGAATTTGGTTAATATGAATGATTTTCTCAGACCCAATTATGACTTTTAAAATTAAATATATTTATATTCAGTTTAGTCAGTTCAGTTCAGTTGCTCAGTCGTGTCTGACTCTTTGCGACCCCATGAATCACAGCACGCCAGGCCTCCCTGTCCAACTCCTGGAGTTTACCCAAACTTATGTCCATCGAGTCGGTGATGCCATCCAGCCATCTTATCCTCTGTCATCCCCTTGTCCTCCTGCCTCCAATCCCTCCCACCATCAGGGTCTTTTCAAATGAGTTAGCTCTTCTCATGAGGTGGCCAAAGTACTGGAGTTTCAGCTTCAACATCAATCCTTCCAATGAACACCCAGGACTCCTTTAGATCTCCTTTAGAATGGACTGGTTGGATCTCCTTGCAGTCCAAGGGACTCTCAAGAGTCTTCTCCAACACCACAGTTCAAAAGTATCAATTCTTCGGCACTCAGCTTTCTTCACAGTCCAACTCTCACATCCATACATGACCACTGGAAAAACCATACTCTTGACTAGATGGACCTTTGTTGGGCAAGTAATGTCTCTACTTTTCAATATGCTATCTAGGTTGGTCATAACTTTCCTTCCAAAGAGTAAGCATGTTTTAATTTTATGTCTGCAATTACCATTTGCAGTGATTTTGGAACTCAAAAAAATAAAGTCTAACACTGTTTCCACTGTTTCCCCATTTATTTCCCATGAAGGGATGTGACCAGATGCCATGATCTTAGTTTTCTGGATGTTGAGCTTTAAGCCAACTTTTTCACTCTCCTCTTTCACTTTCATCAAGAGGCTTTTAGTTCCTCTTCACTTTCTGCCATAAAGGTGGTGTCATCTGCACATTTGAGGTTATTGATATTTCTCCCGGCAATCTTGATTCCAGCTTGTGCTTCTTCCAGCCCAGCATTTCTCATGATGTACTCTGCATATAAGTTAAATAAGCAGGGTGACAATATACAACCTTAACGTACTCCTTTTCCTATTTGGAACCAATCTGTGGTTCCATGTCCAGTTGTAACTTGCTTCCTGACCTGCGTACGGATTTCTCAAGAGGCACGTCAGGTGGTCTGGTTTTCCCATCTCTTTCAGAATTTTCCAGTTTATTGTGATCCACACAGTCAAAGGCTTTGGCATAGTCAATGAAGCAGAAATAGATGTTTTTCTGGAACTCTCTTGCTTTTTCGATGACCCAGTGGATATTGGCAATTTGATTTCTGGTTCCTCTGCCTTTTCTAAAACCAGCTTGAACATCTGGAAGTTCATGGTTCACGTATTGCTGAAGCCTGGCTTGGAGAATTTGGGGTGTTACTTTACTAGCGTGTGAGATGAGTGCACTTGTGTGGTAGTTTGAACATTCTTTGGCATTGCCTTTCTTTAGGATTGGAATGAAAACTGACCTTTTCCAGTCCTGTAGCCACTTCTGAGTTTTCCAAATTTGCTGGCATATTGAGTGCAGCACTTTCACAGCATCATCTTTCAGGATTTGAAATAACTCCACTGGAATTCCACCACCTCCACTAGCTTTGTTTGTAGTGATGCTTTCTAAGGCCCACTTGACTTTGCATTCCAGGATGTCTGACTCTAGGTGAGTGATCACACCATCGTGATTATCTGGGTCCTGAAGATCTTTTTGTACAGTTCTTCTGTGTATTCTTGCCACCTCTTCTTAATATCTTCTGCTTCTGTTAGGTCCATACCATTTCTGTCCTTTATCGAGCCCATCTTTGCATGAAATGTTTCCTTGGTATATCTGATTTTCTTGAAAAGATCTCTAGTCTTTCCCATTCTGTTGTTTTCCTCTACTTCTTTGCATTGATCACTGAGGAAAGCTTTCTTATCTCTCCTTGCTATTCTTTGGAACTCTGCATTCAGATACTTATATCTTTCCTTTTCTCCTTTGCTTTTCACTTCTCTTCTTTTCACAGCTACTTGTAAGGCCTCCTCAGACAGCTATTTTGCTTTTTTGCATTTCTTTTCCATGGTGATGGTCTTGATCTCTGTCTCATGTACAATTTCATGAACCTCCATCTGTAGTTCATCAGGCACTCTGTCAGATCTAGTCCCTTAAATCTATTTCTCACTTCCACTGTATAATCATAAGGGATTTGACTTAGGTCATACCTGAATGGTCTAGTGGTTTTCCCTACTGTCTTCAGTTTCAGTGTAAATTTGGCAATAAGGAGTTCATGATCTGAGCCACAGTCAGCTCCTGGTCTTGTTTTTGCTGACTGTATAGAGCTTCTCCATCTTTGGCTGCAAAGAGTATAATCAATAAAGCTCAACATTCAGAAAAACGAAGATCATGGCATCTGGTCCCATCACTTCATGGGAAATAGATGGGGAAACAGTGGAAACAGTGTCAGACTTTATTTTTCTGGGCTCCAAAATCACTACAGATGGTGACTGCAGCCATGAAATTAAAAGACGCTTACTCCTTGGAAGGAAAGTTATGACCAACCTAGATAGCATATTCAAAAGCAGAGACATTACTTTGCCAACAAAGGTTTGTCTAGTCAAGGCTATGGTTTTTCCTGTGGTCATGTATGGATGTGAGAGTTGGACTGTGAAGAAGGCTGAGTGCCAAAGAATTGATGCTTTTGAACTGTGGTGTTGGAGAAGACTCTTGAGAGTCCCTTGGACTGCAAGGAGATCCAACCAGTCCATTCCGAAGGAGATCAGCCCTGGGATTTCTTTGGAAGGAATGATGCTAAAGCTGAAACTCCAGTACTTTGGCCACCTCATGGGAAGAGTTGACTCATTGGAAAAGACTCTGATGCTGGGAGGGATTGGGGGCGGGAGGAGAAGGGGACAACAGAGGATGAGATGGCTGGATGGCATCGCTGACTCGATGGACATGAGTCTGAGTGAACTCTGGGAGTTGGTGATGGACAGGGAGGCCTGGCATGCTGCGATTCATGGGGTCGCAAAGAGTCGGACACGAGTGAGCGACTGATCTGATCTGATCTGATTGCGGTGTTGACCATCTGGTGATGTCCATGTGTAGAGTCTTCTCTTGTGTTGTTGGAATAGGGTGTTTTCTATAATATTTATAGTATATTTTATTTATTTTTTTAATTTTAAAGAAATGAAAGACAGTCCATGAAATGCAGTCCCAGTAGTTATCTCTTGGACTTTATTACATATTTATCTATAATAAAGCAGTTATCTTCCACAAGTGGGTATTTTCAGTAGAAAATAGGACCTATATTCAGCACCAGTACTATAAATGTTCTTTTTTAAAAAACAAACATAATAAAGTAAGCATGCATAAAAACATCAGTGAATTACATATACTCCACTGAAAACTACACAATAGAGACATATAAGGCTTTTCTGCTATCCTCTCAGCTAAGTTTAAAATTTGCCTTCAAAATTTTTTTCTCTCAGGCCTCATCTAGTTCATGCCTCAAGAAGAGGAAAGTTTACAGTAAAGGGAGGTTCATATAGTACTTATTAAGGACTTTGTATGTTTGACTGTATTAGATGAATACTATTACTATTTTACAGATAAGGAAATTGAAGTCCAGAAAGAGCAATAGTTTGCCCAAGGTCACACAGCTAATTGGGAACAAAGTTGAGCTTTAAAACCAGACTGTTAGAGGTTCACCATCATAGTCTTCTTTTTTCTGCTTTTCATTCTACCAAGAAAATGCAAACCCTCTGGTTTCTGTCTTCCTCCAGGGAATTCCCTGAATTTTCTCCAGGGAACTTCCCTTTTTTTCTCTGTTATTTAGAGAAAGCTCCTAATTCCTCATGCATGCACCTTAATGTCTCAATAAAATATGTCTCTGAGTTAACAGTTCTACATCCAGTTCCCTAAGTAAAATGAACACAAAGGAAGGTTTCTGTTGCAGAAAAGGGGCAGTGAGAGATACCAGAATATGCTGCCCAAAATATGCCTCTTTGGAGTATGGGTTATTTTGAACTAAAGGCCATAGAGAACCAGCAATCACAGCAGAGGCTCTAAAACTAGGGCACAGAGTTTCTTTTGTAAAGGAAATATACATAGGATTAGTAAATAAGATTTCCATTTGTAGAAATGTCTCTCCCATATACGAAGACGACTTTTACCAACTCTTCTACAAATGGAGAAAAGTGAAAGTGAAAGTCGCTCAGTCGTGTCCAACTGTTTGCGAGTACATGGACTATACAGTCTGTGGAATTGTCCAGGCCAGAATACTGGAGTGGGTAACCTTTCCCTCTCCAGGGGATCTTCCCAACCCAGGGATTGAACCCAGGTCTCCCACATTGCAGGCACATTCTTTACCAGCTAAGCCACAAGGGAAGCCCAGGTCATACTTCAACTGGAACAACAGGATTTTCCTGGTGGCTCAATGGATAAGAATCTGCTTGCCAATTGCAGGGGACACAGGTTTGATCCCTGGTCCGGGAAGATTCCGTATGCTGCAGAGAAGCGAAGCCCATGCTCAACAAATACTGAGCCCTTGAGCCGCAACTACCAAGCCCATGTGCTGCAACTACTGAATCTCATGCACCTACAGCCTGTGCTTTGCAACAAAAGAAGGAAAGCAAGAAAAAAAAATGTTAAAAAAAAACCCTTTACAACAGATTTTTACTAAACATAATTTTCCTGTCACTTTCCCCAAACTTGCCACTACCACCCAGAAAGCCCCAAACTCTTTTCTTTTGTTGGTATTTAAAGCCAACAGGGTATCTAGCACCTAATTTGGGTGACTCATTGCTGGGAGCTTCCATGTGTACATGTTCATGTTCATGAAATTCTATTGTTTTTCTCTTGTTAATCTAATTTACAGGGCTTCAGTTGGTAAGATTGGTAGAGGAAGATATTTTTTTCTCCCCTAAGATGAGAGAAGTAAGGTGACACCTCTAGGATCACATAATTGGGCAACTGCCTCATGCAAGACTAGAAACAGTGACTCATCCAATTCCATATGCCAAATGGAGCCCATTATAGAGACTGAAGGCTTGGAGCTTTCAGCATTTTCAACTTTGGGGTTCCCTACCCTGAGAGATAGAAGTTATATTTATAGTTAAAGGGTAGCAGAATGTGTCACCCCAAAATACCACTGTAGGAGTTCATGGCATTCCATACTAAAATATGCCACTTTGGTATTTTGATTATTTTGAGCTGTAGGTAGTTGAAAAACCACAAATGCAGGGAGAGGATTTTTCTAACACCCCTTATCTGTCTAAAGACAAATCCTCCAAAAGGAACTCAATTGTCACAAATCCCCTCCCCAGGAAGAAGTTTCATCAACCAGGGAAGATTACTATATCACAGGAGAGGAGACTAAAAACTGACACCACAGCCAGACAGACTTTGTCACAAACTGTCAAACCTCCTATGTATTCTCCCAAGGGCCCACTTGTCTTTCCATCTTTTGTAAAAAGCCATTTACTGTGCCATAAGAGCTTCTACATCCCTCTCCTGCTTTACCTGTTAAGATGGTATTTAATCCTGAATTCTAAAGGCACCTAGGGGAGTGACTCATTTTTCCTGGATATTTCCTATGGATACATGCATACACACATTAATAAACTTCTATGAGTTTTTCTCTGGCTAATCTTTTACTACAGTGTCCTCAGCTAAGAATTCAGAAGGATAGAGGAAAAATTATTTTCCCCTCATACATAATCAAGCTCTTCAGAAAATGTCCAATCAATTTTCTGATATGATAACTAATGGGAAGCAGCTGTCTTTTCCCTTTTATTTAAAAAGTGGAATTTATGGGAATGATATGGGGATTAATATTTATAAAGTGCTTTTTGAAAGGAAGAAGCACTGTGATTATTCAGTAGAGCACAGAGTTATTGGAGAATGAGATTAATCTATCTCTTGTAAATCTCTTTAACTAGGCAAAATGGATATGAAAAAGACTTGATCAAAAGTGCACACTGTCAACCTTACCAGTATTTCAGAAAGGTCTGCAGAGCATTACTCCTTCTGCCTCCCTCCTCTCAATATAACTTATCACCAGTACATAACCTTGGTAAGGCTTGTGGACAGCTACTGCCCACACACATTTAGTTGTTCTTTTCAGCAAGATGTCACATCATAAAAAATAGGCTTCCTCCTCAAAATAATGTAGTTTTTTTAAACTGAAGATTTAATGGGTAATACAGAAGACAGTTTAGATTGCCTATACCACAGTAATACTTAGTAATATATCTATAATACATCTTAGATCTATTCCCAAATGTTCTTTCTGACTGACTTGTGTTCATGTCCTAATCTCTTCCAGAGCCTCCAAAACCTTAACTGTTTTCTGGAGCCCTTCAGCTCTGTCCACACTTCACTTCGCAAAACATCAAAGCTTGCTGGCCAGTCAGCTTTTTGCCCCTAAGAAATCAATTCAGGTTCAGAGATTATCAACTGTTACTCAAGTCTGTCCCTAAAGCTTTAGTCCAGTATTCCAGGAACAAATCCTGTTCTCCAGGAAGCAAAGTATTAACACTCAAGAAAGATATAGGGATGAGAGTGTGGGAAGAGAGAGAGAAGCAATTCTGATTTAAAAGAGGAAGATTTTCTTTTTTTCTGTGTGCTAACATCTGGAAATGTATTCCCATCTTTAGATCAAGCTGGTACCTAGAATCTATAATTAAACACAAGATCTCATTTGAGATAAACGATAACATGATGAAATAAAAAATCACACCACCTAAATTTCTTCACCATTCAGTGTGTTTCAATAGACAGCTTTAATCTAAAATAGACTGTGGGCAGAGTTAAGTTCAAGGAAATTGGAAGTAAAAAATAGTTACTGTTTTAAATGATTAAAACAAAGTGTAGCCAGTAAAATATCATAAATATATTCAAGGCAGTAGTCTATACAATAATAAAACAGAATAGTAACACTAGTCTAAGGTTTGAAAAACAAAATTCACCAAGTACATTTGAATATTGAATTGACTTTATCCAAGTATTCATACAGTGATTCTATAGTCAGCAAAAACAAGACCAGGACCTGACTGTGGCTCAGATCAGGAACTCCTTATTGCCAAATTCAGACTGAAATTGAAGAAAGTAGGGAAAACCACTAGACCATTTAGGTATGATCTAAATCAAATCACTTACGATTATACAGTGGAAGTGACAAATAGATTCAAGAGATTAGATTTGATAGAGTATGTGAAGAACTATGGATGGAGGTTCATGACATTGTACAGGAGGCAGTGATCAAGACCATCCCCAAGATAAGAAATGCAAAAAGGCAAAACGATTGTCTGACAAGGCCTTACAAATAGCTGAGAAAAGAAGAGAAGCTAAAGGCAAGGGAGAAAAGGAAAGATATACCCATTTGAATGCAGAGTTCCAAAGAATAGCAAGGAGAGATAAGAAAGCCTTCCTCAGTGATCAATGCAAAGACATAGAGGAAAACAACAGAATGGAGAAGACTAGTGATCTCTTCAAGAAAATTAGAGATACCAAGGGAATATTTCATGCAAAGATGGGCACAATAAAGGACAGAAATGGTATGGATCTAACAGAAGCAGAAGATATTAAGAAGAGGTGGCAAGAATACCCAGAAGAACTATACAAAAAAGATCTTCATGACCCAGATAACCACAATGGTGTGATCACTTACCTAGAGCCAGATATCCTGGAATGCAAAGTCAAGTGGGCCTTAGGAAGCATCACTACGGACAAAGCTAGTGGAGGTGATGGAATTCCAGTGGAGCTATTTCAAATCCTAAATGATGATGCAGTTAAAGTGCTGCACTCAATATGCCAGCAAATTTGGAAAACTCAGCAGTGGCCACAGGACTGGAAAAGGTCAGTTTTCATTCCAATCCCAAAGAAAGGCAATGCCAAAGAATGTTCAAACTACCACACAAGTGCACTCATCTCACACGGTAGAAAAGTAATACTCAAAATTCTCCAAGCCAGGCTTCAACAGTATGTGAACCGTGAACTTCCAGATGTTCTAGCTGGATTTAGAAAAGGCAGAGGAACAAGAGACCAAATTGCCAACATCTGCTGGATCATCGAAAAAGCAAGAGAGTTCCAGAGAAACATCTATTGCTTTATTGACTATGCCAAAGCCTTTGACAGTGTCACAACAAACTCTGGAAAATTCTTCAAGAGATGTGAATACCAGACCACCTGATCTGCCTCCTGAGAAATCTGTATGCAGGTCAAGAAGCAACAGTTAGAACTGGACATGGAACAACAGACTGGTTCCAAATCATGAAAGGAATATGTCAAGGCTGTATATTGTCACCCTGCTTATTTAACTTACATGCGGAGTACATCATGCGAAATGCCAGGCTGGATGAAGCACAAGCTGTAATCAAGATGGCAAGGATAAATGTCAATAACATCACATATGCAGAAGACACCACCCTTATGGAAGAAAGAGAAGAACTAAAGAGCCTCTTGATGAAAATGAAAGAGGAGAGTGAAAAAGTTGCCTTAAAGCTCAACATTCAGAAAACGAAGATCATGGCATCTGGTCCCATCACTTCATGACAAATAGATGGGGAAACAATGGAAATAGTGAGATACTTTGTTTTGGGGGGGCTCCAAAATCACTGCAGATGGTGACTGCAGCCATGAAATACAAAGATGCTTGTTCCTTGGAAGAAAAGCTATGACCAACCTAGATAGCATATTCAAAAGCAGAGACATTACTTTGCCAACAAAGGTCCATGTAGTCAAAGGTACGGTTTTTCCAGTGGTCATGTATGGATGTGGAAGTTGGACTGTAAATAAAGCTGAGTGCCAAAGAATTGATGGTTTTGAACTGTGGTGTTGGAGAGGACTCTTGAGAGTCCCTTGGACTGCAAGGAGATCCAACCAGTCCATTCTGAAGGAGATCAGCCCTGGGATTTCTTTGGAAGGAATGATGCTAAAGCTGAAACTCCAGTACTTTGGCCACCTCATGTGAAGAGTTGACTCATTGGAAAAGACTCTGATGCTGGGAGGGATTGGGGGCAAGAGGAGAAGGGGACGACAGAGGATGAGATGGCTGGATGGCATCACCAACTTGATGGACATGAGTTTGAGTGAGCTCCAGTAGTTGGTGATGGACACGGAATCCTGGCGTGCTGCAGTCCATGGGGTTGCAAAGAGTTGGACATGACTGAGCGATTGAACTGAACTGAATGATTCATAAATTGGACAAGCAGAAAAGAACCCCAAGGAACTGTACAATAGGCTCTTACAGATAGAAGGGAAAAAGAATGGATTGTTTCAAAGCAAGGTCATCTTCCTTTGGGGGATGAAAGGAACTATCAAATGGATTACCTCACTAGTGCTAGTACCTCACTAGGAAATTCCTGACTGACTGGTTAAGATTACATTCTTGATGGAGGTTGAAACTGTAATAGGTTAGGTACTAAGTCTTGGTTTGGTGGCATGGGCTTAGCACAAGTGACTCCATCTTGAGTCTATTGTCTCTTTTTTAAAAATTCCCCTTTTTTGATCATACTCTCAGCTTAATTGAGAGATGTGACAAAAATTTAAGGTGCACTGCTCTGATGTTCTTGTAGGTTTTGTTAATCCTTCTTGTGGTATTCACAGGTCATGATGCTTTTTTGCTTAACATCTGTGATATTCACAGGCCACAACTTCAGATTCACAGTTTTGTTTTGTTTTGTTTTTTTCAGTCAGTCATTCTCTTTGTTCCTTTTCTGACATTCCAGTCTTTGGGAGATCATTTGCTTGGTGGTTTATGGTTGCAAATATGCACTTAAAGCCTTTCAGAGAACCAGTGCATCAGGGAGACCATTATGGTTATTGTAAGTGGGATAATTCCCAGTGCTTGGAGTGCATCTAGAAACCATGGTCCCCAAGATTCAAACTAATCAGAGTCAAGTAAATCAAAGAAAGACAGCTGAAGGGGTCTTTGTAAGCCAAGCAGCTTGCTGAGTGATTATATATAACTAAGTTTCAGCTTCTCCAGAGGAGTTAATTAGGTGCAACAGGATGTTGGCCACAGCACAGACACCTTGCTAAAAGATAATCACAGGCTGTCCTGTTATCAAGAACAACTTTGGGCAGAGAATCTAAGGATTTTTGTTGAGCAGCTATTGCTTCGACAGAAAATCCCATGAATACTTTCAAGAGTTAGGAAGAGGCTTCTGATGATGGCCTCATTTACATTTATTCCTAATCAAGGAAGTAGGGCTCCTGCCAAAAGAAGCGAATCAGAAACTACCAGATAATGCCTATTGAATCTGTGGCTCAGGACTGATAGTCGTGGAGGCCAGTAAAAGTTTAAGGATTTGTAGACCGCACAGGCAGTTTGATTCTGGTTACTTTTGCCTTGTGTTCCTTACTTTGCATAGAGGCCAGATGTAAAGTTCACCAAGTTTGCGATTGTTAATCAGAGACAAGGAAATAGACCAGGGGTTCTCTACCATCTTGGACAGATCAGACTTTTTGATGACAAATCTAGCAATCTGAAAATTTATTCCCCTTAGCAATGGCCTGGGAGATATGGGTGGTGGCCTTACCTTTCCAGGCCAATGCCAGAGTAAAGGACAGAAAGAGATGACAGGGTTTCATGTTTAGTTACAGTATAAAATCTCTTTTTTTCTTTTCAAGTATTTATAATTTGGCTGCACTGGGTCTAGTTGGGACCTTTAGGTGTGGCACATGGGATATTTAGTTGTAGCATTCAAACATTTGGTTGTAGCATGTTGGATCTAGTTCCCTGACCAAGGATCAAACATGGGCCACCAGGATTGGGAGCGTGGGGTTTTAGCCACTGGGCCACCAGGGAAGTCCCACAGTATGAAGTCTTGATCTGGTATCTTGGGAGGAACCAGTCTACCTCAATGTTGGCTACTTCTCTTTCTAGTTTATTTGATTTAGAGGTCTTCAACATTTGCTTAGGGCCAGATTGCAGGTGTAGCCTTCTTCTAAGGTTCAAGTCCCTGAAGTCTGGCTGCCATTTGGGTAGTGAGGAGACTTATTATAGTCCCCTGCAAGGAGATTCAAGGGCAGACTTTGTTCTCAGTGATCCCAAGGAAAAAAGGGGGAGAAAATTGTTAGTTTGGACACTCATATTTGAGGAAACTAGAATGTGGGATCCAGTCCAATTTACAGGTATACAGCAAAACTTCAAAACAGGATTAGAATTTAATATCTACAAAGGTGCAAACTTAATTTTTCTTTCTACAATTATCCCCATTTCTGTTTTTCAAGGATAATCACAGTAAAAGTAATTTGTTTTTGTTACACTTGGCCTGATTACTTACATAAGTGCTGCAAAATAGTGATTAACCATATAAACTTTAAGACTGCATAGCTGAAACCTGGTAAGCAAGGTACCAGGTCTATTTTTCCAAGGGGCTATATTGGCTCCTTAAAGTCAATCTTAGTTTCTTTAAACTGTCATGTCTAAGTCTGTGCACATCTCTCTCAAATATGCCATTCCAGTCAAAGTCTTGGGAATACAGCCAATGTTCTAATTGTGTCCTGTTACAAGGAGAATAGATTCTTATTAAGCTTATGGAAATAACTAACTGTATTGCCATGAAAAGAATATTTTTCCAAAATCTTGAGGGATCAGGTAGGGAGAAAATAATATTTCATCTTTGTTTATAAATATTGTTGTTGTTTGTTTGTTATTTAGTCACTAAGTCATGTCCCACTCTTTGTGACCCCATGGACTATAGCCCACCAGGCTCCTCTGTCCATGGGATTTCCCAGCCAAGAATACTGGAGTATGTTACCATTTCCTCCTACAAGGGATCTTCCCAACCCAGGGATAGAACACATGTCTCCTGTGTCTCCTGCATTGCAGGCAGATTCTTTACCCACTGAGCCATCAGGGAAGCTCAAAATGAAAGTAATAGTCGCTCGATTGTATCTGATTCTGTGATCCATGGACTGTAGCCCACCAGGCTCCTCTGTCCATGGGATTTCCCAGGCAAGAATACTAAACTGGGTAGCCATTCCCTTCTCCAGGAGATCTTTCTGACTCAGGGATCAAACCCGGGTTCAAATCTCCTGCATTGCAGGCAGATTCTTTACCTTCTGAGCTACCAGTGAAACCCCTATATAAAGGTATACTCAATCAAATTGTTGCATGTTATATATAGCTTAAGAAAAAAAGTTTCCTTAAATTTGGAAAAACAAAACATTAAGTAACTAGCTATGTTGCAAACAAAAAATCATAAAAAATAAAGTTATCTTTTTCACTTCGTTTAGTCCCATATAGTTAATACTTGTTTTGCTTGAATCTGGTTTTTCCATTAGATCTTTATGAAAAATGTTATTGGAGTATAGTTGATTTACAATGTTGTGTTAGTTTCAGATGTACAGCAAAGTGATTCAGTTATATATTCATTTCTTCTTAGATTCTTTTCTCATATAGGCTATCACAGAATACTGGATAAGAATATTCCCTGTGCTATAGAGTAGGCTCTTGTTAGTTGTCTATCTTATATGTAGTTGAGTGTGGATGTTCATTCCAAGCACCTGACTTAGCCCTCCCAATGTTTCTCCACTGGTAACCATACATTGTTTCCAATATCTGCAAGTCTGTTTCTGTTTTGTAAATGAGTTCATTTGTACCATTTTTAAAAAAATTAGATTCCACATATGAGAGATATTATATGATGTTTGTCTTTGTCTGATTTCACTTAGTATGACAATCTCTAGGTCCATTCAGGTTGCTGCAAATGGCATTATTTCATTCTTTTCGATGGCTAACATTTCACTGTACCACATCTTCTTTATCCATTCCTCTGTCGATGGACATTTGTATTGCTTCTGTGTATCAGCTATTTTAAATACCGCAATAAGCATTTGACTGCATGTATCCTTTCGAATTGTGATTTTCTCTGGATATGTGTCCAGGAGTGGGATTGCTGGATCATATGTTAGCTCTATTTTTAGCTTTTTAAAGAATCACCACACTGTTGTCCACAGTGGTTGTACCAACTTACATTCCCACTAACAGTGTAGGAGGGTACCCTTTACTCCACAACCTCTCCAGTATTTTTTTGTGTTTTCTGACCTGTATGAGGTGATACCTCATTGTAGTCTTGATTTGCATTTCTCTGATAATTAGTGATGCTGAGCATCTTTCCATGTGCTCTTTAGCCATCTGTATGCCTTCTTTGGAGAAATGTCTATTTAGATCTTCTGCCCATTTTTGTATTTTTTTTTTTTAATTTTACATAGAGTATATGAGCTGTTTGTATATTTTGGAGATTAAACCTTTGTTAGTCACTTTATTTGCAAATATTTTCTCCCATTCTGTGGCTTGTCTTTTCACTTTGTTGATGGTTTCCTTTGCTGTGCTGAAGCTTTTAAGTTTAATTAGATCCCACTTGTCTATTTTTATTTTTATTTTCATTACTCTAGGAGGTGGATCCAAAAAGATATTGCTGCAATTTATGTCAGAGAGTGATCTGCTATGTTTTCCACTAAGAGTTGTATAGTATCTGGCCTTACATTTAGATCTTTGATCCATTTTGAGTTTATTTTTCTGTAATGTTAGAGAATACTCTAATTTTGTTCTTTTACATGTAGTTGTCCAGTTTTCTTAGCACCACTTATTGAAGAGACTGTCTTTTCTCCATTATATATTCTTGCCTCCTTTGTGGTAAATGACTAGACCATAGGTGTGTGGGTTTATTTCTGGATTTTCTATCCTGTGCCATTGATCTGTATTTCTGTTTTTGTGCCAGTACCTTATTGTTTTGATTACTGTAGCTTTGTAGTTAAAATTCTTATACTATTCAGTTCTGTGGTCCTAAAATACCAGAAATCTGTACTTGTCAAAGTCTTTTTCATGAATCTCCTTGCAGATGACTTAATTTTGCAGAAATGCTCTTGCAAAGCTTCAGAGTAAAACAATAACTCTCTGAAAGTGACATAAGATATAAAGATCTGATAAGAGTCCATTAAATAATGGCAGGAGCAAGGAAATCTGCTTATTTCTGTGAAATTTTAAGATAATAACTAGGCTTATGACTGATAGCATTATTCTAGGACATATCAGATTTCCAGGAATTTTACACAATTTTTCTGGAACACATACAACCTATATCAAATACAAACAACATAGAGAAGGCTTAGCATTATTTCTTATTTGACAATTCTTTCCATGTAATTTAAGATATCAAGTAAGCCTAATTAGTTTAATATCTCCCTTTTTATTAAAGAGATACAAGTCTTTTGAGATGTTCTGGGGACCCTCTGGAAAATCTCAGTTAGTTCAAAGTTGAATTCATTTAGAATTTGATTTTTGGAAAGTTTGTTAAAAAATATCAAAGTTGTTTTAAAACACTTGGTCAAATAGGATCATAAGTCATTGTGAAACGATACTTAATTATCCATTTAACCACAATGACAATTAAACCCTTTGCCAGATAAATCAGATCAGATCAGATCAGTCGCTCAGTCGTGTCCGACTCTTTGCGACCCCATGAATCGCAGCATGCCAGACCTCCCTGTCCATCACCAACTCCTGGAGTTCACTCAGACTCACGTCCATCGAGTCAGTGATGCCATCCAGTCATCTCATCCTCTGTCGTCCCCTTCTCCTCTTGCCCCCAATCCCTCCCAGCATCAGAGTCTTTTTCCATGAGTCACCTCTTTGCATGAGGTGGCCAAAGTACTGGAGTTTCAGCTTTAGCATCATTCCTTCCAAAGAAATCCCAGGGCTGATCTCCTTCAGAATGGACTGGTTGGATCTCCTTGCAGTCCAAGGGACTCTCAAGAGTCTTCTCCAACACCACAGTTCAAAGGCATCAATTCTTTGGCGCTCAGCCTTCTTCACAGTCCAACTCTCACATCCATACATGACCATAGGAAAAACCATAGCCTTGACTAGACGAACCTTTGTTGGCAAAGTAATGTCTCTGCTTTTGAATATGCTATCTAGGTTGGTCATAACTTTCCTTCCAAGGAGTAAGTGTCTTTTAATTTCATGGCTGCAGTCACCATCTGTAGTGATTTTGGAGCCCCCAAAAATAAAGTCTGACACTGTTTCCACTGTTTCCCCATCTATTTCCCATGAAGTGATGGGACCAGATGCCATGATCTTCGTTTTCTGAATGTTGAGCTTTAAGCCAACTTTTTCACTCTCCACTTTCACTTTCATCAAGAGGCTTTTGAGTTCCTCTTCACTTTCTGCCCTAAGGGTACTGTCATCTGCATATCTGAGGTTATTGATATTTCTCCCGGCAATCTTGATTTCAGCTTGTGTTTCTTCCAGTCCAGCGTTTCTCATGATGTACTCTGCATATAAGTTAAATAAGCAGGGTGACAATATACAGCCTTGACAAACTCCTTTTCCTATTTGGAACCAGTCTGTTGTTCCATGTCCAGTTCTAACTGTTGCTTCCTGACCTGCATACAAATTTCTCAAGAGGCAGATCAGGTGGTCTGGTATTCCATCTCTTTCAGAATTTTCCACAGTTTCTTGTGATCCACATAGTCAAAGGCTTTGGCATAGTCAATAAAGCAGAAATAGATGTTTTTCTGGAACTCTCTTGCTTTTTCCATGATTCAGCGGATGTTGGCAATTTGATCTCTGGTTCCTCTACCTTTTCTAAAACCAGCTTGAACATCAGGAAGTTCACAGTTCACATATTGCTGAAGCCTGGCTTGGAGAATTTTGAGCATTACTTTACTAGCGTGTGAGATGAGTGCAATTGTGTGGTAGTTTGAGCATTCTTTGGGCATTGCCTTTCTTTGGGATTGGAATGAAAACTGACCTTTTCCAGTCCTGTGGCCACTGCTGAGTTTTCCAAATTTGCTGGCATATTGAGTGCAGCACTTTCACAGCATCATCTTTCAGGATTTGGAATAGCTCCACTGGAATTCCATAACCTCCACTAGCTTTGTTCGTAGTGATGCTTTCTAAGGCCCACTTGACTTCACATTCCAGGATGTCTGGCTCTAGGTCAGTGATCACTCCATCGTGATTATCTGGGTCGTGAAGATCTTTTTTGTACAGTTCTTCTGTGTATTCTTGCCATCTCTTCTTAATATCTTCTGCTTCTGTTAGGTCCATACCATTTCTGTCCTTTATCGAGCCCATCTTTGCATGAAATGTTCCCTTGGTGTCTCCCATTTTCTTGAAGAGATCTCTAGTCTTTCCCATTCTGTTGTTTTCCTCTATTTCTTTGCATTGATCGCTGAAGAAGGCTTTCTTATCTCTTCTTGCTATTCTTTGGAACTCTGCATTCAGATGTTTATATCTTTCCTTTTCCTCTTTGCTTTTCGCTTCTCTTCTCTTCACAGCTATTTGTAAGGCCTCCCCAGACAGCCATTTTGCTTTTTTGCATTTCTTTATCTTGGGGATGGTCTTGATCCCTGTCTTCTGTACAATGTCACAAACCTCATTCCACAGCTCATCAGGCACTCTATCTATCAGATCTAGGCCCTTAAATCTATTTCTCACTTCCACTGTATAATCATAAGGGATTTGACTTAGGTCATACCTGAATGGTCTAGTGGTTTTCCCTACTTTCTTCAATTTAAGTCTGAATTTGGCAATAAGGAGTTCATGGTCTGAGCCACAGTCAGCTCCTGGTCTGGTTTTTGGTCACTGTATAGAGCTTCTCCATCTTTGGCTGCAAAGAATATAATCAATCTGATTTCGGTGTTGACCATCTGATGATGTCCATGTATAGAGTCTTCTCTTGTGTTGGTGGAAGAGGGTGTTTGTTATGACCAGTGCATTTTCTTGGCAAAACCCTATCAGTCTTTGCCCTGGTTCATTCCATATTCCAAGGCCAAATTTGCCTGTTACTCCAGGTGTTTCTTGACTTCCTACTTTTGCATTCCAGTCCCCTATAATGGAAAGGACATCCTTTTGGGGTGTTAGTTCTAAAAGGTCTTGTAGGTCTTCATAGAACCATTCAACTTCAGCTTCTTCAGCGTTACTGGTTGGGGCATAGACTTGGATTACTGTGATATTGAATGGTTTGCCTTGGAAACGAACAGAAATCATTCTGTGCCAGATAAATACAGAAAGTTAAATAGTTGTTTTTAAAAAATGATCTTAGCTTTTTTAATAGAGAAGATTGGGTGTGCTTAAGTAAGCAAAGACCTGATAAAGACAATGCAGAAAATTTTTTTTGCCAAAACACAGAATCTTTGTTTCCTAGGCAGATTATTTTAAAAGATAAAGAATCTTTCACAATTTCTTACACAGAAGAAAATGTATTTTATATTTTTTAGGAACATATGCGTTCTCATAACAAACTTTTCAATGTGGCACAAGATATGTTTACTACTAGACTCAAATATATTTAGGTTCTCTGTAAAATTAAGACCCAAATGGATAAACTATATTCAATAATTAATGTTTCAGTATTTTATCTTACTTGGAAATCATCTAGATATTTAATAAGTATCCATCATTTAATTTAACTAAGGTAAACTTTAAGGATTCAGGTTACCAAAAAGATTTGTGAACTATTTGCAAAGTTCACATAAAAACTTCTTATCCTGCTTATATATATTTAATTTACTGATTCTTAACAAAAAAAATATTATACTACCCACAAAAGAGGTCTCTTATCCTGCTTATATATATTTAATTTACTTATTCTTAACAAAAAAATATTATACTACCCACAAAAGAGGCCTCCCTGGTGGCTCAGTGGTAAAGAATCTGCCTGCAATGCAGGAGACGTGGGAGACTCAGGTTCAGTCCTTGGGTAGAGAAGATCCCCTGGAAGAGGGCATGGCAACCTACTCCAGTATCCTTGCCTGGAGAATCTCATGGACAGAGGCACCTGGTGGGTTGCAGTCCATGGGGTTGCAAAGCGTCGGACACAACTGAGGCTACTGAACACAGCACACAGCACCCACAAAAACTACATGTGACATGAGACAAAGATAGCCAGTATTTCCAGCTCTATTTCTGACTGGCAAATTTTGTAACTAAGGACTTTGGTTTCCTAAGGCCAGAAGTTTGTAAAACTTGCAAGCCTTTTGAGATACATGAGGAAAGTTTTTGAGTTGGTAAAAATAGGTGAACTTTGATGCCTCTAGAGTTGCATTTCTAGTTTTGTGAAGATTCGTAAGATAAAACAGTTCCTCTCAATTCCTCAAAGAATTGGATTGCAGCTTAAATGACATCATAGGTTGACCCATGCACCCAACAACATCTTTAATTTGCGTTTTTTATATTAGGGAAAAGATTTCTAGATAAGATGGAAATCAAAAGATTTCTATAGTCTGGATTTAGAAACTATTTGCCTTTGGAATGTTTTAGTAAACCCTTTCATAAAGGCTTTAAAAAGTTTTTTTTTTTTTTCTTTTTTCTTCCTCTCTGGGAATGTAGTTTCGTTTAAGCTGAAGAGAGGAAAGAAAAAAATAATTTCTATCAGGCTCTGAATATTAGCTGCCAATTTCTGACCAAATTCTGACCATGGAGCTTCTTAAAAAACAAAACAAAACTTTAAAATATCTTGTCAGGTTTCAGCTGGCATAAAGAGTTAAGTATTCCTAGCAGTATTAAACAACTCCATGTGAAACAGGAGAGAACAGGATAGGGCACAAACTTTAAAAGAATGACATAGCCCAAGGACACAGCATAAACTGATTTATTCAGTTCAGTCACTCAGTTGTGTCCAACTCTTTGCGACCCCATGGACTGCTGCATACCAGGATTCTCTGTCCATCACCAACTCCCAGAGCCTACCCAAACTCATGTCCATTGCGTCGGTGATATCCAAACATCTCATCTTCTGTCATCCCCTTCTCTTCCTGCCTTCAGTCTTTCCCAGGATCAGGGTCTTTTCCAGTGTGTCAGTTCTTCCCATCAGGTGGCCAAAGTATTAGAGTTTCAGCTGCAGCATCAGTCCTTCCAATGAATATCAGGACTGATTTCCTTTAGGATTGACTGGTTGAATCTTCTTGCAGTTCAAAGGACTCTCAAAGGTTTTCTCCAACACCACAGTTCAAAAGCATCAATTCTTTGGCGCTCAGCTTTCTTTATAGTCCAACCCTCACATCCATACATGACCACAGGAAAAACCATAGCCTTGACTAGACGGACCTTTGTTGGCAAAGTAATGTCTCTGCTTCTTAATATGCTGTCTAGGTTGGTCATAGCTTTTCTTCCAAGGAGTATGCGTCTTTTTATTTCATGGCTGCAGTCACCATCTGCAGTGATTTTGGAGCCCCCCCAAAACAAAGTATCTCACCATTTCCATTGTTTCCCCATCTATTTGTCATGAAGTGATGGGACCAGATGCCATGGTCTGAGTTTTCTGAATGTTGAGCTTTAAGGGAACTTTTTCACTCTCCTTTTTCACTTTCATCAAGAGGCTCTTTAGTTCTTCTCTTTCTGCCATAAGGGTGGTGTCTTCTGCATATCTGAGGTTATTGGCATTTATCCTTGCCATCTTGATTCCAGCTTGTGCTTCATCCAGCCTGGCATTTTGCATAATGTACTCCGCATGTAAATTAAATAAGCAGGGTGACAATACACAGCCTTGACGTACTCCTTTCCTGATTTGGAACCAGTCTGTTGTTCCATGTCCAGTTCTAACTGTTGCTTCTTGACCTACATACAGATTTCTCAGGAGGCAGATCAGGTGGTCTGGTATTCACATTTCTTGAAGAATTTTTCAGAGTTTGTTATGACACAGTCAAAGGCTTTGGCATAGTCAATAAAGTAAAAATAGTTGTTTCTCTGAAACTCTCTTGCTTTTTTGATGATCCAGTGGATGTTGGCAATTTGATCTCTGGTTCCTCTGCCTTTTCTAAATCCAGCTAGAACATCTGGAAGTTCACGGTTCACATACTGTTGAAGCCGGGCTTGGAGAATTTTGAGTATTACTTTTCTACCGTGTGAGATGAGTGCACTTGTGTGTTAGTTTGAGCATTCTTTGGCATTGCCTTTCTTTGGGATTGGAATGAAAACGGACCTTTTCCAGTCCTGTGGCCACTGCTGAGTTTTCCAAATTTGCTGGCATATTGAGTGCAGCACCTTCACAGCATCATCATTTAGGATTTGAAATAGCTCCACTGGAATTCCATCACCTCCACTAGCTTTGTTCATAGTGATGCTTCCTAAGGCCCACTTGACTTCACATTCCAGGATGTCTGGCTCTAGGTGAGTGATCACACCATCGTGATTATCTGGGTCATGAAGATGTTTTTGTGTATTTCTTCTGTGTATTCTTGCCACTTCTTCTTAATATCTTCTGCTTCTGTTAGATCCATACCATTTCTGTCCTTTATTGTATCCATCTTTGCATGAAATATTCCCTTGTTATCTCTAATTTTCTTGAAGAGATCACTAGTCTTTTCCGTTCTATTGTTTTCCTCTATGTCTTTGCATTGATCACTGAGGAAGGCTTTCTTATCTTTCCTTGCTATTCTTTGGAACTCTGCATTTGAATGGGTATATCTTTCCTTTTGTCCCTTGCCTTTAGCTTCTCTTCTTTTCTCAGCTATGTGTAAGGCCTTGTCAGACAACCATTTTGCCTTTTTGCATTTCTTTATCTTGGGGATGGTCTTGATCACTGCCTCTTGTACCATGTCAGGAACCTCCATCCATAGTTCTTCAGGCACTCTGTCTTTCAGATCTAATCCCTTGAATCTATTTGGCACTTCTACTGATTAGAGCCAGATAAATCCAAGATGGCAAACAAGTTGAATTCCACTATACTCTGAGCCTTAATATACATTCATTGCAAAATTTCAGCAAGCTACATAACACAACCACCAGTGTCATGAAAGTTCTGAGGCCAGTCCTCAAAGGATAAACAGTGGTCAGTGGCCCAATTCCTGGAATTCTCCACTCCTCCCCTGGAATAGTTGGAATAATCCTCCCACTCATTAACCACACCATATTTCACTGCCACTCTCTCCTGAAATGGCCCACGCTCAATCTGTGGAGTGTTGCTCTCTAAATGAATCCAATTCTTACCTATCACTTTGTCTCTCAGAGAATCCTTCTGCCATGAGACATCAAGAGCCTGAGCTTCATTAAGTCCTGAAAACGAGTGTATGACCTCAGCTAAAAGACCATGGGTTCAAGTCCCAAACTGGATTTTAGCTAGGTTCGAGTTTCAGCTGTGTGGGTTTACATCCCAGTCAGAGGTACATGGTTTTCCTTGGACTCTAGAGACATCCCCAAAGAGGATGGATGCAAAAGATATTTCATTTTCCTCTTTCTATTGGGTACTATACATTTAGAAGAGCTGACTTCAGTAATAATTCTCACTGTTAGTTTCTGCCTGTTTTCCTGGGTCCCCATCTGCAGCTTTGGTATCTACTAGAAATTGGCAACATTTTCCTTTCATTTTAATTTTTGTTTTCCCTTGTCTCTTTAGGAGAATAACATTGAATCATAAAATTGAAACACTGAAATGTAAAATCCCACATTGAAATATAAAATCAAATTGGGGGAGCATCTATATGGGACCTTTTCCTTAAGAGTAGATATGGAGATGTCTCCAAGGTCATTAATTTGGTGGACTTTTGTTTATAGTCATGCAAAGGCAATTCAGCAACTAACCACCATCACTACCAAAAGCAATTCAGACATATTACTAGAATGAATTCTCAAATAAATGAGGATAGAGGGAAGCAGTAGGAGTTACATCAGGCTTATTTGTTTAGGTACCTCTTATATCATTAATTTTTCACTAACCTTTGCAATAAATCTTTTAATGAAGCTATTTTGGAATTCTGAAAACTTTTGAAGGCTTCTGCATACCGATTAAAATAGGTATCCCACTCTGCTTGCTTAATCTGAGAACCTTAACTTTCAAGCGCACTTCCTAAATGATCTTATCTAATTGAAACATTCCTCGTAATGGCCATGGTTATTTCCCTGAGTGCTGACAACAGTTTGGTAGGACCCTTAACTGCAAATGGAGTTTAACCCATGTTTCTGTCCAGCCATATCTAACCACAAATAGGATGTAACCCCTCATTTCTGTCTCAGTATTTTGGGAGGTTCCCAAATCGATGGTTACCAACCTATGTTCTCATGACACAAAATAATGACCTTGTCTGATTCTAGGCTGTTTTTAGTAATATTTTGCCATTTTGTAGATATTTATTGCTTCTAGGGCTCTAATTCTTAGACATAAAATAAGCAAGTATTCTGGAAGGTGGCGTGCTTAACTCTTTAGACTTTAAGGATTCTGTCTCTTTTAGTTAAACCTTTTGGTCTCTTGGAGCCAAACTAATATCTGAGAGGGATGTGCCACTCATCCCTCTCAAAATTGGGAATTGTGCATGATTTCACACACAGTATCTTGTTGTACAGAAATTTTCTTGAGGTTGGTGGATGCCCTAGAGTCAATTTAACTCATTCTGTAATCAACTTACTCTAACATGGCAGGAGTCTTAGAGTGAGCGGGCAAGCACTCTAACAGCTTTGAAATGCTCAACCAAGGTTCATCAATTCTGCACCCCTCCCCCCCCCCTTTTTTTCCAGCTTCTGAGATTCCCATTAGCAGTGGCCCTTACTGGACCCACTTCAGCTCAAGTCAAACCTAGTCTGACCTCAGTTTAGTTCTGGACCCAAACCATTTTTAAAGATGGACCCAGTCCAGTGTTTAAATCAGATCCAGTCTGACTCTGGCCAGTTACCACCAACAGATTCCAATGTGGAATCTTGGGATTGAGAAAAGACCTGAACCAGCAGACCAGAAAGGATGAGAACTGTGGGCTGATTCCAAAATAAGGAGGGACTACAGCTGCCACTGGTAGTTCCCACTGTGGAATCAGGGACAGAATCAAGGGCTTGGGTTCCCAAGAAATGGGGAACTGTGAAAAGCCAGTTAGACTGGGAGCTAGATGCAGACAGCTAAGCTCAGAACTGAGAGGAACTTAACACCTGGGCCTCAGAAGACAGAACTCAAAAGGGTTCATGGCTACTATGCCAGTGTTTCTCATTGTCCCAAAGCTGGTGTAGTCTCCTTTGATCCCACTGCTGCCAGCAAGTCTGTTAAAAAAGTCAACTCAGTAAATTTGAAGATCTCATTGGCTTTATTCAGTGATTCAAGAATCAGGAAATATCCTATATGGATATTCTGAGGACTGCACAAAATGGAAGACTTTTATAGGCAGAAGGGGGAAAAGTATGGATTGTTTCAGATAAGGTCATCTTCCTTTACAGGATGAAAAAAGTCTATCAGGGAATTGCTTCCTTAGCGCTGACTAGGAAATTCTAGACTGGATGATTAAGATTGTACTCCTGAGGGAGGTTGAGTCTACAGTTAGGTTAGGTATTAAATGTTGATTTGGTGACATGGGTTTAGCACCTGTGACTCCATTTTGGGCCTGTTGTCTCTTTCTTAACAGAAAAAAAAAATGCATAAAACTTGAGTGAAAGATAACATTCTAATGTTTAAAATAAGCAAGTAGATAAACTTGCCTTTGGGTGATTTAATTTAAAATTCAAAATGTTCAGAGAGGTAATGAAACAAATATAGGTAAAATGTAAAATGCAGAGAAAGTGTTAACAGTTGTGTAAAGATAAATGAGAGTTGGACCATAAAGAAAGCTGAGTGCCAAAGAATTGTTGCTTTTGAACTGTGGTGTTGGAGAAGACTCTTGAGAGTCCCTTGGACTGCAAGGGGATCCAAACAGTCAATCCTAAAGGAAATCAACCCTGAATATTCACTGGAAGGACTGATGCTGAAGCTGAAGCTCCATCATCAGCATATTTGGCCACCTGATAGGACGAACTGACTGACTGGAAAAGACCCTGATGCTGGGAAAGATGGAAGGCAGGAGGAGGAGGGAATGACAGAGGATGAGATGGTAGGATGGCATCACCAACTCCATGGACATGAGTTTGAGCAAGCTCTAGGAGTTGGTGATGGACAGGGATCACCTGTTGGTGATGGCGTGCTGCAGTCCAGGGGGTTGCAAAGAGTTGGACATGACTTAGTGAACAGAACTGAAAGATAAACTGAGGCATTAACCTTTCTGGGAGTTTATTTGAATAAAATTTGATTCAAACTGGGCTGCACCAGAATAGTAATGGTTAGGAGTGCTCCTCCAATAGGAGCCAGGAGAAAGACTTTGTGTATAGAGAAGGTATGGAAGCTAGGAAAGGAAATTATTTGGCTGCATGTGTGTGTGCTCAGTTATGTCCAGCTCTTTGTGACCCCTTGAACTGTAGCCCACCAGGCTCCTCTGTCCATGGGATTATCCTGACAAGAATACTGGAGGGGGTTGTCATTTCTTTCTCCAGGGGATCTTCCCAACCAGGAACCGAACTTGAGTCTCCTGCACTGGCAGGTGGATTCTTTACTGCTGGGCCACCAGGGAAACCATGGCTTAAAAATTAGTTGGCTGTTTGTGATTGGTTGTCCTTTGGTTTCAATCTCTTAACCTTGAGGCATTTATAGGCTTAAGTTTCAGTTTGCTTACATTGGCCACGACTTCAGTCTAATGTCCTCCTTGTGTAGTTAATTTGACGTACTAAACACTACAAAACAGACCATAAAATTAAATTTAAAGAATGTTTATAAAGATGACTCATCAAATGACATAATTTTCAATATTTAAATGGATAAAACACAGCATTTTAAAATAAATTATTCAAGAGTTTCAGGGGCTTGCCTGGTGGCTCAGTGGTAAAGATCCACCTGACAAATATACAGTGAGGCAAAGACAGCCTCTTCAATAAGTGGTGCTGGGAAAACTGGACAGCTACATGTGAAAGAATGAAATTAGAACACTTCATAACACCATACACAAAGATAAACTCAAAATGGATCGAAGACCTAAATGTAAGAACAGAAACTATAAAACCCTTAGAGGAAAACCTAGGCAGAACACTCGATGACATAAATCAAAGCAGGATCCTCTATGACCCACCTCCTAGAGTAATGGAAATAAAAACAAAAATAAACAAGTGGGACTGGATTAAACTAAAAAGCTTTTGCACAGCAAAGGAAACTATAAGCAAGGTGAAAAGACAACCCTCAGAATGGGAGAAAATAATAGCAAATGAAACAACTGACAAAGGATTAATTTCCAAAATATACAAGCAGCTTGTACAACTCAATACCAGAAAAACAAACAACCCAATCAAAAAGTGGGAAAAAGACCTAAACAGACGTTTCTCCAAAGAAGACATACAGAAGGCTAACAAACACATGAAAAAATGCTCAATATCACTCATTATTAGAGAAATGAAAATCAAAATGACAATGAGATATCACTTCACACCAGTCAGAATGGCCATCATCAAAAAGTCTACAAACAGTAAACGCTGAAGAAGGTGTGGAGAAAAGGGAATGCTCTTTCACTATTGGTGGGAATGTAAATTGATACAGCCACTATGGAAGACGGTAGGAGATTCCTTAAAAAACTAGCAATAAAACCACCATGCTGCTACTGCTACTGCTAAGTCGCTTCAGTTGTGTCCGACTCTCTGCAACCCCATAGACGGCAGCCCACCAGGCTCGCCCGTCCCTGGGATTCTCCAGGCAAGAACACTGGAGTGGGTTGCCATTTCCTTCTCCAATGCATGAAAGTGAAAAGTGAAAGTGAAGTCGCTCAGTCATGTCCGACTCTTTGAGACCCCATGGACTGCAGCCTACCAGGCTCCTTCGTCCATGGGATTTTCCAGGCAAGAGTACTGGAGTGGGGTACCATTGCCTTCTCTAAAAACTACCATATGACCCAGTATTCCCAATCCTAGGTATATATCCTGAGGAAACCAAAACTGAAAAATACACATGTACCCCAATGTTCATTTGCAATAACTAGAACCTAGATGTCCATCGACAGATGAATGGATAAAGAAGTTGTGGTACATATACACAATGGAATATTACTCAGACATAAAAAGGAACACCTTTGAGTCAGTTCTAATAAGGTGGATGAACCTAGAGCCTATTATACAGAGTGAAGTAATCCAGAAAGAATAAGATAAATATCATATACTAACACATATATACAGAATCTAGAAAGATGGTACAAGAATTTATATGCAGGACAGCAATGGAGAAACAGACATAGAGAATAGACTTATGGACATGAGAAGACGGGAGGAGAGGGTGAGATATATGGAGAGAGTAACATGGAAACTTACATTACCATATGTAAAATAGATAGCCAATGGGAATTTGCTGTATGTCTCAGGGAACTCAAACAGGGGCTCTGTATCAACTTAGAGGGGTGGAATGGAGAGGGAGATGGGAGGGAGGCTCC
Organism: Bos javanicus; assembly: GCF_032452875.1. NCBI lineage: Eukaryota > Metazoa > Chordata > Mammalia > Artiodactyla > Bovidae > Bos > Bos javanicus. Next base: position 43,442,873 of record NC_083869.1, on the reverse strand, counting down.
AGAGGGAGGGGATATATGTATACCTATGGCTGATTCATGTTGAAGTTTGATAGAAAACAACAAAATTCTGTAAAGCAATTATCCTTCAATTAAAAATTTTAAAAAATTAAAAAAAATAAAAGAATCCATCTGCTAATGCAGGAGATATGGGTACAATCTCTGGGTTAGGAAGATTCTCTGAAGAAGGAAATGACGACCCACTCCAGTATTCTTGCCTGGGAAATCCCATGGACAGAGGAGCCTGGCAGCTGTAGTCCATGGGTCGCAAAAGAATCAGACACGACTTAGTGACTAAACAACATATTATCAGGGATAATTATGAAACGGGATAGAGCACTGAACTCCCTCGGAAGAGAGAATTATCACCTCGGTAGGAATTATTCTTAGGGTGAACACATCTAGTGTGGCCCACCTCTGTGCAGCTCTGAGACCTGGGGAGGCCAAATTGCCACCAATGACAGAGGTTGTTATTGCTTTGGATGATTCTTTTCATTGTTGCAGATTTAAAATGTTGGCAATCTTGTTTAAACAATGCTTGAAGAGTAATGAATTGACATGCTTTGTGTGTATTTTCTAATTCTTTCAAGCAGATCTCCAAATATTAGGATAGTAGGGGGAAATGTGTGTTACAGTGGGTAACTACACTTTGTCTACAGCACATCCTTCCAGGTTATCTGACAGTGATTTTGTGGGGAATATTTCACAATTCCAACATTTGTAGATAACGATACAACAAAAAACGATTCTTGTCTATAGACATACAAGCTCTGTTCTGTGCTCAGTTGCTCAGTCTTGTCTGACTTTTTGCAATCCCATGGGCTATATAGCCTACCAGTCTCCTCTGTCCATTGGATTTCTCAGGTGAGAATATTCCAGTGGGTTGCCATTTCCTTCTCCAAGCTCTGCCCTATAGAAATTCAATTCACTTTCTTCCTTTCATTGAGGAACTAAGCTAGTTTTGCCTCTTTTTCCATATTCATTTCAACATGCCTTATCTATAAATGTGTCTGCTCTTTGAATTCTCCTTTGAACAGATTATAGAATTTTACCCATTAATGAGTTAGGAAAAGCTTTAATATGTGCTTACTTTCGGATCTGTATGAATTATAATTTACTGTTTTTTTTTTTAATTGATCTTTAACGTTACTTAAGAAACAAGCTTCCATTTATAGCCAATTAGTTGAAATGAGTGATCAGAACTTCTATGTCAGAGGCATGCTGTATCTGCCCATACCAATTAAACATATTCTCTGCTTAGTGAATATGGTAAAGAACTTTTTGCACTAATTAGCTTCTCACTAATCAATCATTTTCAGTCTGATCAGCTTCTCTGCAACGGATGCAGGAAAGGATGGCTCGCCCAAGTGTAATCTCTGTAACTACCAGTTCTTTCTGTGTCTTTCTACATAACAGTTCTTTCAGACTGTTTTTCCTTTCTTATAGGGCTGGTACTATTCTGTGAAGTACAGAACTGAATTTGCTGTTGATCTCAAAACTGCTGACTGTTCAATTACACTTTATGCAGAATTATTGTTGTTTAGTCGCTAAATCCTGTCCCACTCTTTGTGACCCCATGGGCTGTAGCCTGCCAGGCTCCTCTGTGCGTGTAAATCTCCAGGCAAGAATACTGGAGTGGGTTGCCATTTCCATATCCATGGGATTGAGTCCATGTCTCTTGTGTCTCCTGCATTGGCAGGTAGGTTCTTTACCGCTAGCACCAACTGGGAAGCCCCAGGAGTCCTGTGACTCTTGTCCTAATCATTAACTGTTTGAGCCTACTCTCTGGGACTTGAAGGCCTATGGGCTTTTGTAAACACGCAAGTCCCCCCCCACCGCCCCCCGCCCCTCAGCCACCCACCCAAGATCCTGCTTGGATTCAGAGGGATAGGACAGTAAGTAATACTGGGTAATCTATATGAATTGTTTCTTTTTTTTTTTCCTACATCTCTCTAGAAGGTAACATAAACATATTTCTTTTTCTGTTAGAATTTTGTATCTAATCTAAAGATATACTCAATAAGCATGGAAATCTTAACTAAGATGTAAATTTTTCTTTAAAAGGGGCATAAAAAAATAAAATCCATTACTTAGAATTCTTTACCCAATTACTTTCACTCTATCATAGTTTCTGAGGATGCCAGCTGTGTTTTCCTTGTGGTAAAGACAGGCAATTTGAGTAAATTAAAGAATGTTTGCAATTGATGTGTACAGAGCTGTCCTTGGAAGTGTACATGGTATTCTCAAGATGAAAGACTCTAATAAGTGTTTTGTCTTTTCAGTGTTAGGACTGGTAAGATGATGTCCTTTTTCTTTCTCAATTATGATTATAAAACCAACATGACCTGAAATTTTATATAATAATATCTGTATGAGTTTCCTAGGGCTGCTCCTGCAAAATACCACTGCCTGGTGGGTTAAAATAGCAGCAATTTATTGTGTCACAGTTCTGAAAGTAGAAATCAGAGATAAGATGTTGGCAGGGTTAGTTCTTCCTAATAACTATGAAGAAGACTCTATTTCATATCTCTCTCTCATCTGGTCGTCAACTGGCAATATTTGTTGTTCCTTAGCTTGTGGAAACATTACCCCAGTCTCTGCCTTTTTCTTCACATAGTGTTCTCTGAATATGTATGTTTGTGTCCAAATTTCTCCTTTTTATAAGGACACCAGTCATACTGGTCCAATATGATCTTGTCCTAACTTAATTAACTACATGTATGATGATGATAGCATATTCAAAAGCAGAGACATTACTTTGCCAACAAAGGTCTGTCTAGTCAAGGCTATGGTTTTTCCTGTGATCATGTATGGATGTGAGAGTTGGACTGTGAAGAAGGCTGAGTGCCAAAGAATTGATGCTTTTGAACTGTGGTGTTGGAGAAGACTCTTGAGAGTCCCTTGGACTGCAAGGAGATCCAACCAGTCCATTCTGAAGGAGATCAGCCCTGGGATTTCTTTGGAAGGAATGATGCTAAAGTTGAAACTCCAGTACTTTGGCCACCTCATGGGAAGAGTTGACTCATTGGAAAAGACTCTGATGCTGGGAGGGATTGGGGGCAGGAGGAGAAGGGGACGACAGAGGATGAGATGACTGGATGGCATCACTGACTCGATGGACATGAGTCTGGGTGAACTCTGGGAGTTGGTGATGGACAGGGAGGCCTGGCATGCTGTGATTCATGGGGTCGCAAAGAGTTGGACATGACTGAGCGACTGAACTGAACTGAATGATAATGCTAAAGCTGAAACTCCAGTACTTTGGCCACCTCATGTGAAGAGTTGACTTATTGGAAAAGACTCTGATGCTGGGAGGGATTGGGGTCAGGAGGAGAAGGGGACGACAGAGGATGAGATGGCTGGATGGCATCATTGACTCGATGGACGTGAGTCTGGGTGAACTCTGGGAGTTGGTGATGGACAGGGAGGCCTGGCGTGCTGTGATTCATGGGGTCGCAAAGAGTCGGACACAACTGAGCGACTGAACTGAACTGAACTGATGATGACCCTATTTCCAAATAACATCACATTCTGAGGTGCTAGGGGTTAGGACTTTAACACATAAACTTTGTCGAGACACAATTCAGCCCAAGAGAATATCACTCACTGGACACCTTCCATATGATTTGGTCAAAGCATAAGCACATAATTATCGGAAGGTGTTTTCAAAAAGTTTTTCACAGTATTGAGACAATTTACTCATTGTCAGCACATTACTTAGTCAAAAAGAGCCTTACATTCTGATTGTTTATCAAATACAGATGATTGTTAGTGTCCTGTGTGGTTGCTGGTATTGTGAATTATCTGCACGTATTATAAGACTATTATTACCTGATAGCACAGCTTTTGTTTTTGGTAACTACAAGGAGAGCATGTTTCTCCAAATTTCTTGTGATAGTGATTACTATAGCACATAGATTAAGCTCATGAGAGTTGTGTTGGTACCACTGGAGCAGTTTCTACATCAGGCTGGGGATGTCAAAGTCAAGGCTTACTCTGGGGGGAAGCCAGAAGGCAAGATGTCTGGTATAGTTTCTCTGTTTTTTTCTTTTCTCCCTCCATCTCCCTGGTTCCCTAGGTCAAGTGGAATACAGTGGGAATGTTTGCTTGATAGTAGCTGTGTTTAGAATCAGACCTGGGCAGTGATAATGCATGCAGAATATACCCAGAGTGTAATACTAAAATAGTATGTATATCCAAGTTTATAAAATAAATTTCTTTTTACTCATTTATTCATGCATATATCCATTCAGCAGTCATTGAGAACCTCTATAGATTAAGGGTTAAGGTCAAGTGCTTGGGAGTTAAGATATATATGAATTATAATCTAGATTCTATTATTAACTAATTACATGACCTTGGGCATTTTCTTTATATTTCTGAAACTCAATTTTCTTATCTGTATATATTTGAAATAATAATACTGTCTTGATAGATTACATTATACATTTGGGGGTAAGAACCCCCATATCTCAATAGCCTGAAATGACAAAAGTTTGTTTCCTTCTTAAGCTACATGTCCTTCATTGCTGGCTAAGTTCTCTATACCACATGGGCTGTCCTCCAGAACCACAGAGCAGCCAATATTTGGAACATTTCCCATTGCTATGGGAGAGGGAAAAAGAGATCTAGAGGAGCATTTTTATCATTTTTGCTCATAACATACTGGCCAGAATCAGTCACTGACCCACTCAACCACAAGGGACCAGGAATTGCTTTACTATCACGGAGAGTGGGAAAGACCTGGTGAACAACACACAGACTGTCACAAACTCCCTTCTGTAGGGTATAAAGAAGGATTTCATGCAATTATTTGTGTGTGTAAATATATAAAGTGCCTGGTACAGTGACTGATAGGTGCATGTTAGACTCTCAGTAATAATAGTAGCTATTATTATTCTTGTACATTATCACTATTAATCACCTGTATATGCCAAGCACTGAGCTAGGTACTGGGAAGCCATGGGCTACCAGTGAAACTCCAACTGGGGGCAAGGAGTGAGACAGCTGTGACTTAGGAAGGCTATCATCCCTTACCTTGAATGAACAAATTAATAAACCCAGTTTGTTAATTGATCATAAGGGAAGTGGGCTAAAGCAGTGTCTAAATATTGTCTCATTTAATCCTCACCCCATCCTATAAATTAAGGATATTTATGCCAGTTCACAAATGAGGTAATTACCTCATTTGCTTACACTAATTACCTTTTAAAAGGACTACCAATTTTTACTCCCATCAACAATATATAATAATAATGCATATTTCCTTGAATCTTCTCCACAACTTCCAGTTACCAATCTTTTAAATGTTTATTAGGAGACATTTAGGGAAATAAATAAAAATAAATGGCTGCTTTAGTATATATTTCTCTGATTACTCAAGAAGCAGAGAATAATTTCTTATGCTCACTGACTATTTGTGCTTTTGTGTACTGATAATTCATATCTTTTGCCCATTTTCTTGTTGGATTGTTGATTTTTTCTTATTGATTTGCAAGAGTCCTTTAAATATTCTAATAGCAATTATTTGTTATATATGTTACAAATATTTTCTCTAAGTCTGTTGCTTCTCTTTAATATTATATGTATCTTTTACTAATACAGAATTTAAAATCTTATATGTGTATGTATCATATATTGGTCAGTCTTTTCTCATGGCTTCTGGACTTTATATGTCAATTCAGAATATCTTTCCTACTGAAATAAAAATAATTCTTTATATTTTGTTCTATTCAGTTTCTTTTCATAGTTTACTTTTTAGACAAGACAAAATTAACTTTTGCATAAGTTCTGAGATCGGGATCTAATTTTATCTTTTCCTAGAGGAGTCATTTGTTTCAAATTCAATTATTGATTTGGAAATTCTTAATTACATACATACACACACACACACACACAAAGACACACACACAGTTTTCTAGACTATTTTCCCCCCATTGGCATTGCTACAGTGTTTTAGAAACCATAGCTTTATCATATGTCTTAACAGCACTGAGGATTGATCCTCTCTCATTGTTCTTCTCTTTCCAAATATTTTTGGCAATCTTGTGCTTTGTCACCATGAACTTTTAAATCTGATTTTTAAGTCCCACAAACTATTCTATCAGGATTGGCCAGATGTATTGATTAATTGGGGAAGAATGATAGCTTTATACTGTTGAAGTTTCACATTCAGGAACATGATGTATCTTTATATTTAGATCTACCTTTCTGCCTTGCAATAAAGTTTGATAGTTTGCTTTATGTAGGCTTTACATATTTCTTTTGAGTGTTATTCTCAGGTATTAATGAGCTTAATTGCTATGCTTTTGAATGGAATAAATGTTTCCATTATGTTTTCTGATTTAATATTGTTGATATATAAACTTTATTTTTGTTGTTGAGCTTGTATCACTGGCTTCCTAAATTTTCACACTGGATTCAACAGTTTTTCATTTGATTTGTTTGGATAGTCTAGAAGAAAACTGTAGAATTTACAAACACAACTTTTTGTATAGCCATTCTTATTGGGAAGATAGAAGCCACTTAAATATTTACCACAAACGGAATGTGAAACAATAAAGTGGTTATAGAGGTGAAGGGACCCTTAAAAAACCACATCAGCAGTGATGAGATAACCCAGGGGTTATTAACAGCAGGAAGCCACATTACTAGACTGAAAAGATAAAGAGAAGAGGCAGGGTTAATGGAGCCTAGGGACCAGCTCACCCTCAAAAAGCTGGAAGCTTGGTGGGCCAGTCCTGTGGGAGTCATGTAGGAGAAAAGCTGCTATTTTCTTAGTGTTTCTTTTTGATTTCTTTGTAGCATGTGAAAGTGACAGCCCTTGTTTAACTCTCCGACATTTCATTGTCCTTTGATTTTTGTTGCTGGGCACAGAAATGGTGTTTTAAAGGCAGATGTAATAGTAATAAAATAAGAATGGTGACAAATTCAGGGTATTTGTTCTTTGGGGGCTATGTATAGTTTCTCCATTAACTTTCTTTTATCTCTTTATATGCTATCCTTTAGATACGCATTTTTATCATGACTTTAAATTTTAGATACCTTCCAAATTTTGCTTCTGGTTAGAATCTTTCTGGTCTGTCAGTTATTACAGCTCTTTATGAATAAATTGCCTCCTGACTTTGGTGAATCATTTATTGACACCAAAACCTTGGTTTACTTTGTTCCTTTCCTATTCTAACCAGCAGACCACCTTTCTCCCTTCCCTTTAAACTATAGCAATAATATGTGGATTTAAGTCTAGGCTCTCCTACTAGTGGATTTGAAATCTTAGATGAGTTAATTTATGTATGCGTTAAATATTTACATGTAAATGGGATTTTCTGAGTAAAATGGGATTCTTTATTTTCCACCTTTATAGAGATAAAAGTAACATATAATACTGTGTAAGTTTCAGGTGCACATTTTTTAAAATTCATGCTTAAAATTTGTAATAAGAATAGTTGTTTTAGATCATGAACAAAAATCCTATGGCTTAGGGCTAAGTTATCTTTGGTGACATAAAGGAGAGCAGATGAAATCAAACAGTAAAGTGAGAATCAAGATTGTAGGGAAGTAACAAATGGTGACAGAGAAGGCAAATCAGAAATGATGAATGATTTCAGTCATATAGGAGAAAAGGGTTTTCAGGGGAAATGTGGAAAATCAGACAATATGCTATGTGTACAAAATTTGCAGAAGGCAGAAATCTATAAACAGTTAAAAGATAAATAAAATTTCCAAGCAACTGTTAAAATCTTGTTGAAGATGGGAATCGTGAACTTGGAGAAAAGCTAGATGGAATATTTTTGTGACACCACTCAGAAAAACTCAGGACTTATTTAATACTTGGAATTTTTGAGTAGCATATCTGTTTTGCATAATATGCAGAAAGGAGGATCAAATTAGACAGAGATCCTTGAAGGTTAGAGGTCACAGTGAAATTGTTTAACCAAATGTCACTCTGGAAAACACAGCAAGTGAAACCAAAAATGACCTGATATGTAGAGAAAATAGAAAATAGGACCAGAAATCTTAAAAACAGGGACAGCAATTGTAAGCTTATGATAACTACTCTTTCTCCTCTATCTTGATTCTCAAATCTTAATTCCCATTAAAAATTAGCTTCACTATGATGTGATAACTATAGTTATTACTGCTGTATGATTCATAGGAAAGTTGTTAAGAAAGTAGAGCCTAAGAGTTCTCATCACAAGGAGAGTTTTTTTCCTTTTCTTTTTATTTTACCTTATGAGATGATGGATATTAAGTAAACCTATTGTGGTAATAATTTTAGAATGTATGCAAATTAAGCCATCATGTTGTACACCTTAAACTTATACAGTGGTATATTTCAGTTACTACTCAATAAAACTAAGAAAAATAAAACAAAAATCAAAACAAACAAACAAAAAAAGCTGCTGCCAGAGAAGCTGTACAAGGCTGAAAGGAGGTGGGAAAAATACCTAGGCTTCTCCCTTTCCCCACTCTCCAATCAGTCTCCTACTCTGCCTGCCATCTTTTGGATTTAGCTGGACACCAGCTGAAAAGGAACCAATACTGCAGAGATTGGCCCACCTATGATAGTGAATCTGAGCACAGGTAGGTCTAGGATTGGATCACTTTCAAATATTTATGCCTCTAAATTCTTTTTCTCATTTAATTATACTGGGGAGGACCAGCAGCACAAATTTGAAGAGTGCTATGGATAGGACATCTCTGTGCTTATTCTTGATTTTAGAAGGGTTACTTCTAATGTTACAATCTTAAATGGGATGCTGAGGAATTGAATCCTTTGTAACATACACTGAGATGACTATATTATATATGTATTATATATATATATACATTATATATATACATTAATTTACTATATTGATGTGCTGAATTGCACTGATAGACTTGCTAATGAGCAGAAGTGAATCAGCCTTCCGTTGTTTGGAAAAACCTTACTTTGTAAGTGTATTGTTCCTTTTAATAAAGTGCTATATTAGATTTATCCATATCTTATTTAGGACTTTTATATCTACGTACATAGGTGTTATGAAACTAGAAAATTATGCTAGCCTTGAGAATGAGTTAAGACGCTTTCTATCTTTTCTATGCCCTATATATTTAATATAAAGTTTTCCTAATCTTTTTTTTGAATGTTTGGAAGAACATCCACTTAAAACCTGATGTTTGATAGAGTGGTGGTGGTGGTGGTTTAGTTGCTAAGTTGTGTCCGACTCTTGCAACCCCATGGACTGTAGCTTGCTGGGCTCTGTTCATGGGATTTTCTAGGCAAGAATACTGGAGTGGGTTGCCATTTCCTTCTCCAAGCAATAGAGTATTCATAACCTTTTCAAGTTCTTCTATGATTATACTTTCTTTTTTCAGCCAATTGCTAAAATTTGCTTTAGTAAACTTTCATTTAGTCAGGAAGGCAGGAGAGTTTATGGGCATCTGGGTCTCCAACTCTTAGCCAGCTGCCTTGAAGACAGTCCCTTGTGTGGTTGAGGGAGGTTGCATAACCAGGATTGTTGTTCTAAAACTGATGACTTCCTTCTGTAGGAGAAATATGTATCTCATTAGCTGTCAATTTGGAGAATGGTATAAAGAAAGAGGACACTTAGTCCATTATTTTAGGGATACATGTATCTGACTGAAACTCACTCAGAAGAAAAATGGTACCAATGTAGCCAAGGAGATGCTGTCTCAGGGATAATCTCCCAGCCGTCTTTTCATGTGTGAAGCCAGAAAGTGCTATCATATAGGGATAGAAAGTGGGCAGTTCCCAGGGTGAGCGACTTCAGCTAATTAAATACATTTTTAAGACCAGAGGTTCCTTTTGTAACCTTAGAACCAGTCCTAAACTGGTCCATTTTCTAACAAGATACTGAGTTGTTTTTCAGAGACAACAGAAAACCATCAGTCATGTAGCTGAAGCACACACAGAGGAGAAATTTTGGCCTCAAACAACGCCTGGAGCCAGTGTTTCCACCCTCGCAGAGCCAAAGAACTTGGAAATGATCTGAATGTCAGAATTGTCTCAGAAGTGAAGGGTCCAGTGTCCAGCAAGAGCCGGTGCTGAAGCACCTTTATCATATCTTCCTCTAAAGGGCCAAGTTCTAAGCCCTCCGATGCAACCTGCTTGCCAGCACTTCCACATAACAGCCCTCCTCCTCTAATTCAGAGACGTTTGACCAAAACCCAAATCTGGGACACAGATATGAACTGTGCCTTCTGTCTCTTTGCCAGCAATAAAGTTTTTTCTCAAAAGCTGATGCTATAATGTTGGCTTCTATGTTCACTGGGCATCAAGCCCTTTACTTGGTAACACTCTTGTGTTGTTCACCAAAGTTGGGAAAAGAACTTAGTTTTCTCACACTACCCCGCTGTAAAGCAAGAAATGTTTATTTTTAAAGTGACAACAGATTATGAAATGTATTGTCTTACACAAATTAAAGCCGACATGGGACACTATGAGGCATCTATGGAGAGGGATAGATTTCTTCACACCTCGATCCTATTTTGATTTAGGGGAAATTAGGTTAAAACTGACAACCAGGGCAGCCTTACAAGAAAAAAGAAGTACATTTTTATGTCAGTCTGTGGTTAAATTCATGTAAGCATGACCATTGGTAAGGTTAGCTTTGCTTTGATGGGAAATGTTTTCAGTTGATTGTATGTGTGAACTCCCACCGCCCCCCACCACCACCAAAGTCACTGCATGCTCTTTGTGCTTCTACCGTTTTCACTGCACTGTATATTAACCTATGCCTGGTTCCCACCTGCAACCTCTCTCATTCTTTCCCCCATCCCCATGGGATGGCAGAACAATTCAGATAAACCGTATTAGGAGGAAAGAATTAAGAAATAGCTTCCTTGTTCCAGGAATGTGCTCTGTGTTTTCCAGATGTTAAATGAGGTAATTGCCCTAAACAATGGTTCTCAAACCTAAAGATGGATCATGTGGGTTATTATTTTTAATTTGATTCTTGGTATGGAAATTTGAGATCTGCTGACTTAGCTACAAGAGCTCTGCTTTCTAGTTAGGTGAACTTTCATTGAATTGAATACATGTTTGCCACTTACTATGTTTGTGGCATTGACAAGTGTATTAACCATTTAAAGATTAGTCTCTTCTTTAGGAAACGAGTATATTAATAACAGTATTAAGAACCAGTTCAGTCCAGTTCAGTCACTCAGTCGTGTCTGACTCTTTGTGACCCCATGAATCGCAGCACGCCAGGCCTCCCTGTCTATTCCCAACTCCTGGAGTTTACCCAAACTCATGTCCATGGAGTTGGTGATGCCATCCAGCCATCTCATCCTCTAAATGAGATTAAATGTGTCTATTGAGGGCTTAGCAGAATGCCTGAAACACTGTCAACAATCCATCAATGTGTTATCATTACCCAAGTCAGAAGACCTGGATTATTCTCATAAGTAGTGTGTTACTTTGGACAATTTATATAATTTCTTTGTCCCACTATTTAACCATCTGCAAAGTGCATTTATGTTTTTCTTTCTATTTTTAATTGTATTTTATTTTTAAACTTTACATAATTGTATTAGTTCTGCCAAATATCAAAATGAATCCACCACAGGTATACATGTGTTCCCCATCCTGAACCCTCCTCCCTCCTCCCTCCCCATACCATCCCTCTGGGTCGTCCCAGTGCACTAGCCCCAAGCATCCAGTATCGTGCATCAAACATGGACTGGCAACTCGTTTCTTACATGATATTTTACATGTTTCAATGCCATTCTCCCAAATCTTCCCACCCTCTCCCTCTCGCACAGAGTCCATAAGACTGTTCTATACATCAGTGTCTCTTTTGCTGTCTCGTACACCGGGTTATTGTTACCATCTTTCTAAATTCCATATATATGCGTTAGTATACTGTATTGGTGTTTTTCCTTCTGGCTTACTTCACTCTGTATAATAGGCTCCAGTTTCATCCACCTCATTAGAACTGATTCAAATGTATTCTTTTTAATGGCTGAGTAATACTCCATTGTGTATATGTACCATAGCTTTCTTATCCATTCATCTGCTGATGGACATCTACGTTGCTTCCATGTCCTGGCTATTATAAACAGTGCTGCAATGAACATTGGGGTACACGTGTCTCTTTCCCTTCTGGTTTCCTCAGTGTGTATGCCCAGCAGTGGGATTGCAAATTCGTGATGTGTTTTTATATCTCTTAATCTTCAAATGGGCTTCCCTAGTGGCTCAGATGGTAAAGCGTCTGTCTGCAACACTTTATATGGCATTATTTATCATTTGGAGGAGAAACTCTTAACAATGAATTAATATGTGGTAGACGGGGAATTGAACATAAGTTCTCTGATATTCCCTTGTGGCTCAGATGGTAAAGGATCTGCCTGCAATGAGGGAGACCCAGGTTCAATCCCTGGGTAGGGAAGATCCCCTGGAGAAGGAAATGGCAACCCACTCCAGTATTCTTGCCTGAGAATCCCATAGACAGAGGAGCCTGGTGGGCTACAGATCATAGGGTCACAAAGAGTTGAACATGACTGAGAGATCATTCTTTTGTTTCTATATCACATGGTCCTCAAATAAAGGACTTGAACTCAAAGCAATCTATAGATTCAATGCAATTCCTATCAAGCTACCAATGGTATTTTTCACATAACTGGAACAAATAATTTCACAATTTGTATGGAAACACAAAAAAACCCATGAATAGCCAAAGAAATCTTGAGAAAGAAGAATAGAACTGGAGAAATCAACCTGCCTGACTTCAGGCTCTACTACAAAGCCACAGTCATCAAGACAGTATGGTACTGGCACAAAGACAGAAATATAGATCAATGGAACAAAATATAAATCCCAGAGGTAAATCCACACACCTACGCACACCTTATTTTTGATAAAGGAGGCAAGAATATACAATGGAGAAAAGACAATCTCTTTAACAAGTGGTGCTGGGAAAACTGGTCAACCACCTGTAACAGATTGAAAATAGAATGCTTTCTAACACCATACAGAAAAATAAACTCAAAATCAATTAAAGATCTAAATGTAAGGCCAGAAACTATAAAACTCCTAGAGGAAAACATAGGCAAACCGTTTCTGACATAAATCACAGCAAGATCCTCTATGACCCACCTCTCAGAGTAATGGAAATAAAAGCAAAAATAAACAAATGGGACCTAATTAAAAGCTTTTGCACAATGAAGGAGACTGTAAGCAAGATGAAAAGGCAGCCTTCAGAATGGGAGAAAATAATAGCAAATGAAGCAACTGACATAGAATTAGTCTCAAAAATATGCAAGCAGCTCATGCAGCTCAATGCCAGAAAAACAAATAACCCAATCAAAAAATGGGCCAAAGAACTAAACAGACAGTTATCCAAAGACATACAGATGGCTAAAAAACATATGAAAAGATGCTCAACATCACTCATTATCAGAGAAATGCAACTCAAAACCACAATGAGGTACCATCTCATGCCAGTCAGAATGGCTGCTATCAAAAGGTCTACAAATAATAAATGCTGGAGAGGGTGTGGAGAAAAGGGAACCCTCTTACACTGTTGGTGGGAATGCAAACTAGTAGAGCCACTATGGAGAACAGTGTGGAGGTTCCTTAAAAAACTGGAAATAGAACTGCCATATGACCCAGCAATCCCACTGAGGAAACCAGAATTGAAAGAGACACGTGTACCCCAATGTTCATCGCAGCACTGTTTACAATAGCTAGGACACGGAAGTAACTTAGATGTCCATCAGCAGATGAATGGATAAGAAAGCTGTGGTACATATACACAATGGAATATTACTCAGCTATTAAAAAGAATGCATTTGAATCAGTTCATATGAGGTGGTGGAGAAGGCAATGGCACCCCACTCCAGTATTCTTGCCTGGAGAATCCCATGGATGGAGGAGCCTGGTGGGCTGCAGTCCATGGGGTTGCTAAGAGTCGGATATGACTGAGCGACTCCACTTTCACTTTTCACTTTCATGCATTGGAGAAGGAAATGGCAACCCATGCCAGTGTTCTTGCCTGGAGAATCCCAGGGACGGAGGCGCCTGGTGGGCTGCTGTCTATGGGGTTGCACAGAGTCTGACATGACTGAAGTGACTTAGCAGTAGCATATGAGGTGAGTGAACTTAGAGCCTATTATATAGAGTGAAGTAAGAAAGAAAAATACCATACAGTATATTAATGAATATATATGGAATTTAGAAAGATGGTAATGATGACCTTATATGCAAGACAGCTAAAGAGACACAGATATAAAGAACAGACTTTTGGACTCTGCAGGAGAAGGTGAGGGTGGGATGATTTGAGGGAATAACATTGAAACATGTATATTACCATATGTGAAATAGATCACCAGTCCAAGTTCAATGCATGAAACAGGGCACTCAAAGCCAGTGCACTGGGACAACTCTGAGGGATGGGATGGGGAGGGAGGTGGGAGGGGGTTTAGGATGGGGGACACATGTACACCCATGGCTGAGTCATGTCAATGTATGGCAAGAACCACTACAATATTGTAAAGTAATTAGCCTTCAATTAAAATAAATTAATTAAAAAATAAATAAAGATACCATTAAAAAAAATGAAGAACTACAATGTCAAACTGTGTAAAAATAAAGGAAAATTGAGACCCATTGTGAGGGTCCAAGTGACCTTCAAATATGAACTAAAAGCCCAAATTCCAGCTGCCAATGTGAAGTTGTCTCCCCACAACTTCCATTTCCAGTATCATCACTCCCCCACAGCTAAGATATTCAAAGGAAGAGAGTAGAGGAACCCAGTCACACTGGTAAAACCAAGAGTGGATTCAAATCTGCTTTCTGAACAGTGTTTTTGAGAGATATGACCTCTCTGTTGCTGCAGGCTGCCTCCCTCCCTGTACAGTCACCAGAACCCTGGGAATAAAATGAGCTGCATTCTACCAAGTTGAGATGTCTTCACTTGAATTCTGGAGGCCACGGGTATGCAAGTAGAGTGAGGTTTTTCCTGTTTCCTCAGATCCTTCTGCATTCAAGTTTTGTTTTTAACATTCTTAGAGGATACCAAGGAAGGGGTGACAGAACCTAGAATTTAAAGAAAGAGCAGGAGTTATAGAACTGCTGGCTAAAAACTGGGATGTCCAAAGCTGATGATGAAAGATGGGAAGTATCACATATTCCCAAAGAGTGCCAGCAATTAGGATCAGTCTCCTGCCTGCAGAATTTACCACCAGGTGACACTGTATAACCAGCAGTTCACTATCTATCAATCTTGCCCAGGTATCCCAACTCAAAATAAGAAAAGCATGGAAGAGATGGACTAAATGTTAGGAGTGGCTTACTTTTGTTTCCTTCTTAGGGGGTGATGATTTCTTCCCTCCAAAGGCAAGGAATGGGGTTCTCTAGAGCTCCTCATAACTGTTGGGGGTATCCTCCAGGCAGGATAGGTTAGCAGTTGCTATTTAAAGAATGCTTAATGTGCGGTAGAACCTGTAGATACAACTTGAATGTCTTCAGAGTAGTATGGAGGAAGAGTTCTTGAAGGATGTGCTGTGAAACAAGGAATTCCCTCGTATTATAGGGTGAGTAGAGTTTTTGCCTAACCTGAGACACTTTTGAAAGTAAAAGGGGATACTATAATTATTCCTGGACAACAGTTGTAAAATATGTCAACCAGGATGTCTGATTATCTAAATTTACTTTAATATACTTCATCACAGAGAGTGTGATATATGCATGCTAATTACTTTTAATCTACAAACCCTATGGGTAATTAGTTAGTATTTGAAGACCTCTAATTGGCAAGAGTGAATGTTGACATTCTAGGAATCAGCGAACTGAAATGGACTGGAATAGGTGAATTTAACTCAGATGACCATTATATCTACTACTGCGGGCAGGAATCCCTCAGAAGAAATGCAGTGGCCAACATGGTCAGCAAAAAGTCTGAAATGCAGTACTTGGATGCAATCTCAAAAACGACAGAATGATCTCTTCGTTTCAAAGGCAAACCATTCAATATCACAGTAATCCAAGTCTATGCTCCAACCAGGAACGCTGAAGAAGCTGAAGTTGAGTGGTTCTATGAAGACCTACAAGACCTTTTAGAACTAACACCCCAAAAAGATATCCTTTTCATTATAGGTGACTGGAATGCAAAAGTAGGAAGTCAAGAAACACCTGGAGTAACAGGCAAATTTGGCCTTGGAATACGGAATGAACCAGGGCAAAGACTGATAGGGTTTTGCCAAGAAAATGCACTGGTCATAACAAACACCCTCTTCCAACAACACAAGAGAAGACTCTATACATGGACATCATCAGATGGTCAACACCGAAATCCTATTGATTATATTCTTTGCAGCCAAAGATGGAGAAGCTCTATACAGTGACCAAAAACCAGACCAGGAGCTGACTGTGGCTCAGACCATGAACTCCTTATTGTCAAATTCAGACTGAAATTGAAGAAAGTAGGGAAAACCACTAGACCATTCAGGTATGACCTAAGTCAAATCCCTTATGATTATACAGTGGAAGTGAGAAATAGATTTAAGGGCCTAGATCTGATAGATAGAGTGCCTGATGAACTATGGAATAAGGTTCATGACATTGTACAGGAGACAGGGATCAAGACCATTCCCAAAGAAAAGAAATGCAAAAAAGCAAAATGGCTGTCTGGGGAGGCCTTACAAATAGCTGTGAAAAGAAGAGAAGCAAAAAGCAAAGAAGAAAAAGAAAGAAAGAAACATCTGAATGCAGAGTTCCAAAGAATAGCAAGAAGAGATAAGAAAGCCTTCTTCAGTGAACAATTCAAAGAAATAGAGGAAAACAACAGAATGGGAAAGACTAGAGATCTCTTCAAGAAAATCAGAGATACCAAAGGAACATTTCATGCAAAGATGAGCTCGATAAAGGACAGAAGTGGTATGGACCTAACAGAAGCAGAAGATACTAAGAAGAGATGGCAAGAATACACAGAACTGTACAAAAAAGATCTTCATGACCCAGATAATCACAATGGTGTGATCACTGACCTAGAGCCAGACATCCTGGAATGTGAAGTCAAGGGGGCCTTAGAAAGCATCACTACGAACAAAGCTAGTGGAGGTGGTGGAATTCCAGTTGAACTATTTCAAATCCTGAAAGATGATGCTGTGAAAGTGCTGCACTCAATATGCCAGCAAATTTGGAAAACTCAGCAGTGGCCACAGGACTGGAAAAGGTCAGTTTTCATTCCAATCCCAAAGAAAGGCAATGCCAAAGAATGCTCAAACTACCACACAATTGCACTCATCTCACATGCTAATAAAGTAATGCTCAAAATTCTCCAAGCCAGGCTTCAGCAATATTTGAACCGTGAACTTCCTGATGTCCAAGCTGGTTTTAGAAAAGGCAGAGGAACCGGAGATCAAATTGCCAACATCCGTTGAATCATGGAAAAAGCAAGAGAGTTCCAGAAAAACATCTATTTCTGCTTTATTGACTATGCCAAAGCCTTTGACTGTGTGGATCACAAATAAACTGTGGAAAATTCTGAAAGATATGGGAATACCAGACCACCTGATCTGCCTCTTGAGAAATTTGTATGCGGATGAGGAAGCAACAGTTAGAACTGGACATGGAACAACAGACTGGTTCCAAATAGGAAAAGGAGTTCGTCAAGGCTGTATATTGTCACCCTGTTTATTTAACTTATATGCAGAGTACATCATGAGAAACGCTGGACTGGAAGAAACACAAGCTGGAATCAAGATTGCCGGGAGAAATATCAATAACCTCAGATATGCAGATGACAGTACCCTTAGGGCAGAAAGTGAAGAGGAACTCAAAAGCCTCTTGATAAAAGTGAAAGTGGAGAGTGAAAAAGTTGGCTTAAAGCTCAACATTCAGAAAACGAAGATCATAGCATCTGGTCCCACCACTTTATGGGAAGTAGATGGGGAAACAGTGGAAACAGTGTCAGACTTTATTTTTCTGGGCTCCAAAATCACTACAGATGGTGACTGCAGCCATGAAATTAAAAGACGCTTACTCCTTGGAAGGAAAGTTATGACCAACCTAGATAGCATATTCAAAAGCAGAGACATTACTTTGCCAACAAAGGTTCGTCTAGTCAAGGCTATGGTTTTTCCTGTGGTCATGTATGGATGTGAGAGTTGGACTGTGAAGAAGGCTGAGTGCTGAAGAATTGATGCTTTTGAACTGTGGTGTTGGAGAAGACTCTTGTGAGTCCCTTGGACTGCAAGGAGATCCAACCAGTCCATTCTGAAAAAGATCAGCCCTGGGATTTCTTTGGCAGGAATGATGCTAAAGCTGAAACTCCAGTACTTTGGCCACCTCATGCGAAGAGTTGACTCATTGGAAAAGACTGATGCTGGGAGGGATTGGGGGCAGAAGGAGAAGGGGACGACAGAGGATGAGATGGCTGGATGGCATCACTGACTCGATGGACATGAGTCTGAGTGAACTCCGGGAGTTGGTGATGGACAGGGAGGCCTGGCGTGCTGTGATTCATGGGGTCACAAAGAGTCGGACACGACTGAGCGACTGATCTGATCTGATCTGAATTGCACATGCACACTGCCAAAGTAGTTGGTTAACGTTTGAATGACTGACTAATCAGAAACCCACTCTCAGAATGCACATTGGCTTCACTTATCTTTGTTACCTAGCATAATGAATATTAGAAAATCTTCATTATTGGAATCAGTGGTGCTCAAGATGTGTGGATAGACTAGTAATATTGTACAGCCAGTTTTCTCCTTTCTATGAACAAGGTATAACTACTCATGGAATTCAAAAGCCTTCACTATTTGGAATGGCTCCCTAGGTTTAGGATTCCAAGGAAATTGAGAGACTGTTTTCAATTTCATAATGGAAGATTTTGTTACTTGACCCTGACCAGAAGGCTAACTGAATATCCTTGCATCTGCATGGTTGGACAGAAAGCTAGAATTTGATTAGACCTACAGTACAAGTTGTAAGACTGTTTTACTGCCTTCCATAACATTTGCCTGTATGGGTAGCAAATTTACTGTAGTATACCACGTGGTACCAAGGTTGAGGGGAAGGACCCATTCAGTCTTTACTCACCTCTAACCATAGGACACTATAGATATCCTCTATGAAGATCCAAACTAGCTTCGGCCACTGTGTGATACTTGTCATTTTCAGCTTCCTCCCCACTATGGAAAGGAAAGGATGCTTGACACAAGTACTTTGAGATCTGGGGTATGATTGAACTTGTGACAGATGCTCACTGGGGCCTGGAGATTTCTAACACAAGGAGGCCAATGGATTAACATATGCTTCCTGAAGTAACTGTGTTACAATGCAGCTAGGAAGTGGACGTGGGGTGGGGGAAGCAATTGCTAAGAGGTTCAATTATTCCAAGATCCTTGGATAGTGTGGAAGAGGATTCCAAATGAAGGAACCCAGAGATTACAGGAGGGACAGGAGCTCTGGGCTGTGGACTAGACAAGGGGTTGGGCACTGCATCATTGGAAAGTCCATGGGAGACACCATTGTCATTTCAAAAAGGGGCTTGCTTGATTGGGGGAGGGGCAGAGTGAAGTTTTACATCATTCCAAGGAAACCAGGCACAGTGATTATACAGTGACCACTACATTGGCAGAGGCTTTCAGCCTTGGCTGGCAGAACCAGAACAAGGCAGTGGGGAAGCCCTTTCTAATACTGAAAGTAGTCTCCCTGTGGGCTTCCCAGGCAGTGATAGTGGTAAAGAACCCGCCTGCCAATGCAGGAGACATAAGAGACGCAGGTTTAATCCCTGGGTCAGGAAGATCTCCTGGAGGAAGGCATGGCAACCCACTCAAGTATTCTTGCCTGGAGAATCCCATGGACAGAGAAACTTGGAGGGCTAAGGTCCATAGGCAGAGTCGGACATGACTGAAGCAACTTGGTACCCATGCAGTCTCCCTAACAACTCTGTTTCCCATCCCTCTTCCCTATCCCCATAGCATAGGTCCTAGAAGAGAAAGAGAGAATATAGTTCTCAGAGCCTCTTTCTTCCTCCTCACTTCAAACTCTTAGAAATAGGGAAATGGATATTTTACTAAAGATTTTGTAGGCTAACCAGTGGTTTCATGTTGTACCAAGAGAAGGAACTGATGAAATTCCAATAGTTTATCTCTGTTCTTTCTCCAAATTCTTCTTTCATTTGTCCTAGAAAAACTCCCCTAATTTTCCTTTTATGTATGATTTAAATTAGTAGTTTCAGTGAGACTGCTACCATCAATTAGGGGAAATCAGTGGAAGTGTTCTTAGACTGTTTCCATAGAGGGAGGGTACCACTGGTTTTGATGAGCTGGAGCCAGAGAAGATAAATGTCCTACAATAAGTAGCAAAGTCCCACACAACAAAGAATTGTACCATGTCTTCCATGATTCTTGAATGTCCTGCTGGACAGACATGTACATGAGAAGCTCTAATTATCTGAGACAATGGCAACCCACTCCAGTACTCTCGCCTGGAAAATCCCATGGACGGAGGAGCCTGGTAGGCTGCAGTCCATGGGTCGCTAAGAGTCAGACATGACTGAGCGACTTCACTTTCACTTTTCCTTTCAGGCATTGGAGAAGGAAATGGCAACCCACTCCAGTGTTCTTGCCTGGAGAATCCCAGGGACGGGGGAGCCTGGTGGGCTGCCGTCTATGGGGTCGCACAGAGTTGGACACGACTGAAGCGACTTAGCAGCAGCAGCAGCAGCAGAACTTACCTTAATGTGTGTGAGTGTATGTGTGTACGTATGCTGTATGGCATGATTTTAATATACACGAGGTCTTTCAGGAATGCAACTACTATGCAAATCAGAAGAACTTGGTGGCTTAGTTTTAAAATTTTCTAAGAGAGTGTTTGTCATTTCCAATAATCATATCACTAACAGCCATACTGCTTATGGCATTTGAGAGGCCAATGAAACCTACAAATATCAGTCTGCTATGATAACTATTGCAATCTGGTGATTCCAACATTGGCAAAAGCATCTAACAACCTCCTTAAGTGTTATAGCATAGTCAAGGCGAAGCAGTTACACCAAATACTATTCAGATATTATTGTCTTTTCCTAATTAGGCTTGCCAGGTTTAACAAATAAAAGTATAGGAAGCCAAGTTAAATTTAAATTTCAGATAAGCTACAAATAAATTTTTAGTGTTAAGTATGTGCTAGATATTGTCTCTGGCAATCCTATTTATAGTACATTTAAGAAATTTTATTGAACTGCTTGAAATGTGTGTGACTAGGAAATATTATTCTAATAATTTAATTTTTGAAGGTTAAGGGGATGCTATCTAATATTTAACATAAGAAGAAATCAGTGGAGCTAGATAGAACTTAAAACTACCGGCTTAGTGCAAAACAGATATAGCAAAGGAGGAACTGCATGTCCACAACATGCTTCTGGGGCAGAGTCTCTGTCCCCAACTTGACCCACTAAAATAGTTAAATAAATGTTCTCTCTCTCTCTCTCTCGCCAAAAAAAAAAAAAAAAAAAAAAATTCTTACAGAGAATTGTGCTGCCCCTCAGCCAGGAAGAGGATGGCAACCAGAGGCCATGGACCAACTGCTCTGGGTTTTGTCTGCTTTGTTTCCATCTTGTAAAGTGTTTCTCATTAGTTATCTATATTATACATAGTATCAACTGTGTATATGTATAGCACAGGGAACTCTACTTAATGCTCTGTGGCTGAATGGGAAGGAAGTCGAAAAATGGGGGAGATATATATATATATATATATATATATATATATATATATATATATACACGCAAGGTTGATTCATTTTGCTGTGCAGTAGAAGCTAACACAACATTGTAAAGCAACTATACTGCAATAAAAATTAAATAAAAAATAATTGTGCTGCTAAGAAATAGGTTTCCTTCATTTTGATTTATATTTTTAAATCTAGATTTAATCAAAGTACCTGTTCTCACTACGGGGAGGAGGTGCTCTACAGCATTGATAACCTAAAACACCTGAAACATTGTACCAATATTTTCTCTCCTCAAACCTCCTACTCATTTTATAATGCTTCCCAGACACTAAGATAAATTTTCTGTGTCTTTTGAAATAGACATATAGCTTTAATTTCTGAAACTTTAATATTTAATTAAAATATTGCTACCAAAATGGGTAGAATAATATTTTAAGATGGTATACTCTATTGAAAAACAAAGACTGAATTATGGTTTTTTGATTAGATTCAGGGAAAATCAGAAGACCATAAGTATCAGAATGCCTCTAGTCAAGCTGTATAAGGTTCAGGATAAATCACCAGGAAATGTACAAAGGGCAGAGATATTTTATGGTTGAGAAAACTGCAGAAGAATAAATAGGTAAAAATGAAATAATCATCATTAAGAGGAGGAAAGGCTTATCTGGTTTATCCTGATAAAATTACAGTTACTGGAGCCAGGATGATTTTCCAGCTTTGCCATCAGAACATATTATTCCCTGCTTAAAACTCCTTAGGGACTTTGCATTGAACTCAAAATAAAGTTCAGAATTCTCTACAGGTTCCTGCCTGACCCGTTTCCTGATTCTTTCTCCAGCTTAACCTCACACATCTGCTCCAGCTTCACTGGACTCTGTTCACTCAGGTGTTTTTCCTTAGGCTCCTGCCATAAGGTCTTAGAACAGGCTGTTCCCTCTGTCTGAAACCTCTATACCATTCATCCTTCGTCTGCATCAGCTGTCATTCAGGTCTCAGTCCAAATATATTTCCCTAGACTTGCTTTAGGGCCCTCACTATATGCTTCATAAGGAGGGGTGTTTGGGGGAAAATGGATGCATGTATATGAATGGCTGAGTCTCTTTGCTATTCACCTGAAACTATCACAACATTGTCAACTGGCTATACTCCAATATAAAATGAAGTTTTAAAAAGTCTATTTAATCCATTCAATATCATTTGATTAATGCATATCATTAGTTATAGGATTTGGCTTAAATCTGTGTATGATGTTTCTCATTTTCAGCTTCCTCCCCACTATGGGAAAGAAGAGAATGCTTGATGTAAGTCTCCTGACACTGGCTTTGACCCTAAACCCTTGAATATCTATATTCCCTACAAGACTACAGGGGACTTCCTTTATGGCTCAGTAGGTAAAGAATCCTCCTGCAATGCGGGAGACATAGGAGACATCGGTTCGATCTCTGGGTCAGGAAGATCCCCTGGAAGAGGAAATGGCAATCTGCTCCAGTATTCCTGCCTGAAAAATGCCATGAAGAGAAGAGCCTGGCTGGCTATAGTCCAAAGGATCAAAAAGAGTTGAACACGACTGAGTGACTAAGCACGCAGAAGACTACAAGCTCTGTTAAGTCTGGGGTCCTATCTATCTTTATAACCATCATCTACTGACTGATAAAATAGGCAATTAATATGTGACTTTTGATTATAGTAATGTTGTTAAATGTCATCTTTGAGATTAAATAAAAATTTATATTCCTCATATAGTTTAGAAATATAGGAATCATGTTTCTTTAGTTTTCTTGGCATTACACTGGCAAACTCAGGTGTATATTAAAAAAAGACTGATTCATTTACTTAATATGAGTTCAGAACCTATCATGTGTGCACAGTGCTAGACAGTGGGGATACAGAGGTGGAAAAAGTTGGCAGGCATGAATCCAGCTGTAAAGGAAATTTGAGCAGAAAGCAAAGAGGGATTAACACATTTTGTTATTTAACTGGAATGCTGATGAGCTTCATGTGGTAAAGATTAGGCGCTAAGGGAGACTATGATAGATGACCTGCTATAGACCCAGTGTTTTTGTCTCCCTGTAATTCATAGGTGATGGTGTTGGAAGTGGGTCTTTGGGAGGTGATTAGGTCATGAAGGCAGGGGCCTCTTGAATGTGATTAGTGCTGTCACAAAAAAGAGACCTTATGGAGCTCCTGAGCCTCTTCCACTGTGTGAGGTTACAGTGAAGTGGGCTCTCACCTGGCACTGAATCTGCTGGCAACTTGATCTCAGACTTCCCAGCCTCCATAACTATGAGAAGTATGTTTCTGTGGTTTATAAGCTACCTAGTCTATGGTGTTTTGTTACAGCAGCCCAAATGGGATAAAACAGGAGTCCTTGCCAAGCTGAGAGTGTCCGAAGAAGTGACATTTAACCTGAGGTTTGAAAGAGTAGGCTTCCCTGGTGGCTCAGATGATAAACTACTTGCAATGTGGAAGACCCAGGTTTGATCCCTGGGTCAGGAAGATGCCCTGCAGAAGGTAATGGAATTCCAAGGACAGAGGAGCTTGGCAGGCTACAGTCCATGGGGTCACAAAGAATAGGACACTACTGAGCGCCTAATACTTTCACTTTCACTTTGAAAGGGTGGAGTGGCAGTGTTGGGTGAAGTGCCTTAGAGGAAAAGGAAATCTGTATGAGGAGGCTTTCAGAGGAGAAAAAGGACGGCCTTGCAGGAGGTAGAATATGAGTATCAGCTGATTAACAAGCTCCCCAGGGATTCTGATGTGGACTCAGGCATGCGAATCATTGGGCTGGAGCTTTTCTATTCAAAATGTGGTCCTGGTCCCTGCCACGTCAGAAGTTTATTGGGCCTTTTTTAAGTCTCAGTCAAAATCTGTGTATTAAAATCTCCAGGTGATTCATATAGAGGTTACAGTTTGAGAAGCACTGCGTTAGAAGAACTTAAAAAGAGAAAAAGCCAACGTATACTAAGGGTGGTGTGTGTGCACGCTTTGCTGCTCAGTCGTATTTGACTCTTTTGCAACCCCATGGATTGTACCAGGCTCCTCTGTCCATGAGATTCTCCAGCCAAGAATATTGGAGCAGGTTGCCATTTCCTATCCCCGGGGATCTTCCCATGGGCAGGGAAGTTCTTTACCACTAAACCACCTGGGAAGCCCACTAAGGGCAGTGCTCAGAGAATAAGGGCAAGAGTGATTGGAGCTAGCAGAGGCCTAGCTAGCTAGCCTCCAATTGAAGCTATTGGAGCGAGCAGAGCTCAGATCATGTAGAGCTAAGAGCAGTGTCTTCCAAGAGGAGGCGATATAGCTCACTGAGTGTAAGAGGCAACTTAATGGAGTTTAGAAACAAAATGTGAGCATCTATCTATCTGTTTAATTATATCTATCTATCCATCTATCCATCCACAACTATCTATAATCTAGTATCTATTTAAAGTCTATTATCTATCTTCATATATTTTGACCTCAAAAGATAAGAAAATAGTAATACCATTTTGTTTTGGCTGCACTGTGTGGCATGCGGGATCTTAAGATCCCAGACCAGAATTTGAACCCATACTCCCCACAGTGGAAGTGCAGAGTCTTAACCACAGGACTGCCACAGAAGTCCCTACCATGTTTCTGATGACTGTTCCATAAAGCCAGGACACTATCAGTTTCAGTAAGGTGGAATAAGAGAAGCTAAACGTTCTACGTGAAAACCTCACGTGACAAAGAATTTTAGAACCATGTTCTCCGTGGTGAATACATGTTATTAAACATTTGTCCAAACCCATAGCAGGTATATCAAGGGTTAACTAATGTAAGCTACGGACTTTGGGGAACTGGGAGATGTCATTGTAGATTCATCAGTTGTAACAAATGCACCACCTCTGGTGGGAAAGCCTGCCAATGGGGGAGGCTATGCATGTGTCAGGGCAGAAGGTATATGGGAAATCTATGTACCGTCCTCTCAGGTTTTTTATTTTGCTTGTTTGTTTTTTCACGTTTTTATTGGAGTATAGTTGATTTACAATGTGGTGTTAGTGTCAGGTGAACAGAAAAGTGAATCAGTTATACATAGGCATATATCCTCTCTTTTTTTAGATTATTTTCCCTATAGGCCATTACAGAGTATTGCATTTCCTGTGCTCTACAGTAGTTTCTTATTAGTTATCTATTTTATATACAGTAGTGTTTATATGTCAGTCCCAATCTCCCAATTTATCCCTTCCCACCTTCCTCTCAATTTTGCTGTGAACCTAAAACTGCTCCCAAAATGAAGTTTATTAAAATATAACAAAATACAGTATTTAATATGTGAATTACACCATCCTTCCTCAGTCCATCTAAGCACCAAGTTTTCACATGTTGTGTATTGTATGTGAGTTATTTGGATGTGAGTGCCCCCAAGGCAGAGATAACAGAGGCAATCTCATTTGTTTGTTGGCTTTTAGAAAACTTCACTTTGATGTATGCCATGTATACTCAGATAAATGAATTTAAAGATATATCTGGTTTTATTTAGACTAACTACCTCAAAACTGGATATCCACAAGGTGTGAATAAAAGGTTAGGAAACCTTTTCTCCTTCTGCACAAGAATTTGTCCTTTTGTTAGGTTTTCAGCTCCTCACTTAGAGTCCTGTTAAAGCTAGTGAATCAAATAGGTTGCTAGGCGACATTACTTACTGGTAAAAATGACTAAGTAAAAGGCTACAACTGGACCGGGGGAACTGTAAGTTCCTAATGGGAACATCATAACATTTGGGTGAGAGTGGTGATCCTAGAGCTGATTATGTCCCTATAAGAACCCCAGAAGTTATGCCTATGGAGTTGCTTCAAGAGACACTGGTTACCAGGGTAGATCCTGAAACAAGCCAATATGGATTTGATAACCTTGAACCTGAGCTGTCATAAAGGAAGGTCAGAGTTCACTCCCTGGACAATGGCAAGAAGTGTTGAAGGACTCTGGCAGAAGAGGAATGCTTAGCTCTGACTTCTGGCAGGCTGTATTCCTAGCCTATATTATTCTGAACAAATCTGAAGCCAAGTGTGACCTATAGTAGTTCAAGAATATGAATATTCAGTAGAGCCTTAAGACCCCTTAGTAGGCATTGCAATAGCCTCAAAGGATTCCTGCAAAAAACTTGCTGTTTAGAAATAATACTAATAATACAAACACAGCAAACTAGAAGAAAATGTCAGCATCAATACTTCTTTGACTCCGAGTACAAACTTCATCAGTCACATTGCAAGATTCAAACCAGTGACACCCTAGCCAGATCTAGTAGGTCTAGTAAGAAGTAAGTGAAAAAAATTGGAATTATCAAGAAAACTCTTTGAAATAGGAATATAAATCCAGTATTACTAATGATGTATGTTTTTCAGGTACATGGTTATATATCAAGTGTCTACTGTGCATTCAGCTATTCTGAGATGTAAGAGTATATATTATGCCATGAATTATGCTAGTGGGATGAAGCTATTGTGGTTAGCAAACGTTTAAGAACTAAGGTTCTGGAATTCTATTAAAAATATTTTTAAACTGATGGTAAAAGAGTTTCAATGCCACTAGTAAATAAAAGCAAAGTTTAAAATATTTTTCTTTTATATCCTTTTTAAAACTTCCATTTTTGTGTATATTTAAAATAAATAATACATCATTCAGTAAAACTTGCTTATATATACTACAGATATATGCTGAATTTTTTTCCACTGTGGACCTGGAGAAAAGTATTTGGAGATCACTGCTGGGAAGTAATGATTCTTGATTCTGACTAGCACGGAGTCAACTCTTCAAACCTTTCAGAATGCTTGAGCTCCTTATCACACATACAGTATTAGAATTTCTGAGAACGAAGCCCAAGGATGAATACTTCGGAAAGCTCAACAGGTAATTCTGAGGTAGAACTGTTACCTACCTGCCAGAGTCCATCCCCAACCAGGGTCCTTCCTTCAGCACGGTGTTGTGTGGGTCCATAGATTGAGTTTTTGGTTGAGAAACAAAGAAAAGCTTTGATCAGAGAATGGAGAGGCCGCAGCTGCAGCTCTAGTGTCCAAGCTGTCGCGCACAAAACGCAATCAGGGCTGCCTTATAGGGATCTGGTGGGAGCACAATCAGGGCTGCCTTATAGGGATCTGGTGGGAGCACAATCAGGGCTGCCTTATAGGGATCTGGTGGGAGCACAATCAGGGCTGCCTTATAGGGATCTGGTGGGCGGGGATCTGGGGTTTTCGCAGGTCGTGCAGGTGCACCTGTGCTGCTCACGCAGTCTTTCTGCACACCACTCGGGATCACAGCGCCCTGCAGTCTGCTCACGGCCCGTCCTCACCGCCACCTTCAACTGCTGCGCCTGCACGTGGCTCTGGTAGCCACAGTATTGGCTGAAGTCTTGCCGTTGGCAGTAGGAACTCTGGTGTGAAGGGCCAGATACAAGCCGTCAGCACGCGGTCCGGGAGCAAGCACAGATGGACTAAGTACAAAGGAATAAAAGGTTAGATTTTATTTTATTACCTAGATTCTATTTCTCCTTCCCAGGAACTGTTAATGAGCTTAACCAGGGACAGGGCCATGCCAAGTGGTCACAGTCTAGAGACAAGGGTAGAGTTTTTCAAAATATCTCCATTCTCAGACTACCTGCGGCAGGATTACCCGGGAGAGGGGGCTTACTGAATCAGAATCTTGGGACTATATTGTCGTTGTTATTTTGTTGCTAATCGTGTCCAGACTATTTTGCGACCGCATGGGCCATAGTCTCCTAGGCTCCTCTCTCCATGGGATTTCCCAGGCGAGAATATTGGAGTGGATTGCCGTGTCCTCCTCCAGGGGATCTTCCTGACCCAGGAATTGAACCATCATCTTCTACATTGGCAGGCCACTTCTTTACCACTGAGTCACCAGGGAAGCATGGGACTATGTAGATGCTCTATATTGGGTGCTATGCTGAACTTTCGCTTCTATTAATATTTTATATTAAACTCGCAAATACTTTTAATGTGGAAGTCATTCTCAGTTTATAAAAGAGAATACTGAGGGTTAGAGAGGATAAGGGACCCTCAGGATAAGAGTCACAGAGGTGCATAAAGGAAATCTGAATTGTTAATGAACTCTATGGGCTTCCCTGGTGGCTTAGATGGTAAAGTATCTGCCTGCAGTGTGGGAGACCTGGGATCTATCCCTGGGTTGGGAAGGTCCCCTGGAGGAGGGCATGGAAACCCACTCCAGTATTCTTGTCTGGGGAGTCCCCATGGACAGAAGAGCCTGGTGAACTATTGGGGTCGCAAAGAGTCAGACATGACTGAGCAACTAACACACACACAGCAAGCTCTGCAGAGTAGTCTTATACACACCAAAGTCTGAGAACCACTGGAACAGAGCAGAGAAAATTCCCTCCTTGTTGGTCATCTTCATATTAAGAAATTCCAAAGCCGTCACCAGAAGCGATTATGCCAGAGAAAAATTAACTTTCTGCCCTTAAACATGCAGAGCAATAATAGGAGTTCATCAGTATGAAATATATTCACATTAAAAATGCTCTAGGTTAGCATTTATATTATTTTGATAACTCCTTTATTATAATATAGTGGTCGTTCACTGGAAAAGCTTGTAACAATAGCTGTCCTCTGTTATTTCACATTATGCATATGAGCAGAATAAATATAAGTTAATTTTAAAAATTTGAGTATAATCAAGGTTGACAAAAGCTAATTAAGTAGGACATATGCAGAAAGGCTCTTAATTAGCCTTTAAAAAACTGCCACTTATCTTGTTACTTCAACTCTCAGGAAGAAAGGAGCCAGAAAAAAAAAATGGCAAAGCATATGTGTGTGGAAGAGGGCTAAGATTCAGACCAGCTGGGCACAAAGGCAGTTGTTAAAAACATAGGAGAGTGGCTAAGGCAGAATGACTCTGACCTTGTGTTTAAGAGTTGTTATCTAACTAAATGGAGGGGAAACTTAATAATAATTCTCCCTGCAGGGATTAGCTAAATTCATATCATCATATTGGGAAATAATCAGTTAGAAGAGAAATAAAGTGAGGCAGGTGGTTTCTGGCAACACACCCAAGAACTGTGTGTACTTTACAAAATGTGCATGAGTGTACGTGTGCACACAGAGATATGAAATGTTTATGTTTCATGCATGCTAAATTCAATTATCTTGCAAATATTAGCATTTTTGGTCTTTTTGGATGGGTAAAGGTAGAAAATTTTTGGTCTACTGTGTGGCATAGGGGAGAAGGCAATGGCACCCCACTCCAGTACTCTTGCCTGGCAAATCCCATGGACAGCAGAGCCTGGTAGGCAGCAGTCCATAGGGTCACTAAGAGTCGGACACGACTGAGCGACTTCACTTTCACTTTTTGCTTTCATGCATTGGAGAAGGAAATGGCAACCCACTCCAGCGTTCTTGCCTGGAGAATCCCAGGGACAGGGGAGCCTGGTGGGCTGCCATCTCTGGGGTCGCACAGAGTCGGACACGACTGAAGCGACTTAGCAGCAGCAGCAGCGTGGCACAGGACAGCAGACAGATTTAATTGACCTCACAGTATCAGTGAATTTTTGTTGCTGTTGTTTAGTTGCTAGGTTGTTTCCGAATCTTTTGTGACCCTGTGGACTGCAGCCTGCCAGGTTCCTTTGTCTATGAGATTTCCCAGGCAAGAATACTGTAGTGGGTTGCCATATCCTTCTTCAAGGGATCTTCCTTTTGCAGGGATTGAACCTGTGCCTCCTGCATATGCAGGCAGATTCTTTACCACTGAGCCACCAGGAAAGCCCTTTTTGGTGAATACAGTGTTTTAATTTTGACCACACTATTAACACTAAAGGTGGAGAAATTCCACATAAAATTCCAGAGCTCTGTTTCGCTTTCATCATGGGAAGAAATGGCAACATTTAATCTCTATTCCTATTGGCACTCACACTGTCCAGTATGCTCAGCTCAGGTCATTTTATTCTTTTACCTGCATTTAATTTGTGATGTCTCTTCTGGAGGGATAAAATGAAGTGATATGTAGGAGGGAGGAATTTATCACATCTTTATTCTATGATTGGTGCTATTAGCATAGACTTTTATGCTAAGATTTTTATATTCTTTATTTAAAACTGTCAAACCAAATTTACTAGATGAAAATACTGAGATTCAGAGAGAATAAGTCCACCAAAGTCACACAACTTGTGACAGAGGCAGGAGGAAATCAAGATCTGTTTTGGCTCTTTCTGCTATTGTATGATCATGACATAAATGTTAAAATAGAGTTAAAATAGTGTCCTCAGACTCCTATGTGTGCACATATTTTCCTTCCTCTTCTGACTACTATTGGTAGTGAGTTTTGTTTTCAGATATCTTTCTGCTGCATCAGATCTATGAATATCAGAGAAAACATTAACAAATGTTTATTAATTAACAGCTGTATATGAAAGGTAATGAACTAGATTACATGTGTTAGATGTGGCCACAGTTTAAAACAGAATAGAGGCATTAAGAAAAATGCACAAATAACTTCAGTACTAAATTCAGTGAGTGTTGTACAAAGAAATTGCTACAGAAGATGAGAGAAGAAAGAAATCTTTTAGTATGTGTGGCATAAACTCCTGGGTAAATTGTATGATCATTGGCTATTACTGTTTATCTTGCTTTCTTCCTATGTTCTCAGGTCTCTGGCTGATATATATCTCTCTATATTATATATATATCTGTATATTATATATATATAATATACATATATATATAATGTGTGTGTTAGTCACTCAGTCATGTCCAACTCTTTGTGACCGCATGGACTCCTCTGTCCATGGAATTCTCCAGGCAAGATTACTGGAGTGGGTTGCCATTCTCTTCTACAGGGGATTTTCCCAATCCAGGATCTACCTCAGGTCTCCCACACTGCAGGCGGATTCTTTACTGTCTGAGCCACCAAGGAAGCCCATGTATATTATATATAGAACTATCTATATTATATATATATATATATATATACACACACACACATATAGTCAAAATGTTGGAGAAGGCAATGGCACCCCAATTCAGTACTCTTGCCTGGAAAATCCTATGGATGGAGGAGCCTGGTGGGCTGCAGTCCACAGGGTCTCGAAGAGTCACGACTGAACAACTTCCTTTTCACTTTCACTTTCATGCATTGGAGAAGGAAATGGCAACCCACTCCAGTGTTCTTGCCTGGAGAATCCCAGGGACAGGGGAGCCTGGTGGGCTGCCATTTATGGGGTCGCACAGAGTCGGACACGAATGAAGCGACTTAGCAGTAGCAGTCAAAATGTACATGTGTATATAGAAATAGATTAAGATATAATTGTTTATACATACCTGAATACATGGAATAGGCCAGGAGAATAATCTAGAACTCATCATCGAATCACACAAGTCAGAATCTAGATCCTTGATTTTAGTAAATGTCAGATGCTAGTATGATAAATATCAAGAGATAGTATAGAATAGTGGTTAAGGGTCACACTATCTGGGCTTAAATCCCAGCTATGCTATTTATTAGCTGTATAAACTTGAGCAAGTTGTTTGATCTCTCAGTGCCTTAATATGCTTGTTTATAAAATGGGGATAAGAAGAGTGTACCTGCCTTCTGTGCTTCTGGTGAAAATTAACATGAGCTAATACACATGGAATAGTGTCTTTCTCAAGATTATTTTAGAGTTAGCTATTATTATTATTACTACAATGTAATACACTGATCTTTCAATATTAAAATAAAACCATGTTTAATGTTATCCATTTTTGGCATATCTCTTTACTTAGTAATGTAAGGAATCATCTATTCAGAAGCTGCTCTTTTTAAGTCATTGCACAGTTCCCTCTCACTTCTGGGTTTGATGTAAGCCCAGCTTGTTTCATGGTTAGCACCACAAGGAAAATTCTAAGAAAGTGGAAGAAGCAAGAAGAATAGATCTTATGTAGTATTGGTAGTCTATGATGCATGAGCCTGAGGATAAACCAACCTGCCTGCCGTCTGCTCAATTACTCTGGGATCTAAGGTACCACAGTCAGGACCCCAAGTGCGTTTTATGGCTCAATGTGGAAAAGTTACTCTTTCTCCCCAGATTCTTATTTAGGTCACATGCCCAATTTTTTTTTTGTAAAGGAATCAGGGACATATAAAGACACAGGTAAGATTTTAAATTTCTTTGTAGATAATTATTTTCTGTTTCACTTTTATGGGAAAATACAGATCTTACACTGACAAAAAAATACCTAAGATATTTTTGAAGTTTTATTCATATGTAGTAAATGCTATCTATTAACATTATAATAGTTCATTAGGTTTTAAAAGTTAAATATTAAATCCATAAATTTATCTTTTAAACTACTTTTATGGTATAAACAATCCAATAACTTTCTTGAGGTAAATGGAACATAACAATAGAACATAGCAATAGAACAATAGAGCCTCATTTTTAAGTGTATAATTATTTGCATTTAAGATAGAAAAAGCATTCAAATTGATAAAGTTTACTCATGTTACTTTGCAGTCAATTGCCTTTGCAACTCCTGGCCTCAGGAAACAACTCATCTGTTTTCTAAAATTATAGAGTAGTTTTATCTGTTCTAGAATTTCATATAAATGGAATAATATGATATCTTTTTATATGCATGGATGCATGCACTTATCGGTCATTTGTATATCTAATTTTATGTAGTGTCTGTGCAAATCTTTTGCCCATTTTTAGATTGGGTTTATTGTCTTCCTATTGGGTTGGAAAAGTTCTCTAAATACTCTGGACACCAGTCCTCTATCAAATATTATGTATTGTGAATATTTTCCCAGTTTGTGGCTTGTCTTTTTATTTTATTAATTCTGGGTTTTAAAGAACAGAACTTTAATATTTTGATGGAGTCAGGTTGAATCTTTATTTACCTTTTATGACCTACCTTCTGAAATTACATAGAACTACTTCTGTGGTATTCTGTTAGTAAAAGCAGTTGCAAAGATCTGCCAAGGTTCAGGATTGACTCCATCTCTTGATGGGGGGCAGGAAAGTTCTGAAAAGTATGTGGGTTGAGAAGTATTGTTGTACCAATTTTGCAAAATATCTTCCAGTGTCTTTAAAAAATGTGTCAGTTTCATCTAATAGTCAAATTCATTAGTGCAAAGGTATTCATGCTAATCTTGGTGGTGGTGGTGGTTTAGTTGCTAAACTGTGTCTGATTCTTGTGACCCCATGGACTGTAGCCTGCCAGCCTTCTCTATCCATAGAATTCTCCAGGGAAGAATACTGGAGTAGGTTGCCATTTCCTTCTCCAGGGGATCTTCCCGACCCAGGAATTGAACCAGTGTCTCCTGCACTGGAAACAGTGTCAGACTTTATTTTTGGGGGCTCCAAAATCACTGCAGATGGTGACTGCAGCCATGAAATTAAAAGACTCTTACTCCTTGAAAGAAAAGTTATGACCAACCTAGATAGCATATTGAAAAGCGGAGATATTACTTTGCCAACAAAGGTCCGTCTAGTCAAGCCTATGGTTTTTCCAGTGGTCATGTATGGATGTGAGAGTTGGACTGTGAAGAAAGCTGAGCGCCGAAGAATTGATGCTTTTGAATTGTGGTGTTGGAGAAGACTCTTGAGAGTCCCTTGGACTGCAAGGAGATCCAACCAGTCCATTCTGAAGGAGATCAGCCCTAGGATTTCTTTGGAAGGAATGATGCTAAAGCTGAAGCTCCAGTACTTTGGCCACCTCATGCAAAGAGTTGACTCATTGGAAAAGACTCTGATGCTGGGAGGGATTGGGGGCAGGAGGAGAAGGGGCGACAGAGGATGAGATGGCTGGATGGCATCACTGACTTGATGGACGTGAGTCTGGGTGAACTCCAGGAGTTGGTGATGGACAGGGAGGCCTGGCGTGCTGCGATTCACAGGGTCGCAAAGAGTGACCTACACGACTGAACTACTGAACTAAACTGAACTCCTGCACTGCAGGTGGAATCTTTACCAACTGAGCTATCAGGGAAGCCCTATTAAAGCCCTATTAGAAGCTTAGATCATTGGCTTAGGCTTTTATTCTTTTTTAATACAAGCAATTTAAAATTATCAGCACTTCTAGACATGCATCTCATGAATTCTGATGTGCTGTGTTTTTGTTATCACTCAGTTAAAATATTTTCTAATCTTTCTTTTAATTCTTTGACTCAGGGCTATTTAGAGATGTTATGTTTAATTTCCAAATAAGAGGATTTTCTACCTTTCTTTTTCTTTTTTTTGATTTATTATTAGAGTAAAAGCCATACAACATAAAACCAATCAGTTCTAACTGTACAATTCACTGACATTTAGTACATTCAGAATTTTGTGGAACCATCACTGCTTCTAGTTCCAAACCATTTTGATCATTCTTAAAGGAAAGCCTGTCTCCTTAAAGGAGTCATTCTAAATTACCCCCTCTTCCTGGCACCTAGGATCCCCTGTTCTTTTCTGTCTCTATGGACTTTCCTGTCCTAGATATTTCATACGAAAATTGAATCATGTGATATGCAACCTCTTATGTCTGGTTTCTTTCACTTAGCACAATGATTTGTCTGTTCATCCATGTTGCATCATGCATCAGTACTTCATTTCTTCTTATGGCTGAATAATATTCCACTGTGAGAATATAGTTTTATTTTTCTATTCATCAGTTGAAGGACGTATGTTTCTAACTTTTGGCTCTTGTGGGCAAATTATCCTTTTTTTTTGAATATTTGTTTTCAATTCTTGTGGGCATGTACTTAGCTGTTCTGGGAATATGACAATTCTATGTTTAACTTTTTGAGGACCCATAAAACTGTTTTCCATAGTGGCTGCACTTTTTTGCATTTCTACTGAGCAGTATATGCAATGTCTTCACATCTTGCCAACATTTATTTTCTATTTTTTTTTCTATTGCCATTATAAGATATATACAGTAGATGAGCAGGGGTATCTCATTATGTTTTTAACTTGCTTTTCCCTAATGCCTAAGGACATTGAGCATCTTTTTATGTGCTTGTCGGCCATTTATTTATCATCTTGGTAAAAATATCTATTCAAGTCTTTTGCTCATTTTTTTAAATTGAGTTTTTTGTCTTTTGTTGAGTTGTAAGAGTCCTTTATATATTCTTGAGACTGAATGCTTATGAGATATATGATTTGTAATTATTTTTCCCCATTATGTCCGTTGTTTTTCACTTTCTTGATAGTGTGTTTGAATGCACAAGAGTTTTAATTTCTGTTGAAGTGTAAGCCATCATTTTTTTCCTTTGGGTTTTTAGTGTCATATGTAAGAATCCATTGCCAATCTATGTTTATAAAAGATTTACCACATGTTCTTGTTGAAGAAACTTCTTTCCTCATTATATAGTCTTGGCACTCCTGTTGAAAATTAGTTGGCCATAGGTGTATGGATTTATTTCTAAGACTATCAGTTCTATTCCATTGGTCTATATGTGTATCCTTATGCCAATGTTTTTCTCTTAATTACTGAAGTTTTGTGGTAAATTTTGAATCCATAAGTTTTAGTGCTCTAACTTTATTATTCCTTCTCAAGATTCTTTTTGGCCATATGGGTCCCTTGAAATCACATATGAATTTTAGTATCTAATTTTCCATCTACTAAAAATAGGCCATTGATATTTCAATGGAGATTGCATTGACTCTGTAGATTTCTTTGGGGAGTATTGCCATCTTAACTATGTTGATTTCCATTCCTTGAATATTGACATCTTTCTATTTATTTAGGTCTTCTTTCATGTCTTTAAGCAATGTTATAAGCATTAGTCTTTAAGCAATAGTTTCCAGTGTACAAGCCTTGCAACTTTTTGGTTAAATTTATTCCAAGTCATTTTAACTATTTTGATGCTATTGTAAATTGAATTGTTTTCTTGATTCTTTTTTTTTTTTTTTTGCTAATTACTTGTTACTATAGAAATACAACTGATTTTTACATGTTTATCTATATCCTGCAACTCCATTGAATTTGCTTATTAACTTTAATAGATTTTTCCAGATTCTTTAAGATTTTCTTTATGTAAATTTATGTCATCTATAATAGAGATAATTTTGCTTATTAATTTCCAAATTGAATGCCTTTAATTTCTACTTTTGTTTTGGGGAAAATTAATCTGGTTAAAACTTCCAGTGCAATGTTGAATAGAAATGATGAAAGTGGGAATCCTTGTCTTGTTTCTGATCTTAGTAGGGAAAACTTTCTGTCTTCCATCATTAAGTATAATATCACCTGTGTTACTTTAAAAAAAATAAATTTGTAGTTTTTGAGGTGTTTTTATGTACTATTTTAAAGGTATTTAATTCTGCTATGGTCACAAAACATATTTTTTATTGCCTTTTAAATTTATGGAGGTCTATTTTGTGACCTGACTATGGCTATTTGGTGAATCTCTATATGCACTTTAAGAGAATATCTGTTCTGAAGATTTTGGCTGTGCGTGTGCTCAGTTGTATCTGATTCTCTGCAACCCCGTGGACTGTGGCCTGCCAAGCTCCTCTGTCCTTGGATTATCATGACAAGAATACTGGAGTGGGTTGCCAATTCCTTTTTCAGGGGATCTTTCCTACCCAGGGCTTGAACCCAAGTCTTCTGCAGCTCCTGCACTGGTGAGCAGATTCTTTCCCACTGAGCCACCTGTTCTATAATTGTCAGTGAGGAAAAGTTGATTGATAATTTTGTTCAAGACTTTTGTATTTTGCTAATTTTCTACTTGTTTTATCAATTATGAGACAGGAATGTTGAGATTGTTTCAACTGTAGTTAGTGATTTGTCTTTTCTTATTTTCAGTTCTGTCAGTTTTAGTCTATGTATTTTAAAGCTCTATAATTACATACAGACTCATTTAGGATTACTATGTCTTCTTTGACAAATCAACCCTTTAATCATTATGAAACCCACTTTACCATTGGTAACATTTTGTGTCCTAAAGCCTAATTTACTGATGTTAATGAAGTCACTCTAATTTTCTCATTATTATGGTGAAATATTATATCACTTATGATTCTTTTACTTTTAACCTGCATCTATGTATTTAAAGTGAGTTTTTATAGATAATGTAAAATTGAATATTGCTTTTAAGAAATCTTGCCAGACAATCTCTGCTTTAAATGAAATACTTAACCATATGCATTAATTATTTTTTATAATTTTGTTTTATAAATTTGTAAATTTATAAATTTGTTTTATAATTTTGTTACTTTTTAATATTTGCTCTCTCTGCATTTTCTTCCTTATTTTCTTTTCTTAACTTCTTTTGGATTAAGTGACTTTTTTTAGCTTTCCATTTTATCTCAACTGTTGGCTTATTAGCTATATCTCTTTGTTCTATTTTTTTTTTTTTTACAGTTTACTAAGATTTATAGTATATACCTTTAACTTATCACACTTTGTCTTCAAAGGGCTTCCTAAGTGGTTCAGTGGTAAAGAGCTTGCCTGCCAGTGCAGGAGACTTAT
This sequence comes from Bos javanicus, assembly GCF_032452875.1. Lineage (NCBI taxonomy): Eukaryota > Metazoa > Chordata > Mammalia > Artiodactyla > Bovidae > Bos > Bos javanicus. The sequence goes on along the minus strand of NC_083869.1, from coordinate 43,404,770 downwards.
GAGATGCCAGTTTAATCCCTATGTCAGGAAGATCCCCTGGAGGAGGGCATGGCAACCCACTCCAGTATTCTTGCCTGGAGAATCTCATGGATAGAGGAGGCTGGTGGGCTACAGTCCATAGGGTTGCAAGGAGTCGGGCATAACTGTAGTGACTTAGCATGCATGGATGCCCTTAGCCTTCAAATAATATTATACCATGTCACATATAATGTTGGAGAAAGAAATGGCAACCCACTCCCGTGTTCTTGTCTGGAGAATCCCAGGGACCGGGGAGCCTGGTGGGCTGCCGTCTATGGGGTTGCACAGAGTTGGACACGACTGAAGTGACTTAGCAGCAGCAGCAGCACATATAATGTAAGAGTCTTACAAAGATAAAATTCCATTTGCACTCGCCCATCCTTTGTGTTATTGCTTTGTTACATTTCTCTCCTACATGTTTTATAAATCCCCAAATACCTTGTCATTTTTATTGCTACTAAAGCCAATAATCTAAATAATTAAAAAATGAGAAAAATATATTGCAGTATGGTATACAAATATATCAAATCAACATATATACCTTCAGCTTATACAGCATTGTTTGTCAGTTATATCTCAGTTAAAAAGTGAGAAAAAATTTTTATTTTTACTCACATCTTACCGTATCCAGCATGCTTTTTTGCTCTTTGTATTTCTATGTTTCTGTAGGGTATTCTTTTCCTACTACCTGAATCCTTCTTGAAGTTCAGAGTTCACAGTGATTTTTTCAGCTTTTGTTTACATGAAAATCAAAGTGGAAATGGAATGAATGAAATGTTTTTATTTCTCCATTTTTGAAGAATATTCGCAGTAGATATAGAACAGTTAATGGGCCATTTTTTTTGTGTGTGTTTTCATCAGTTTAAATACATTATTGCATATCTTCTCTCTTGAACATTTTCTGATGAAAAGTCCACTGTTTCTCTTATGTTTGTTTCTACATCTTGTGTGTGACCCATATGCTGTTTTTTGTCCCTTTCCCACTCTATTGAGGCTTTTGTTGTTGTTTAGTTGCTAATTTATGTCCAGCTCTTTTGCAACCCCATGGACTCTAGCCCTACAGGCCCCTCTGTCCATGGGATTTTCCAGGCAAGAGTACTGGAGTGGGTTGCCATTTCTTCCTGCAGATCTTTGTGACCCAGGGATCAAACTGGCATCTTCTGTGTCTCCTACATTGGCAGGCAGATTCTTTTATCATTAAGCACCAGGGAAGCCCTTATTGAGGTATAATTGTCAAATAAAAATTACATACACCATACACACAAAAAATTGTAACTATGCGATGTGATGAAAGTGCTAACTAACCTTATTTTGGTAAACACTTCTCAATATATTTATTAAATCATCACATGTATACCTTAAATTTACATTATGTTATATGTCAATTATCTTTCAATAAAGCTGAAAAAAGAGCTAAAGGAAAACAATCCAATATTATTCTAATTACTCTAAATATATATAAATAAATATATATATATATAAAAAGTATATTTAAGGTATACCTGTTTTTCCTTTCTGTTTGCTTTTAAAATTCTTTTTTAATCCTTGATTTTCAGCAATTGATTATAACGTGCCTTGATGTGATTTTCTTTGTTTTTAACCTGCTTACCGTTTATTGAGTTTCTTGGATCTGAGATTTATAGTTTTCATCAAGATTAGAAAAAGGTTTACAATTATTGCATTCATTTATAAATATTTCTTCTGTTCCTCTCTTCTCTTTTTTTCCCCTGGGTCTCTAATTGCATTCATGTTAGATTGCTTTTTATTGTCCACAGCTCACTGAGGTTTTGTTAATTAAAAAATCAATTTTTCACATTGTGCTTCATTTTGAATAGGTTCTATTTTTAGGTCCTCAAGTTCACTGATCTTTTCTCCTGAAATATCTAATTTGCTGTTAATCACATCCAATGAACTTTTAAAAAATAAATTGTATTTTTTATGTTTAGAAGTTCTATTTAGCTTTTAAAAATAATTTCCATTTCTCTTTTTATTATAGTCATGTTTTTCTTTAAATTTCTGAGAATATTTATAGCAGTTATTTTGATATCTTTTCCTGATAATTTTATCATCTCTGCCATTTTGGGGTCTGTTATTATTTACTGATTTATCTCTTTGTTATGGGTAACACTTTTCTCTTTTTCACAGTTACAGGCACTTTTGATTGAATTTAGGACATTGTGGATGTTAATATTGAGTCCTGGATTTTTTTTTTTTTTTTTAATGTCAAACTTCATTTTACTAGGAAGTTAAGTGACTGGTAGGTTGGCATTGTCCTTCCTAGTCTTGTTTTAAAGTGTTTTAGGGTCAGTCATGGAGAACGCGATGGCACCCCACTCCAGTACTCTTGCCTGGAAAATCCCATGGACGGAGGAGCCTGGAAGGCTGCAGTCCATGGGGTTGCTAAGAGTCGGACATGACTGAGCGACTTCACTTTCACTTTTAACTTTCATGCATTGGAGAAGGAAATGGCAACTCACTCCAGTGTTCTTGCCTGGAGAATCCCAGGGATGGGGGAGCCTGGTGGGCTGCCATCTCTGGGGTCACACAGAGTCGGACACGACTGAAGCGACTTAGCAGCAGCAGCAGCAGCAGGGTAAGTCAGTAATAGTCCTTACCTTAGAGTTGCATTAGAGTTACATAACTTTGCTGACAAGTCATGACCTTCCATGTGCCAAATGTTTAGTAAGGTTTTGTACTCTGGCTGATTAGTACTTTACCATTTCTGATTTGTGTATAAGTTCTAGGAATGATTCAGCTGATAGCTTCTTGGTAGTTCTTTCGCTGCCCTGACGGCATTTGTACTCATCAGCAGACTCAACGGAATTTTCTATGCTGATTTCTGGAGCACTTTCTTTGAAGTGCCCTCCCCCACCCCATATTTTACCTTGTCCCAAATATTTCAGCTGTGTCATTCTCCTCCAAGTCCAAACTCTGTCCTATCAATTTACAGTTTAGCATAGCTGCTATGATCTGCTTGAGTTTTTCCTTTGTCATATTCAAAAAAGTACTCCCAGGCAGATGGCCAGGGTGATCCTAAGGTTCATTTCATTTGCCTCCCTTTTCTAAAAGATCTCAGTCCTGTGTTGCCTGTTTCCAAAATTTGAAAACACACATTTCTTATTTCTGTCATGTTTTCTAGTTCTTTATGGGGGAAGGATAACACCAGTATCAGTTATCCCAATATAGTTGTTGTTCAGTCGCTCAGTCATGTCCGACTCGAGATCCCATGGACTGCAGCATGCCAGGTTTCTGTCTTTCACCATCTCCTGGAGCTTGCTCAAACTCATGTCCATTGAATTGGTGATCCCATCCAACCATCTGATCCTCTGTTGTCCCCTTCTCTTCCTGCCTTCAACCTTTCCTGGTATCAGGGACTTTTCCAGTGAGTTGGCTCTTTGCATCAGGTGGCCAAAGTATCAGAGCTTCAGCTTCAGCATCAGTCTTGCTAATGAATATTCAGGGTTGATTTCCTTTAGGATTGACTGGTTTGATCTCCTTGCAGTCCAGGGGACTCTCAAGAGTCTTCTCCAGCACCACAGTTAAAAGCATCAATTCTTTGGAAATCAGCTGTCTTTATGGTCCAACTCTTACATCCATACATGACTACTATAGCATTAAGCTGTCATTCCTAGGAAAATCTGTCAGTAGGTTACAAGGTCCTACCCCAGCCTGAGTTTCAAGTATTACGTGCTTTGACGTAGAAGTGAGGCAAGACAGTCATTTTCTATCTTCTTCCAACATCTGCCATCCCCACTCATCCCAATCATATATTGAACCCCTACTTTGTGTTCAGGCCAGTCACTTTCTTGTTTTATTATTTAACTATTTTTTTTTTTGCCAGTTTAAAAACACAGAACTTTATAGGCCATATTTCTGATCATATTAATGAAATAAATGTAAACAAAAAGACAAAAAACCTCAACCTTGAAAATTGAGTTAAACATACCTGTGAGTATAGACTATAGACCACAGGAAAAACAATGAGCCCCCAGAGTCTTTGGAACCCCTGAGTCTTTCCAAACTCAGGGATAAGTGTATATAATTTCAATCATGTTTATTATTAAAGAAGATTAAAAAAAGGAATCCAGGATCTAAAGAAATTAGAAAACAACAATAATATAAGATAATATGGGAAGAGTGAATTTATTATTTATAAATTTATTTATGGGATTTCTTTGGAAGGAATGATGCTAAAGCTGAAACTCCAGTACTTTGGCCACCTCATGCGAGGGGTTGACTCATTGGAAAGGACTCTGATGCTGGGAGGGATTGGGGTGCAGGAGGAGAAGGGGATGACAGAGGATGAGATGGCTGGATGGCATCACTGACTCGATAGACGTGAGTCTCAGTGAACTCCGGGAGTTGGTGATGGACAGGGAGGCCTGGCGTGCTGCGATTCATGGGGTCGCAAAGAGTCGGACACGACTGAGCAACTGATCTGATCTGATCTGATATAATATATAAATATATGATTATATAAATATATATTATAGTTTATTATATAAATATATAATTATATAAAAAATATATTTGTAAATAAATATTTATAAATAATTTATTATTATTAGCTGGCCCACACTGACTCCACTTTGTCAGCTCTATCTTAGGTCCACATTCCTACTGCCTGAGCATGTGCATTTGTAACAAATTCATAGATGCTGTTGAGATTCCTGATTGTGACCACACTTTGGGAACCACTGACATCCAGGCTGGAGAGAGAAAGGCCCTGGTATTGAGGATTAAGTGATTGTACCTGTGAGGAGAGTGGGTTGCAGAGACTGGAAACCATGCAGGGCTTGATGACATGGTCTACCTTTCTGAGTTCTCCTGACTATCCATCCATCTACCTGCCAACTTCCTCTTAAGCCAGACAACCTCACCTCCTACAAAAGAGATTACAGCATCATTAGTTATAATGAGATTTTATATTAATAAGGCTTTATTGCTACCTATAAAATATATACTCTGATGGTATGTTACCAAGCAGTCTGTCCTAAATGAGAGGGACCCAACTTTGTCTGACGGAATAAATGGATGAAATACACTTTGTAATGCACTATGTTTCATTTTTATGTTGTGTGTTGACATTCTCATTTTCTGAATTCAACAGCATGTCATTAGTGTGGCTCCTGAGTAATTTTCATGATGTAACAAGAGTGTAAAATTTTCTGAAACCACTGGATTAATTAATCCAGATTTATCTTCTCAGCATCCCTGGTAAGTAAAGAGCTGTATCAGTTCTACTGCTAGGACCCTCTGACTTAGAAGGAGAAAGAGGACTTTGTGATTTAGCGTATGCTGGTACTTAGGGCCTGGGGACTGCTGGACTATTTCTTCTACAGTCAGTTTCCTTTGTTTACTTTTAATTTTTTTGTCATTATATTAATACTTTAACTCCAGTGTACAAATTAGTGTGATTCAATAATGCAAACATAACTGGCAGTGCATATTCCCCACCAACCTGCTACAGTTTCTTAATTCCTACTATGTTGGACATTCTCTTAGGTTGTCTTAGGTAAAGGAGGTTTAATGTAAGGATGAGTAATGAGGAAATAAAGCTTTTTTTCTATGTACATGAAGGGTCTATTGTGTGTGTGTTTTTTTAATTTATTGAGGAAATAAAGTTTTTTAAACCCCAGTTTTAAGAATTTAAGTGAAGACAGTGAAATCACAAGCCACAATTTTCAATGGTATCTAGTAATAAATTTTGACTAAAGAATCTGAGTAAAGATTTACCCTCCCACCTGAAATAAATCAGATAATATATATGGAACAGTGGCTTTCAAGTTTCCATTCAGGCAGTGAAGAAAAGTGATTCCTGAGAGCTGAAAGGCAAATAAGGTAAGCCCTATGATTTCCCCAGCTTACTGTGTTGAGAGAATTTCCAGAATGCAACACAGAGAGCATGAACCCAGATTGAGCCTGGCATATGCCCCAGATAGAAGAAATGGAGCTGAAAGTCCAGGAGGCCAAGGCGGCTAGAGTTCCAGGAGAGAGTATCAGAAAAGAGAACCACACAGGGATCAGCAGTGGACAGATCAGCACCTATGTATGGGGACGCTACCTGAGATATGGGAGGGAAACACCAAAAGGATTATGGGTAACAGCACTAGCGCCTATTCTAATGTTTTTATGTCCTCAACCCCTCAACACACATTGGAAGAGAGTATTCTTGGGTATATGGTCTGTTCTCTCCATCTTCTCTTTCCAGAATCTCTGCCTCCTTTGAGGAGAAGATACAGACTTGGCAATCAAGCTGTTTACTTGTAGGGTCAGGACAGAATATCTCTGCTACACTGTCTCCTGTGTTCTGATCTTTCCCAGGCAAAATTTATGTAACTGAATATTGTGGTCTGAATATTTCTGTCTCCCCCAAATCCATATGTTGAAGTCTGTTTAAAAAAAAATTAATAGGTAAAAGCCTCAATTAAATGGAATAAGGAGAGTAGAGGGGGAATTCTCATATCCTGTGACAATAGCTGATCAAGAAAAGAGACGCTTTTTATTTTTTGGCAAGGACTCAGCCAATGAAATGCCATGGATTCTCGGTTTACTACATTCCTCCTGACTTCCTTTTCTTCTCTAAAAAAGAGTTCTCCTTCCCTTGCCAATGGGGGCACTTGCATATGGCTCCCCATGGTTGCAAACCCCAAATTGTAGTTCTCTGTTGATGCTTAGCAAACTCGTCATTGCTGGAAAATATCTGCTAATCTGTTTATTCCAGGTCTACAAGTCCTCACCCCAATGTGAGGTTATTTAGAGATGGGGCCTTTGGGGAGTGATTAGCTTTAGAGAATGTTATGAAGGTAGGATGAATTAGTGTCCTTAAACGAAGTGGATCTTCATGACCCAGATAATCACGATGGCATGATCACTCCCCTAGAGCCAGACATCCTGGAATGCAAAGTCAAGTGGGCCTTAGGAAGCATCACTACAAACAAAGCTAGTGGAGGTGATGGAATTCCAGTTGAGCTATTTCAAATCCTAAAAGATCATGCTGTGAAGGTGCTGCACTCAATATGCCAGCAAATTTGGAAAACTCAGCAGTGGCCACAGGACTGAGACATGGGAGGGAAACACCAAAAGGATTATGGGTAACAGCACTAGGGCCTGTTCTAATGTTTTTATGTCCTCAACCCCTCAACACACATCGGAAGAGAGTATTCTTGGGTATATGGTCTTTTCTCTCCATCTTCTCTTTCAAGAATCTCTGCCTCCTTTGAGGAGAAGGTACAGACTTGGCAATTAAGCTGTTTTCATTCCAATATGAAAGAAAGGCAATGCCAAAGAATGCTCACTACTGCACAGCTGCACTCATCTCACAGGCTAGCAAAGTAATGCTTAAAATTCTGCAAGCCAGGCTTCAACAGTATGTGAACCGTGACTGTCCAGATATTCTAGCTGGATTTAGAAAAGGCAGACAAACTAGAGATCAAATTGCTAACATCTGTTGGTTCATTGAAAAAGCAAGAGAATTCCAGAAAAATATCTACTTATACTTTATTGAATATGCCAAAGCCTTTGCCTGTGTGGATTACAACAAACTCTGGAAAATTCTGCAAGAGATGGGAATACCAGACCACCTGACCTGCCTGCTGAGAAATCTGTATGCCGGTCAAGAAGCAACAGTTAGAACTGGACATGGAACAACAGACTGTTTTCAAATTGGGAAAGGAGTACGTCAAGGCTATATATTGTCACCCTGCTTATTTAACTGGAATGAAGCACTAGATGGAATCAAGATTGATGGGAGAAATATCAATAACCTCAGCACCACACTTATGGCAGAAAGCAAAGAGGAACTAAAGAGCCTCTTGATGAAGTGAAAGAGGAGAGTGAAAAAACTGGCTTAAAACTCAACATTCAGAAAACTAAGATCATGGCATCTGGTCCCATCACTTCATGGCGAATAGGTGGAGAAACAATGGCAACAGTGAGACACTTTATTTTTTTGGGCTCCAAAGTCACTGCAGATGATGACTGCAACCATAAAATTAAAAGATGCTTGCTCCTTGGAAGAAAAGTTATGACCAACGTAGACAGCATATTAAAAAGCAGAGAGATTACTTTGCCCACAAAGGTCCTTCTAGTCAAATCTATGGTTTTTCCAGTAGTCTTGTATAGATGTCAGAATTGGACTATAAAGAAAGCTGAGCGCCAAAGAATTGATGCTTTTGAACTGTGGTGTTGGAGAAGACTCTTGAGAGTCCCTTGGACTGCAAGGAGATCCAACCAGTCCATCCTAAAGGAAATCAGTCCTGAATATATATTGGAAGGACTGATGCTGAAGCTGAATCTCCAATACTTTGGCCACCTGATGCGAAGAACTGACTCATTTGAAAAAACCCTGATGCTGGGAAAGATTGAAGGTGGGAGAAGGGGATGACAGAGGATGAGATGGTTGGATGGCGTCACTGACTCAATGGACATGAGTTTGAGTAAACTCCAGGAGTTGGTGACAGGCAGCGAAGACTGGTGTGCTGCAGTCCATGGGGTCGCAAAGAGTTGGACACGACTGAGTGACTGAACTGAACTGAAAAGAAGTGGAAGAAAACAGAACTCTTCCTCCACCGTGTGAGGACACAGTGAGAGGGCAGCCATCTGTAAACCAGGAAGAAGGCTTTTATCAGGAACTCAATCTGCCAGCACCTTGATCTTGGACTTAGAAATAGTTATGTATAATCTTAGAAACCATCTTGACCTCCAGAACTGTGAGAAATAAATGTTTATTGTTGAGGCCACCCAGGCTATGGCTTTTTATCAGAACAACCTGAGATGACTAACACACTGAATTTCTAGCATGCATATAGTTTGTAATGTACACAGCCATATTAATAGTAGGTAGCTGGGTTCCAGATGTGTGTGTGTGTGTGTGTACGCTCAGTCATGTCCAACTCTTTGAGACCCTGTGAATTATAGCACACCAGGCTCTTCTGTCCATGGGATTTCCAGGCAAGAAGAGTGGAACAGGTTACCATTTCCTACTCTAGGGGATATTCCTGACCCAGGGATGGAAACCATCTCTTGTGTCTTCTGCACTGGCAGGTGGATTCTTTACCATCAGCAGCACCTGGAAAGCCAGGTGTTGGCTGCTGCTCAAATTGAGGAGCAGGTACTAGCAGAGTGATGAAAAGTGCAGGGTCTGGATAAGGTGGCAGGGATCTGTGTCTGGATGTACATGTAGATAGCTTTGTGACTCTGGGTAATCTAAGTAACCTTTCTAAGCCTCAGTTTCTTCAAGGTATGGAATGGAAGTTACAATTGTAGAATCTTCCTTCTAGGATGAATTTAGAGGATTGTATGATAATATGTGAAGCATAGTGCCTGTCACATACCAGAAGGTGTCCCCCAAGTCTGAATTTCTGGAAGCCCATACAAGTGCCCTATGGAGACTTTGGTTTGCTAGGTTATCAGGGGGCAGTTTACAGGTTGATCATAGCTACTGCATTTCAGTTCAGTTCAGTTGCTCAGTTGTGTCCAACTCTTTGATACCCCAAGGACTGCAGCATGCCAGGCTTCCCTGTCCATCACCAACTCCTGGAGCTTGCTCAAACTCATGTCCATTGAGTCGGTGATGCCATCCAACCATCTCATCCTCTGTCATCCCCTTCTCCTCCTGCCTTCAATCTTTCCCAGCATCAGGGTCTTTTCAAATGAGTCAGTTCTTTCCAATGAGTCACATCAAGTGGCCAAACTATTGGAGTTTCAGCCTCAGCATCAATCCTTCCAATAAATATTCAGGACTGATTTCCTTTAGGATTAACTGGTTGGATCTCCTTGCAGTCCAAGGGGCTCTCAAAAGTCTTCTCCAACACCACAATTCAAAAGCATCAGTTCTTCGGCACTCAGCTTTCTTTATAGTCCAACTCTCACATCCATACATGACTACTGGAAAAACCATAGCTTTGACCAAATAGATCTTTGTTGGCAAAGTAATGTCTCTGCTTTTTAATACACTTTCTAGGTTGGTCATAGCTTTTCTTCCAAGGAGTAAGCGTCTTTTAATTTCATGGCCGCGGTCACCATTTACTATCTGCAGTGATTTTGGAGTCCAAGAAAATAAAGTCTCTCTGTTAGCAAATCAGTGGCCATGACTGCCACCCAGAATGCAAACTTGTTCTCCAGGACCATTTTGTTCCCACCCCCAGGGCCTGAGGGCCAAGAGCTCTGACTCAGGCAGCCAAGGTGACTCTAAAGGTTGGTTTCTTCTCCATAATCTCTTGCCAATGGGGAGAATTTGGAAGTGTTCTTAAGAGCTTTTATGCAATTCTAGTGTTTCTAGTGTAAATAGCCCTAATAACTTGATCCAGTTCCACGGAAGTGACTGATTGTCCTGGACTATATTTATGTACCTTTCTGCATTGCTATCTTCTAATTAGTCTCTAATCACATAACCATTTTCATGCCATGGATCCCTTAGGTAGTCTGTAGAAGCCTATAGACTCCACAGAATCATGTGATAAATGCATAAAATAAAATATCCAAGGTTACAAAGACATCAATTACATTCAGTTATCAAAATTAACAAATGCAATTTATGTTCTTTATTAGCACATTCAATAAGAAATGTAGCAGAAAATAATAACTGCTCTAATTTTGAGGTAGCAATGAATATAAACTGTGTCTGGAAATCTGCAATAGTTGTAATATGTACTATAAAAATATCTATGATTTCTATTATTGACAAAGTTACAGATTCTCTTAATTTTATTGTGATTTGTAATCTAATCTACAAATCACAATAAATGAAAGTACATGTTAAATAATCAATAAGAAATTTGTGCAAATAAAGATGTTAAGTGTTTCCACCATCCAAGTTCAGGGGCCTCTGAATTCTTGAGGGGTTATATACGTAGACTTCTTTTCTTCTTCAAATGGATACATGGCAAAAAACCAGACAAACTTCAGGAGTCTAGATATTCCTCAGTTCCAATATGCTGTTAGGCATTTTAAATAGGAAGTGTTCATACAAGGGCATGGGGTGTTAAGGTGGATGTTAGGTACACAGCAGGTAACTGGAAGTATCTGAAATGTCAGGTGCATCATGGGGAGTGTTTGGTGCCTACAGAAATTTTCTCTTTCTTCCCTTCTATCCTCTTCATTCTCCCCCTCCCCGTTCCTCCTCCTCTCCCTCTACCTCCTTTTCCTTACCTGCTCTATGCCTCCCATCCTACCTCTTTCTTCTAATGGAGATGCCTGAAGTACAGAGAACCATGTCTTCTAATAATTTGGTTATAGGCCTTCCCATCACTGTAACTTGTAGGGTGTGTAACCCACAAAAGACTTTTAATTAGCTTAAAGATACGCTGTATGTGAGAGTTGTGAAGATGAAATCCAGGCCCTGATATTTGGTAGCTCAGATAGTAAAGAATCTGCCTGCAATGCAGGAGACCCAGGCTCAATTCCTGGGTCAGGAAGATTCTCTGAAGAAGCGAATGGCAACCCACTCCAGTATTCTTGCCTGGAGAATTCCATGGACTGAGGAGCCTGGCTGGCTACGGTCCATGGGGTTGCAAAGAACTGGACAGAGTGAAGTGATTTAGCAGGCAAAGGGGTGAGGGTTAGTAGCTTCTCCTAATTTATTTAGAGTGGCTTTTAATTTTTTAGAACCCTGAGTAATATTAATAAGAACATTTTATATTGTTATCTAATATCCGTGTATACTTGTACAGATTACATATGTACGTGCATGTATGCTTGTAACTGAAACAATGTTCCAAGATCATATGTTATGGGATGCATTTTGATATTTTTATTCTATTCTATCTTATTTCATTCTATAATTTAGTTCAGTTCAGTTTAGTCTCTCAGTCGTGTCCGACTCTTTGCAACCCCATGAATCACAGCACGCCAGGCCTCCCTGTCCATCACCAACTCCCGGAGTTCACTCAGACTCACGTCCATTGAGTCAGTGACGCCATTCAGCCATCTCATCCTCTGTCGTCCCCTTCTCCTCCTGCCCCCAATCCCTCCCAGCATCAGAGTCTTTTCCAATGAGTCAACTCTTCGCATGAGGTGGCCAAAGTACTGGAGTTTCAGCATCAGTCCTTCCAAAGAAATCCCAGGGCTGATCTCCTTCAGAGTGGACTGGTTGGATCTCCTTGCAGTCTAAGGGACTCACAAGAGTCTTCTCCAACACCACAGTTCAATTCTTTGGTGCCCAGCTTTCTTCACAGTCCAACTCTCACATCCATACATGACCACTGGAAAAACCATAGGCTTGACTAGATGGACCTTTGTTGGCAAAGTAATGTCTCTGCTTTTCAATATGCTATCTAGGTTGGTCATAACTTTCCTTCCAAGGAGTAAGCGTCTTTTAATTTCATGGCTGCAGTCACCATCTGCAGTGATTCTGGATCCCCAAAAAATAAAGTCTGACACTGTTTCCACTGTTTTCCCATCTATTTTCCATGAAGTGATGGGACCATATGCCATGATCTTCAAAATATGCTAAATAAATTCCATCCTCTAATAGGTTGTCATCTTCAGTTTGAAAAGAAGAGATTCTGAGAATCCAAAAAGAAATGTATTGAAATGTATTATACTGCAAAAAACACTGTAATGCTGTTTTCACACAGTGAAAATTATTGGTCCCATGAAGGAAAAGGGAAATGGATGGAAGATCGTGTATTTCTCCTTTACTATTGCCTGCAGGATCTTAGTCTTTAAAGTCAGTCTTAACATTTAGAAAAGTCCCATGACTTCCTCCACATAGAGTCTGTACTTTTTCTGACACTACATTTTGATTAAATAACTAGGTCTTTGATGCCTCTTGGTAGGGTGTGGCTCTTCAGATGTTTGTTTTGGTGTGATTTGTTGTTTAGTCCCTAAGTTGTGTCTAATTGTTTGAGACCCCATGGACTGTAGCCCAACAGGCTCCTCTGTCCATGGTGTTTTCCAGGCAAAAATAGTGGAGTAGGTTGCCATTTCCTTCTCCAGGGGGTCTTACCAACCCAGGGATCAAACCCAAGTTTCCTGCATTGGCAGGTGGATTCTTTACGAAGTCCCCAGGGAAGCCCTTAGGTGTGAGTGTGGAGTCTTTAACACTTTCATACTCTTACTGTTTTTTTGTCAGTCTTCCCATCTCATGGCTCCTGGAGTGGAGGAGCGTTCTATCATGAGTTTATCCTTTGTACTACTGCTTTTCAGTTATTTCAATAGACAATCAAAATCATCATCCTCACCAACCATTTGGATTGTGCCTGAAAAGGAAATTCTCTCTATTGGGGACAAATGGATGACAGAGGCTCTTAAATGAAGAAGGAATGATGACAAAATCAACGCACTGAGCCTAGTCATGTCAGTGAGTTAGTGCCACTGGGATGTCTCTAATTATGGGCTTCCCAGGTGGCGCTAGTGGTAAAGAACCCACCTGCTAATGCAGGTAGACTTAAGAGACCCAGGATTGATCCCTGGGTTGGGGAGATCCCCTGGAGGAGGGCACAGAAACCCACGCTAGTTTTCTTTTCTGGAGAATCTCTGGTAGGCTACAGTCCATAGGGTTGCACAGAGTCAGACATGATTGAAGTGACTGAGCACTCATACATGTCCCTAACTAGGCACTGAAGCTTTTGGCCCCTGCAAGTTGTGGAGAAAAGCTGCTTATTATTTCTTACTCATAGAGTACCTGACATTGTGGTGAACTTCATAAGGCTCTCCAAAAATGTCCCAGTGTCAGCTCAAAGATTCCTGGACTTATAAAGCTGACATTAGCACCTTATACAGAGCAACAAACAGGAAAAAACAAAACACAATGGTTTTGTTCACAAACAATTCAGTCTCTTCTTCTTGTCTTTTTCTACTCTGAGAGATTTTTTTTTTGACTTTTGTGATTCATTCAGATTCATTCTCTACTCAGTAAGAGAATAGCTATAATATGCCATGTAACCAATTTATCTGTAAAGTCATTACCCATATAATTTGATTTTAATTAAAAAGTGCTTCTGCACTTTACTTATCTGGTTTAATACCCACTGAAACATATTTTAAAGTCAAATTGTCTTCTTGAACAGAAAAAGCTTTATTTTTAATGATATTTTTGTATTGTATGGGATTCATAGAAAGTGAAAGTTGCTCAGTCAGGTCCGACTCTTTGCGACCCCATGGACTATACAGCCCATGGAATTATCCAGGCCAGAATACTGGAGTGGGTAGCTGTTGTCTTCTCCAGAGGATTTTCCTGACCCAGGGATCGAACCTTGGTCTCCTGCATTGCACGCGGATTCTTTATCAGCTGAGCCACCAGGGAAGCCCTTATGAGATTCATAAGTAGGCCTTTATTTATGTATTTTTTTCTCATTTTATTTTATTTTATTTTTTTTAAATTTTTTATTCCTTTATTTCTCATGTGTTCCCCATCCTGAACCCTCCTCCCTCCTCCCTCCCCATTACCATCCCTCTGGGTCGTCCCAGTGCACCAGCCCCAAGCATCCAGCATTGTGCATTGAACCTGGACTGGCATCTCGTTTCATACATGACATTTCACATGTTTCAATGCCATTCTCCCAAATCTTCCCACCCTCTCCCTCTCCCACAGAGTCCATAAGCCTGTTCTATACATCAGTGTCTCTTTTGCTGTCTCGTATACAGGGTTATCGTTACCATCTTTCTAAATTCCATATATATGCGTTAGTATACTGTATTGGTGTTTTTCCTTCTGGCTTACTTCACTCTGTATAATAGGCTCCAGTTTCATCCACCTCATTAGAACTGATTCAAATGTATTCTTTTTAATGGCTGAGTAATACTCCATTGTGTATATGTACCACAGCTTTCTTATCCATTCATCTGCTGATGGACATCTAGGTTGCTTCCATGTCCTGGCTAGTAGGCCTTTAAATCTTCACTCCTAAGTTATTGGACTGAACCTGGCAGACTAAATGAAAATGTATATTGTAGTCATCCAGTGGTTGATTAGTCATTTGTTCCAACCTGCCCCCCACCCCACTCCCCCCACCGCCACCGAGAGTACCTATCTAGGTATAGGACAGGTGCAACCACAGTATAATAATGTAGAGTCTATGGCACTGTTAATGGGTGGGATCCACTAGAAAGCCAAGGATTAGTTGCCACAATTATTCTTATCAATTCTCTATTGTTTATTTAGAGAGTCCTGAAGCCAGACTCTGAGCTCTGTTAGCTGTAAACTCATGAAGATGCCTGTGGGGATTGTAGCCTGGAGATGGACATTGTGAATAAAAACAAATGCTTTCATATTGAGTGTGGCAACTAGGAAGGAAGACAAATAGCAGCAGAGCAAAGATCCCTCATTTCTCTGTGGTAGAAGGATAGCTTTGATAAGAGTCTCCACATGGCAGCATCCTTGGGGCCGGTTCAGACTTCAACTCTGGAGTCTGGACTATATTGAATTATTCTTAGGTCTTGTCCACATAGATCCAAAGAAATGTGTAGATGCCCTGAGAGGCACAAGCTGCTTCTGAGCTGGCTGTTGAGAACATGTCATTGCCTCCCTGAAGGATCTGGGGAAGAAGGAAGCTGAGGAAAGTTGGACTCTTAGTTGATGTCATGGATTGGATTCTTGAGTACTTACCTAATGTTTCAGGTTGGTTCTCTGGAAAAAGATGTTGAGATGGAATTTGGTGCGCAGGGTTTTTATTAAGGATTAACACCTGTGGAAGGGAGGAGGCTTGTGGGGAAATAGGCTTGCTTGGGCAGAAGTTGATTATGCGCTAAAGGCACCCCTAAGCAATGGCCAACACTAGGGGGCGCTCTGAAGAACATTCTCATCAGAGTAATAGCTCATGTTGGGATGAAGTTGCTGAGCCTTTATACTCAATCCGTCATAGAATACTGGTTGCCTTTTCAGGGTGTATCTTTGAGTAAGGTGACTTTCTGCAATTGAGGCAAACCCTAAGAAGGTGACAGCTGGAACAAATGTCACCTCTGGAAGGGGATCTTGGGGGGGCACACCTCCAATGTCTACCACAGCTAGTAAGTGATAGAGTTAAAAACTGAGCTAAGCTTGGATGATACTGAATCCAAAGCTATTGGTATACCTTCCCACTTCATTCAATAGGCATTTATTAAAGATTTCATTAGTGCCAGGAACCTTTTTAGGTGCTGAGGTTTCAACATTGAAGGAAAAGAAAAAGTAAAAAATTCTTGCCCTTAGGGAATTACCTTTCAGTTGGGTGTAAGCTGTAACAAAGGAATAAAATACATAGTATATTGGATGGTGATACATGCTGTGGTGAAAATAAAATAAAAAGGTGGTGAAAACTGTGTGTATGATGGAGGGATGGTATAGAATTTATTGCTATTAAAAACAGAATAGCTAGAGAAGGACTCACAAAGAGGAAGACATTTGAGCAATGACCCAAATAAGAGACAGAGGAGTGTCTTATGTACGTGTGAGAAACCATTCCAAGCAGAGGAAACAGCCAGAGTAAAGGTCTGAGGTTGCAGCATGCCTTGTGTATTCTTGTCATAGCATTC
The DNA here is from genome assembly GCF_032452875.1 of Bos javanicus. Lineage (NCBI taxonomy): Eukaryota > Metazoa > Chordata > Mammalia > Artiodactyla > Bovidae > Bos > Bos javanicus. The sequence goes on along the minus strand of NC_083869.1, from coordinate 43,388,297 downwards.
TCTTCCTAGTTTTTTGTGCAGTATAACATCTAGCATAAGCTTTGCACAGAAGGCAATTTTTTTTTTCTCCAAAACTTCCTTCATTTGTGTACCACTGTGATACATTTTATAATATTCGTATACCATCTCTGTTGTTGTCGTTTAGTTGCTAAGTCATGTCTGACTCTTTTGCAACCCCAGGGACTGTAGCCTGCCAGGCACTTCTGTCCATGGCAAGAATACTGTAGTAGGTTGCCGTTTCCTTCTGCAGGGGATCTTCCTGACCCAGGGACTGAATACCCATCTCCTGAATTGGCAGGTGGATTCTTTATCATTGAGCCAATAAGGAAGCCCTCATATCATCTATACTACTATTTAATTATATTTTTGTTTAATTTCCCTTTTCACATGTAAGTACATTTATTTTAGAAGAAGATTTTGGTTTTGTGGAAATAAATGAAGACCAGACAGTAAAGCGTCTGCCTGCAATGCGGGAGACCCGGGTTCGATTCCTCGGTCGGGAAGATCCCCTGGAGAAGGAAATGGCAATCCACTCCAGCACTCTTGCCTGGAAAATCCCATGGACGGAGGAGCCTGATAGGCTACAGTCCATGGGGTCGCAAACAGTCGGACACGACTGAGCGACTTCACTTTAACTTTCACTTTCAAATGAGAACAAGCAAAGATTGTCTATTCAGAGCTTATTATAGCAAGGGAATCAGCCACCGTCACCTATGTTTGACACGGACTCAAAGTCAGGCAGGGGAGCAGAAGAGTGGAAAGAATCAGACATGCCTTGATTGGAAGCTGTTGTTGTGGGGAAGCTGTAGGTGGGCCAACTAGAAGTGGGGTACTCTACATGATTGATTAGGGGTACATATTTAACTCTCATTGGTTGGATATAGGGGCAAAAATTAGGGAAGTCCTCAGTTATTAATCAAGTCCAGGCCATTTTGGGCCCGTTGTTTACAAGGGTTTTTGTTTGACTTCCTGGACTGGTTGATGGAGAAAGTTGTCTGTCTTCTTACAGTTTTGACTTGTAGATAGTAAATTGGCTTCTTAGACTGGTTACTGTAGATAATAGGTAGTCTTCTTGAGCTGGTTGGTACAGATTATGGGTCAGAGTTTTGTTTTTATATATGGTCTGGCCATTATCCATTTGTGTATTCAGTGTCTCAATTTTATTTCCCTAAAATAAGAAGGTAGCATCATTTAGTAAGTTAGTTCTATTTTCAACATAATTACATATAAGTAACAGCAGAAACAAATATATATACATATACACATTCACATAACTATCAAAATGACAACGTATCCCATGTGATACCAAAAGGGATGTGTATCACACTTTGTGGTATTGTAGGTATTCAGTATATATTGTCACCCTGTTTATTTAACTTATATGCAGAGTACATCATGAGAAACGCTGGACTGGAAGAAACACAAGCTGGAATCAAGATTGCCGGGAGAAATATCAGTAACCTCAGATATGCAGATGACACCACCCTTATGGCAGAAAGTGAAGAAGAACTCAAAAGCCTCTTGATGAAAGTGAAAGTGGAGAGTGAAAAAGTTGGCTTAAAGCTCAACATTCAGAAAACGAAGATCATGGCATCCGGTCCCACCACTTTATGGGAAATAGATGGGGAAACAGTGGAAACAGTGTCAGACTTTATTTTTCTGGGCTCCAAAATCACTGCAGATGGTGACTGCAGCCATGAAATTAAAAGACGCTTACTCCTTGGAAGGAAAGTTATGACCAACCTAGATAGCATATTGAAAAGCAGAGACATTACTTTGCCAACAAAGGTTTGTCTAGTCAAGGCTATGGTTTTTCCTGTGGTCATGTATGGATGTGAGAGTTGGACTGTGAAGAAGGCTGAGTGCCAAAGAATTGATGCTTTTGAACTGTGGTGTTGGAGAAGACTCTTGAGAGTCCCTTGGACTGCAAGGAGATCCAACCAGTCCATTCTGAAGGAGATCAAACCTGGGATTTCTTTGGAAGGAATGATGCTAAAGCTGAAACTCCAGTACTTTGGCCACCTCATGCGAAGAGTTGACTCATTGGAAAAGACTCTGATGCTGGGAGGGATTGGGGGCAGGAGGAGAAGGAGACAACAGAGGATGAGATGGCTGGATGGCATCACTGACTCAATGGATGTGAGTCTGAGTGAACTCCAGGAGTTGGTGATGGACAGGGAGGCCTGGTGTGCTGCGATTCATGGGGTCACAAAGAGTCGGACATGACTAAGTGTCTGATCTGATCTGATCCCTGCAAGGCAACCAATATTTCAACAATTTTGAGTATATTTTCATTGATTTAAATTTTTTTCTGCATTAATACTACATTGTCTCCTGGGAGAATTAAATTGCAACATCATTAATTTATTCCTTGGTGAGAATTGATCTAAGAAAATTTGTTCAAGTGATTGATGTTAGTTTCCCTAAGATCATGGGGGTTTTGATGCAATAGGGAAATGAAGTGGGCTAATGCTTTGGGAATCCAGAGAGATTGCTTCAATTCAGGTCATTGGTGTTGGGTATGAGGGAGAAAAAGGTGACTAGGAAAACAGAATAAGGGTGGTGACAAAAACCTATTTTGCATAGGTTACAGGGAACTCGGAACCACATTCCCTGGGCAATGTTCTTCAAACTGGGGGAGAAATTAGCACTTTTTCCCAGCACCATTTTGCTTGATCTTCAGAGACACATCTTTTTGTGTATGCACATCTAATGTGCTTATTCATTTAGTCATTTTGTGTTTTTCTTCCCCAATTGACTATGAAATCCTTGAGGGTTTCTGGAATTAGTCTTCCACATGCTTGAACTCCTGCCTATTAGTCCCGAGTTTGCCAAGTAGCAACTGCTCAATAAATGTCAATGAAATTAATTAGCAAGCAAATCTGCTAGGGCCTTTGCATATTGTGATTGTTCTCCTGAGCCCAGTGAAAGTAATGGTCAGCAGGTCTGTGTCTCGGCATGGAATTTCACAAACAAATGGGTTCCTATCAAGTGCTTGATGATCAGGTGAAAAGAGAGCTTGGAGGAAGACCAGATCTCTGATTCTTTGGTGCCCAGGCTCATGATTTAACATTATGCTTTGTAGACATTCGGCCAAATGAAACATATTCTGTGCTCTCTGTTTGATGAATAGCTCCAGTTTTCAACTGTGGAGGTTTGCTTTTGTAAAGATAAGAAATGAGGTGTTTGATTGGAGAATTTGTGGGAAGACTGCCAGTACCCACCATAGGATGGCTTGGCACTTCTTTGTCTATCTTATTTCACATTCAGGAACAAAAAGGACCCTTCCATATTTCTTTTCTCTAGATTTCTTTTCTCATATTTCTGATAGTTAAGGGTTGTCACACTAACTTTGTGTTTTGAGTATATATATATATATATATATATATATATATATATAAAACATTTCCCTAAGTATGTGAAATCAATCTAATTTAATAAATACATTTTCAAGGGTTTACATATTCTCATGTGAAAGAGTACAAATTAAAATCTTCACAGACTTTAAAAATAATGTAAATAAAACTACCCAAATGACAGCCTGAACTTGTTCAAAGGGAGAGAGTTATGTCATACTTGGTTATCTCAGCCTATTAAGATCTGGAAATAGGAATTTTCTTCTTTTTCTAGAAATAATTAGATGTAGACAGGCTTCCCTAGGCAGTTCAGTTTGCTGGTTAGTAATGACTTTCACAACCTGAAAGACACTCAAAGCAGCTCGATGTCTTAGGAAAACCTGTTTTCCCTTTTAGATATTTGGTTATGGTACTTGTTATGATGTCTACAGTTTACTCCCAAAGTACTTTAGTATAGCAATGTTGTTTGGGGTTTATGTTAGTTGAGGCTATGTTCTAGCAGTACGGGGTGAATTAGGATTTAGTCAGAATGGCCACTCTTCATAAATGGCTACTGCAAGTACAGCAACCTCTGGTTGACATTAGATATTTTGCTAATTAGCATTGCAAATGTTAGAAATCAGTGTTCATAGATGAAATCAGTATTTGATTGGCATAGTAGATTTAATAATTAATCTCTCATTAGTGAAATTAGTGGTATTTAAGATTATATGGACAAATTGATGCTTTTGAACTGTTGGAGAAGACTCTTGAGAGTCCCTTGGACTGCAAGGAGATCCAACCAGTCCATTCTGAAGGAGATCAGCCCTGGGATTTCTTTGGAAGGACTGATGCTGAAGCTGAAGCTCCAATACTTTGGCCACCTGATGCGAAGAGCTGACTCCTTTGAAAAGACCCTGATGCTGGGAAAAATTGAGGGCAGGAGGAGAAGGGGACGACAGAGGATGAGATGGTTGGATGGCATCACCGACTCAATGGACATGAGTTTGGGTGAACTGTGGGAGTTGGTGATGGATAGGGAAGCCTGGTGCTGTGGTTCACGGGGTCGCAAAGAGTCAGACACGACTGAGCGACTGAACTGAACTGAAGATTATATGTCTTGGCTAAAGAGAATCACCGTTATTGCATGAAGAAAGTATAAAAAAACTACCAAGCATTATAGCTTTGGGCATGGTAGCTGCTATCCATAGCAGTCTTGCCCTTATGGTTTTCAACTGATTGAATTGGGTCTACTTAGATTACCCAGGATATTACCTTTCACTTAAAATTGACTAATTATGAACTTTTTTTTCCCTTTTAAATATAAATCCTATTTTTTTTTTTTTTTTTTTACTTATTGGCCATTTTATTTTATTTTACTTTACAATATTGTATTGGTTTTCCCATACATCAACATGCATCCGCCACGGGTGTACATGTGTTCCCCATCCTGAACCTCCCTCCCACTTCCCTCCCCATTCCATCCCTCTGGGTCATCCAGTGCACCAGCCCCAAGCTTCCTGTATCCTACATCGAACCTGGACTGGCATTTCATTTCTTATATGATATTATACATGTTTTAATGCCATTCTCCCAAATCATCCCCCCATTCCCTCTCCCCTAGCAACACCTAGACTAGTGTTTGACTGAAAATCGAGGATTGTAGCCTAGCCAAGTTGACATATGAAAAAGATCATCGTGTCCCTTCTTGGTTTTATAAGTAGCCAAGGCAGGCTTGGTGCCAATCATTCCTGTCCAGGTCCCCTACATGGTCTAATTACAAAAGGTCACTCACTGTGCTCAGTCTCAAGGGTCCTTTTGGTCTTTCATTATTCTTTTGTTCATAATTATGAAAATAAAAAGTAATGTTTCTAAATAGGTTATGTTAAATAGCTTAGCTTAACTTCAGTGATTTTTCCTCCTTTAAAACATGTTTGGATTTTCAAAATGGGCTTCTTTAGCCCAATATTCTGATGGAAAGAAGATTTATCTCCAAAAATATTTTTCTAAGCAGATGATGTACTCTTCTGTATTCTATCCAGAGCAGTGGTGGCCTCCCAGAGTGAATAGCAGAGGGACAGACATGGGATTTAGAGTCTCATGACTTCCATGACGCCCAAACTCCAGTCTTTCATTAAATAAATGTTTATTTGGCTGTGCTGGATCTTAGTTGCACATGCAAGCTCTTCGTTGTGGCATATCAGATCTAGTTCCCTGACCAGGGATTAAACCTGGGTCCACGACATTGGGAGTGTAGAGTCAGCCACTGGACCACCAGGAAGTCCTTCTCCAAGTCCTTTCTAAATGAACTTTGGAACAGCATTCAAGTTACTTAATCTATTTGAATCCTTGATTCATCATCTATGACACAGAGACACTGACCATAATTTCTGTGAAGAATTGTAGTAAAGGTCAGAAATAGTATTGAGAAAGTGACTGGAACACGGTAGATTCTTTGTTGTTGCTTATCGCTCAGTTGTGTCCGGCTCTCTTGCAACCCAATAGACTGTGGCCCACTAGGCTCCTCTGTCCCTGAGATTTTTCAGACAAGAATACTGGAGTGAGGTGTTGTTTCCTTCTCAGGGGATTTTCTTGACCCAGGGATGGAATCTATGTCCCCTAGGTCTCCTGCATTGGCAGGCAGATCCTTTACCACTAGTGCCACCTGGGAAGCCCTTTAGATTGTTAATAGATGACTGATTATCACTTAACCAACAACTGTACCATCTGCTATACTAAATGCTCTAATCGATACCAGAACAACAATACAACAACAAACACACACCACCAGAGCACTAGGAGGAAGAAAGACCTGGTGCTAATTAGTACTTCCAATATAAATATCCACATGAAAGTGTCAGTTATAATACTGATAAATAACAAATGATATTTATTATCCAATCTGTAGTAATAAATTCATGACATTGAATTTCCTTTCCACCTTCTTTTGAATTGAGTAATGTGCATTTACGACATTTCCTAGGCTTTATTATTGGTTTCAAAAATGTCATTCTTGAACAATGTCTCAGAACCTGCATTTTTCCAGGGCAAGCTGCTTTTACCACACTGTTATAAGTTTGTTGTCTTTTACTTACTCAGTATAACCAGATTTCTGCTGTTATCCATGTTTTATTTTAATATTAAATATTACAGATGGGAGATAGTAAAATAAGCCAGGCCTTTAAAAATCGGCACAATGTAATTCATCTTTCTTTAGAACCAGAAGGTATAAGCACTTTTAATTTCTAATTTTCTTTACATCTATTTTGTGCTTTCAGTTCAGTTCAGTTCAGTTGCTCAGTTGTGTTCGACTCTTTGCGACCCCATGAATTGCAGCACACCAGTCCCAGAGTTCACTCAAACTCATGTCTATCGAGTCAATGATGCCATCCAGCCATCTCATCCTCTGTCGTCCCCTTCTCCTCCTGCCCCCAATCCCTCCCAGCATCAGAGTCTTTTCCAATGAGTCAACTCTTCACATGAGGTGGCCAAAGTACTGGAGTTTCAGCTTTAGCATCATTCCTTCCAAAGAAATCCCAGGTCTGATCTCCTTCAGAATGGACTGGTTGGATCTCCTTGCAGTCCAGGGGACTCTCAAGAGTCTTCTCCAACACCACAGTTCAAAAGCGTCAATTCTTCAACACTCAGCTTTCTTCACAGTCCAACTCTCACATCCATACATGACCACTGGAAAAACCATAGGCTTGACTAGATGGACCTTTGTTGGCAAAGTAACGTCTCTGCTTTTCAATATGCTATTTAGGTTGGTCAGAACTTTTCTTCCAAGGAGTAAGCGTCTTTTAATTTCATGGCTGCAATCACCGTCTGCAGTGATTTTGAATTTTGTGGTTTAGGTCCTAAGAATTATGTATTTGAATTATTTGATTAGTAGCAGTAAGAAAAACCAATTGACAAGACTAATCATACTCTTTGTAACACACATGAGCTTATATCTCAAAATATTTTGACTTGAAAGGACATACAAAACAAGAAATTTAATGATTTCAGAGGTATTGCCATAATCTTGGGTTTGGAGATAAATCTTTCAGATAGGGACAGCTTGAGATGAAGTTGTATATAAAATTTTGTCTTGCTACCCTTTGCCTTCCCTGATTTTCTGTCCTCCTGATCACTGTTACTATGTTTAGGGAGACATTGCATAGTCCTTTGCCGAGGTCCAGCCCCGGCTGATCCAGGGTATTCGAAGGAGAGACGGCCTAGGCGACTATTTATATGTTAATTAGAGATATAAGAGTAATAGAATGAGGATAGCTCAGTAGGAAAATTCAGTGGAGAAAAGAGGCTGAGTAGCTTGGTTTACACGGAAAATCAATATAACCCGTGACACCAGGTTAGCTCTGACCACGGAGGCCGCAGGCGCCCTCTCGAATAGCGGAAGGTGCCCCACCTTAGACACCTTCTCGAGTGGGTCTTAGAAGCCCAGGCAAATAAATGGTCGCAGAGGATATCCACGCTCCAGATGGAGACTTCAGCCAGAATGTGAAAAGAAAGAATGACATGGGGAGACCAAGCGTTGGTGAGCAAGGCCTGTAGCTTTATTTTCAACAGGGGTTTTTATACCCTAAGTTACACATAGAGGGTAATAGGGGATGCAACTTCAGCAGTTTTTGATCCTTATCAAAAACCAGGGTTTCTTTCCTGCAAATTTATCGTATACAAATGGTTTAGGTGATTTACGTCATCTTCTGGCCAGAAGGCCTATTAACATTTTATGACTCTTGACAAGGACTTAACAACAAAGACTTATTTTCTCTAAGAGTAATTATTTTAAGGTTTGGCACCATCTTCTGAAGATAAAATTGCATTCCTATAGGGCGGATGTGTAATGGGTTTACAACAAAGGAAAGAATTTATTACCTTAAGGGTCTAAAGTTACTAACACCAAGGCCACTACTTATTTTTTCTATATACCAACTATATTAATTAATACATATTCAAGGATACAATTCAGAGGATGTGAAAACTTGGCAACAAGCATTGGCTCATCGATGAAATCCTTTACTAGTTTATTCCGACAGTTTCTAACTCTCTGAGAGGCTCTAAACTATTTGAATATCTTAAACTTCCGTGCCTCTCAAGGCTGGGAGACTGTAAACAATCGTATGCATAGCTGTAGGAGTCTGGGTAAACTTGTCAGGTGAGTTAGAGAGCCATCTGAGGGGTCTGGATTTAAACACTCCTAATTGCCCAGGAACTTTATTAATTGGAGCTGTAAGTTAACTCTTTGACAGAGAGAGCGAGATGGTGGTGGGGGACAGCCCCCAGTAAAGTCAGAGGTGAGAGCACAAAGCAATAAAGTAGGCAGACTCTGGTTTTTTTGGGGGGTAGATGCTCGAGAATATCCGGGGGGACTCCTGAGGCTTGATCCCGCCTTTGCGTATGCCGAGCCTCCTTCCTCATGACCTTTGTCATGAGTGGAATGTCTCTCGCCAGCTCCCAGCAGTCCTTGAATTAATTATGTCAAGCATTGTTCCCAAGCTCACAACTTTCTTGCCCACCCCTGCCTCAAAGAGCAAAGTGGGATCACAACAAAGCTATTTCCATAGGTTCCTCTTATCAACCAAATTGAGTCATTCCTCCTTTCCTTCATTTTTTCTTATTTTAGATAAATATTGATTTCTTTAGGTTCATGGCACTAGTTCAGTTCAGTCGCTGAGTCGTGTCTGACTCTTTGCAACCCTATGGATGGCAGCACACCAGGCCTCCCTGTCCATCACCAACTCCTGGAGTTTACTCAAACTCATGTCCATTGAGTTGGTGGTATCATCCCACCATCTCATCCTCAGTCGTCCCCTTCTCCTCCTATCTTCAATCTTGCCCAGCATCAGGGTCTTTTCCAATGAGTCAGTTCTTCACATCAGGTGGCCAAAGTATTGGAGTTTCAGCTTCAGCATCAGTCCTTCCAAAGAATATTCAGGACTGATTTCCTTTAGGAGTAGCTGGTCGGATCTCCTTGCAGTCCAAGGGACTCTCAAGAGTCTTCTCCAACACCACAGTTCAAAAGCATCAATTATTTGGTGCTCGGCTTTCTTTATAGTCCAACTCTCACATCCATACATGACTGCTGGAAAAACCATAGCTTTGACAAGATGGACCTTTGCTATACTTAGTCCTAGGGTCATAGAGATGAAAAGGCATGATCCCTATCTTTAGCAAGCTCACAGAAAAGTGAAGAAGTAGACAATGAAAACACAATATAACATTTATATAGTGGACATCTGGGTAAGGTGCAGAAACACTGAATTTTCAGGAAATTGGTGAATCCCAAGGAAGTCTGCCTGCAATGCAGGAGACATAGGAGAAACAGGTTCAATCCTTAGGTTGGGAAGATCCCCTGGAGGAGAGCATGGCAACCCACTCCAGTATTCTTGTCTGGAAAATCCCATGGACAGAGGAGTCTTGTGGGCTACAGTCCATAGAGTTGCAAAGAGTTGGACACGACTGAAGCAAATGAGCATGCATGTATGCAAAGAGATGTTGCTTGAGCTAATTTTCAAAGAAGTATGTCTAAGTCAGTTTGGGCTGCTATAACGAAGTACCATAGAGTAGGTGGCTTATAAACAATAGATGTGTATTTCTCACAGTTCTGAAGTCTGGGATTTTGGGATCAGGGTGCCATCAGGGTTGGGTTCTGATAAGTAAACCTCATCTGGTTTGGAGACTGACAACTTCTTGATGGAGAGCAGAAAAGAAGCAAGGTCTCTTATGACTCTTACAAGGGCACTGATCCCATTCATGAGGGCTGCATGCTCATGACCTTATCTAATCCGAATTATCTCCCAAATACCCCATCTCCTAATACCATCACATTGGGGTGGGCTGGGGGAGAGTTTCAACATAAGAATTGGGGAGGGGGCTATGTGGTCAACTTATTGGGCTTCCCTGGTGGCTCAGATGGCAGATAATCTGCCTGTGATGCAGGAGACCCAGGTTTGATCTTTGGGTTGGGAAGATCCCCTGGAGAAGGGAATGGCAACCCACTCCAATACTTTTGCCTGGAGAATTCCATAAACTGAGGAGCCTGGCAGGTTATAGTCTATGGGGTCACAAAGAGTCAGACACAACTGAGCAACTAACGCACTACACAAATTTAATTCCTAAGATGGAGACAGAGGTTTTCCAGGCAAATAAGGTGAGGGAAGAGTGTATATGTGGTGATGGGGGGACTGGGATCTTCCTGGTGGAGGAAAATTTTATGCACAAAACTTCAAATCTTTGAAACAGAAGCTCAAAGGTCTTTATTAGGAAGGGGGTCAATAATACAAACTTCCATAATGATTGAGCAAAGGGGTGATGGTAGGTTTCATGCTATAGGACAGAGGGGAAAGATAAAATTCTTAGATAAGAAAAGAGAAACATACACTTTATCCTTTTGATGAGACTATTGAGAAATTTTAAAATAGTGTGAAATTAATCATGTTTTGCTGGGAATCTCAAAAGTTGGCTCAAGAAGAGAGGTGAAAAGACCATTTTAGAGGTTTTGCTCATATTCGGGTCAGGAGACAGGAGAGAGGTAGGTATTAAAAAATCCACTCATCCTTTGACAAATGCCTTTGAGTATTTACAATGTGCCAGGCATGAGGGCTGCAGAAGTGAATATGAATTATCTTTTCACTCACATTGCTTATGAGCCAGTGGGAAGTTAGATAAGCAAACAGACTCTTATCATATTGTATTTCAGATTTTTTCTTCTTTAGGGGTGCAAAAGTGAAAGTCACTCAGTAATGTCTGACTCTCTGTGGCCCCATGGACTATATAGTCCATGTAATTCTCCAGGCCAGAATACTGGAATGGGTAGCCTTTCCCTTCTCCAGGGGATCTTCCCAACCCAGGGATTGAACCCAGGTCTCCTGCATTGCAGGTGGATTCTTTACCAGCTGAGCCACCAGGGAAGCCCAAGAATACTGGAGTGGGTAGCCTATCCCTTCTCCAGCAGATCTTTCCAACCCAGGAATTGAACTAGGGTCTCCTGCACTGCAGGCAGATTCTTTACCACCTGAGCTATGAGGGAAGCCCCAGTGTGTTGTATATGAAAGAATCTTTAGATCAGACCATCCGGTATTCAAATTCTGCCTCTGTAGCTTTCTACTTAAGAAAACTTGGACAAGTTACTTGTCCTTATCAGTAATGTGGCTGGAATTTGTGAAGATGAGAAGAGAAAAATAAACAAAGAACTAAGAACATTGTTGGTACATCTCTCAGCTCCCAGTTTAAGGAAGAAAGAGAAGACAGAGCAGGAGCTTGACAGGTGATGGAATATAAAGGTTACAATGTAGTATATTTAGGACTTACAACTTGCTAGAAAGGCCAATGCAAAAACAGTTTCCTTAAGAAAGAAGCTGTCATTTCCTTCTTATTGCTTTCTAGTTCCTGAAATAGTAGCAGTCTGATAGGAAGAGGGAGGTTCATCCCACATAGAAATGGCTGTGATTTGTCTGCCATGTCATGGATTACCCCTTCTTGATTTTTCCGCTCCCAAAGTTGGTGACCTTGCACTTCAGCTGTTCTCCCTGATGCATACAGATCTGCTTGACACAGGAGCCAGTGGACCGTTTTTCAGTTCAGGTCAGAGGGTGAACTCTGGTCAGAGGTCTCTGTGAACTCACAGAGACAGGAGTCTAGTATTAAGAATATATGAATTAGAAAAAAGGAAGCAGAAAAGACCAATGGTCAGAGAAAAGGAAATGAAAAGAGAATAGTATCCACTTGAGAGAGGGTTTTGGGCTGGCCACTGTTGATTAGCATTTTACATAATAAAGGCTCAGAAACTGATAATTGTCAGAATTCATGATTCTGAGATAGTAGAATGGTCCCAGCATTAGCAAAAGGAGATGCAGCGGAGCATAAAATGGTCTGCTGGTGAACAGTGCCCATATGACAAACATCTTTGGGCTGGGGACAATTCGTAATTGTCTTCCATATAGGGTTTTCACATTAAAGAAAGAAATTCTATATGAAACAATATCAGTTCTCCCATCAGAGGATAGAAAAGATCTGAAAGATGGTGTTTTTTGGAGATTGCAGTCCAGGAAGTCAAGAATGTTTCTTCCAGAGTTGCCACGGCAACATCTCCCTCTTATGACACAAGGAAAGACAGAGGTCATGTTGGTGGGTGTTTAAATGTTGCTCTGATAATGTCTTTTATTTCCACAGGGAAGAAGAGAAAAAGGCAATAGGCAGGGAAAAACTAGAATGGAAAACAAAATAAAAGAGATAAAAGGATTCCTGTGAGTGATTTTCCAAATAGATTTTGTTATCGAAGGATTTGTATTAATTCAGTTGGATTTAAAGTCTAATTTGAGAATTCAAAATGAAATCTATGACACTTCAAGGTGTAAATGAGTGTTCAAGTATAAGATGATGTAATGGCCACTTTTGTGTTGTAGAGAGGTACTTTAAACTCGATTTCTGGGAAGAGAAGAGGCTACAAAAGCCATCAGTTAAGGTGTAGACCAAGTGGAAACACAGGTTTTCTTTAAATTAATACAGCTTCTTTTGGTGGTTTCTACTTTACTCAGTATTTAAACCCATACTTTAGAATTATACAAAACCTCTGTCAAATTTGTGAATGGGGTGATATCCAACCAGGGAAATAGTAACACACAGTACTTTAACAGAATTCAGTATAAAAAACTAGTTTTTGGATATGAAGGTATCAGAAAATCTAAAGACTAAGGCAGATATTATGCTATCTATATTTTACCCTTGTGCTCCCCATATAGAGTGGAGGGGACAGAAGGCCAAGCCAGAGATTAGTATCCTGGTTACCACACTTCTGGAGGGACAAAGGGAAAAGGTAGTGGGTACAGGATTCCAGGGTCAAAGAGCCTGGTGGGAGCAGTAACCATGGTAAGGCAGACTGGCAGGAGCTAGGGCCACAGAAGAGACAAACCACTGTTGGGAATATCATCCAAATCAGAGAGAGGGAGAAGGAAGGAGAGGAGGCTGGGGCAGAGAGAGAGAGAGAGAGTGATTCTGTTCTCTCCCCTCTTTCCCCCTTCAAGTTTTTGTTTTTCAATTCCTCACCAGTGCCTCCCATTGGCCAGACCTAACACAAAGTTGAAAAGAGAGCCCGGAAAGTACCATTGCATGGATCAGTGTCCAGTGATGCTGAGCAGAGGAAGGGTGCTGAATGGATCTTAGAGACAGGCAAATAAATCAGCAAAGGGAGCTTGGAAACATGAGAGAAGGCTAATATTATGTACTAGTGAAAAGTGTGAATTATAAAGTACTTGAAAATAAATGCTGTTTTACTTTTTAATTTATTTTTTAAACTTTTTATTTTGAATTGGGGTATAGCTGATTAACAATGTTGTGATAGTTTCAAGTGAACAGTGAAGGGACTCAGCCATGCATATACATGTATCCTTTCTCCTCCAAACTCCCCTCCCATCCAGGCTGCCATGTAACATTGAACAGAGTCCCATGTGCTATACAGTAGGTCCTTGTTGGTTATCCATTTCAAACATAGCAGTGTGTACATGTCCATCCTAAACTCCCTAACTATCCCTCCCCCAATCCCTCTCTCCAGCAGCTATAAGTCTGTTCTCTGAGTCTGAGTCTCCTTCTGTTTCATAAGCTCATTTGCATCATTTCTTTTTAGATTCCACATATAAGGGATGTCATACGATATTTCTCCTCTGACTTCACTCAGTTCAACAATGTCTAGGTCCATCCATGTTGCTGCAAATGACATTATTCCATTTTTTTAGTAGCTAATATTCCATTGTATATATGTACCACATCTTCTTTATGCATTCTTCTGTCTATGACCATTTAGGTTGCTTCCATGTTTTAGCTATTGTGAACAGTGCTGCAATGAACATTGGGGTACATGTATCCTTTTGGGTCATGTTTTTCTCCAGATATACACCCAGGAATAGGATTACAGGGTCATACAGTAGCTCTTAGGCTTCCACAGGTGGCACCAGTGGTAAAGAACATGTCTGCAAATGCAGGAGATGAAAGAGATACAGGCTTGATCCCTGGGTTGGGAAGAACCCCTAGAGAAGGGGATGGCAACCCACTCCAGTATTCTTGCCTCGAGAATCCAGAGGACAGAGGAGCCTGGTGGGCCCCAGTTGATAGGGCTGCAAAGAGTTGGACAGCACTGAAGTGACTTAGCATGCACACACTCATCAGTTCAGTTCACTTCAGTCGCTCAGTCGTGTCCAACTCTTTGCGACCCCATGAATCGCAGCACGCCAGGCCTCCCTGTCCATCACCAACTCCCGGAGTTCAATCAGACTCACGTCCATCGAGTCAGTGATGCCATCCAGCCATCTCATCCTGTCATCCCCTTCTTCTCCTGCCCCCAATCCCTCACAGCATCAGAGTCTTTTCCAATGAGTCAATTCTCATGAGGTGGCCAAAGTACTGGAGTTTCAGCCTTAGCATCAGTCCTTCCAAAGAAATCCCAGGAATCTCCTTCAGAATGGACTGGTTGGATCTCCTTGCAGTCCAAGGGACTCTCAAGAGTCTTCTCCAACACCACAGTTCAAAAGCATCAATTCTTCGGCACTCAGCCTTCTTCACAGTCCAATTCTTACATCCATACATGATCACTGGAAAAACCATAGCCTTGACTAAATGGACCTTAGTTGGCAAAGTAATGTCTCTGCTTTTGAATATGCTATCTAGGTTGGTCATAACTTTCCTTCCAAGGAGTAAGCATCTTTTAATTTCATGGCTGAAATCACCATCTGCAGTGATTTTGGAGCCCCCCCCAAATAAAGTCTGACACTGTTTCCACTGTTTTCCCATCTATTTCCCATGAAGTGATGGGACCAGATGCCATGATCTTCGTTTTCTGAATGTTGAGCTTTAAGCCAACTTTTTCACTCTCTACTTTCACTTTCATCAGGAGGCTTTTTAGTTCCTCTTCACTTTCTGCCATAAGGGTGGTGTCATCTGCATATCTGAGGTTATTGATATTTCTCCCAACAATCTTGATTCCAGCTTGTGCTTCTTCCAGCTCTATTTTTAGATTTTTTAAGGAACCTTCATTCTGTTCTCCATAGTGGCTGTTCCAATTTACATTCCCACCAACAGTGTAGGAGGACTCCCTTTTTTTATACACCGTCTCCATCTAGAAATATTAATTTATTATTTCAGAATGCATATTACATTAGACATTTTGTTTAGGGGTCTGAGATTGTATTAAAAAGGCCAAAACTTTGGATTTGAAGTCCAGAGATCCTGGCTGCTGCTTCCTGAAGTACAGAATCTGTAGTATCAAAGACAGTATCAGTTAAGTTAGAGCAACTCTTCTTTAATATCAGAATGAGATTCACCAGGACAATAACTTTGGAGAGTAGAATGAATTTCTTTCCTGAATAACTTCTAAATTATTGCAAGTAAATACACATAATCTCCAATTCAAAGAACTGATCAGAAAATTGACTGCAGTTGAGCTGCAACAAAAAATTGGTAGAATTTTTAGCTACTCTATGCTAGAATCCTAGAGTATCATGGCAGGGTCAGGAGATCATCTCTGAATCTAGAGCCATGTCTCTGGAAAACCTCTACGATTATTATTTTTTCATAGCCTCTTCTTGAACTATTCTAGAGGAAGATATCTTCTTGAGGCAACTCATGATATTTCCAGACTCTTCTGTGTCGAAGAAAAATCTTCTGTACAGAAATCAAACTGGTAAAGGCAAATTTTATTCAGGAACTGTTGTGATAGGGGAAGACAGACCTCAGTATAGATTTGTGCTCCATTCCAAATATAAGAAGGACAAGTGGGTGTTATACAGCCAAGGAGCAGAGTGAGGGTCAATGGGTAGAAGGTTACCAACAGGAAACATCAAGGATAAGGGGAATTCTGGCTAAATTTATTTGATAGGAGTCTTGCTGAAGGCAGGGCAGGGTGATAAGATATTAGATGCTGAGGGCAAAGAGGAACAGAATATGTCAGTCCAAAATATGCCATTTTTGGTGTATTGACCATTTTGAATTAAAGTTACTTGAGAAAGAGTGGGTGCAGAAAATACATGCTGACCATCCTTTGTCCTCCTGAAAGCAGGAAATAAATATCCCATGTGGAAAGTGCGTTTCCTGTACCAGGAGGGGAAAAGCATCCCTGTCACTAGAGATTAAAGAACCTGCCTGCAATGCAGGAGACCTGGGTTTGATCCCTGAGTCAGGAAGATTCCCTGGAGGAGGAAATGACAACCCACTCCAGTATTCTTGTTTGGAGAATCCCATGGACAGAGGAGGCTGGTGGGCTACAGTCCATAGGGTCACAAAAGAGTTGCAAAAAAACCCATGACTTAGTGACTAAAACAACAGCAAATCACCAGAGATGGGGAGTTAAGGGCTGAGAAGACTATAAAAGCAAATCTTGCTACTTCTTCACTGATTTACTACCCTAGCCCATACTTCTTTGCTTTTCAGTTCTTTAGAGATTTATTGTTTCTTTGTCTAAAAGGTATAAAAAGCTGTCTGTTTTGATCCTGTCTTTGAGTCTCAATTTTTTATGGGGCTCTTTTATGTACAAAATTAAATTTGTTTCTCTGCTAATCTGTTTTATGTCAATTTTATTATTAAGCCAGCCAACAAACTTAGAAGGGATGAAGGGAAAAGTTTTCCATCCCTATAGGGGTGATGGGTCAGGAATTTCATCAGCTATCAAGGGTGGGAAAATTTCACTAAACAGATCCAGCAGTAATTTTGCTAAAACTGGACTAAATGGGCCAAGGACAGAGCCCCCAACTTTGGATTTAGACAAAAAGAAAACTCAGAGCAGCCCAACCAAAGTTTGGTCAAGGGTAGCTAATTTGTCTTCCTGTCATCAGCTAGCAAAATTTTCATTTTGCTCCATGATGTTCCTTCATATGTTGAAAGATGGAAGCTGTATGCTTCTCGTCTTGGCTCTTCTTAGGCTAAAAATCTCCTGGTTCCTCACAAATTCCTTCTATTAGCATTTCATTGATCCCACCGGTTGTTTTTTTCCTGCCATCCTTATTTGTGTCTTTTGTTGTTGTTGTTGTATTGGTATTACACATTTTATTCTAAAATATATTATTTAAGCAGTCTTCTTTTGAAATTTGAATGCATTCTTTCTTTTTTGAAGTATAGCTGATTTACAATATTACTGATTCATAAGTTACAGGGGTACAATACAGTGAGTCACAATTTTTAAAATTTATACTACATCCCCTGGGAGCTCATCCATAAAGAATCTGCCTGCAGTGCAGGAGACGTGGATTCAATCCCTGGTCTGGAAGGTTCTCTGGAGAAGGAAATGGCAACCCATTCCAGTATCCTTGCCTCAGAAATCCCATGGACAGAGAAGCCTGGTGGGGTACAGTCCATGGGGTCTCAAAGGAGTTGGACACAACTTAGCAACCAAACAACGAACAACTCCATTTATAGTCATTATAATATACATTCCCCATGGTGTACATTATTAGTGTCTTACCTTGATACAAATCTTAGGCTCACTTATTCTGAGACTCATCACATTTCAATGATTTAGAGGCTCATTTTCTTATCTCTCAGGATAATATGTAACTCTGTTACTTCAGCCAAGTTGGTGGTAGATTTGCTAATCTCCTCTATTAGTTTTGGAGAAGGAAATGGCAACCCACCCCAGTATTCTTGCCTGGATAATCCCATGGACAGAGGAACCTTGCAGGCTACAGTCCATGGGGTCGCAAGAGTCGGACATAACTGAGTGACTTTCACTACTTCTATTGGATTATGTGTTTGTGAAAAGCAGGGATCGTGTCTTGATCATTTGTTTTATCTTACCTTCCACAATGCTTAGGTTAATGTGTGGATATCACACAGCAGTATGTAGATATAGAAGGAACGCAAAAAGTAACCTACTGAAAATCATGATCTTATGCTCTACCCACAACTCTTGGGCCCTTCAAAAGCTCTGTGTTTTTTCCCCTTGCACTCCCCCTTTGCCTTGAATGGTATTTTCCTTTTATCTTTATGGGGAACTCCTTCTCCAAGATTCAGCTTAAATATCACTTAGCCTTTCTAGTTATCTTTGTCTCTCCCTCTCCCAGAAGTCTGACCCTCTGAAAGCAGAATTCATTTCTCCCTCATTTGTGTTCCTATGATGTATAATTAACTCTCTGTCATATAGAAAGAGCCTTTGATGTGGGAGTTAGGGATATTTATGTTTGAAGCTCAATTATCAACGTGGTCTTACATACTTCATCTTTTATAGGACTCAGTGTTTTGCTTAAAATAAGAAATTTAGGATGGTAATTATTTATTTCACTGAGTTCTTGAAGGGTTAAAAAGACAGTAAATGTTGAGAAAATTGCCTAAATCTTGGCACATACTGAGTACTCAATTTTTATCTATGATTATGGCATTTACATCCTTGTACATTACTTTGGCAACAAAGGTCCGTCTAGTCAAGGCTATGGTTTTTCCTGTGGTCATGTATGGATGTGAGAGTTGGACTGTGAAGAAAGCTGAGCGCTGAAGAATTGATGCTTTTGAACTGTGGTGTTGGAGAAGACTCTTGAAGAGTCCCTTGGACTGCAAGGAGATCCAACCAGTCCATTCTGAAGGAGATCAGCCCTGGGTGTTCTTTGGAAGGAATGATGCTGAAGCTGAAACTCCAGTACTTTGGCCACCTCATGTGAAGAGTTGACTCATGGGAAAAAACTCTGATGCTGGGAGGGATTGGGGGCAGGAAGAGAAGGGGATGACAGAGGATGAGATGGCTGGATGGCATCACTGACTTGATGGACGTGCGTGTGCGTGAACTCCGGGAGTTGGTGATGGACAGGGAGGCCTAACGTGCTGTGATTCATGGGGTCGCAAAGAGTTGGACATGACTGAGCAACTGAATTGAACTGAACTGATTTTAGTTTTGTGGGCATCTATATACCTGCTATATTTTAATTGAATCTTACTTTTATGTCTGCAGAACAAAGGACTAAAAGGGTCTATTGAATTAAACTGTTTTCTTTTTATTACACAAGTACATCTATGATGCCAAATGCTTCGTATCTGCACTGTGCAATATGATAGCCACTACCCACATGTGGCTAGATTTAAATTAGTTATTTAAAATTAAATACAATTAAAATTCAGTTCCTTATTCAAACAATATCCACAGGTGGTTATTGTATTGGCCAGATGTATCTGCGTTTTCATCATTGCATAAATTTCTTTTGGACCATGCTATTCTAGAATGCTTCCAGCTCAACATAATACTTCCAGCTTGGTCAGCTATTTCCTCCATCATTCTGGATCCTATATTTGTAGCAATCGAACCATAGTTTAATGTCACTGTTGAGCAGCCAAATCATACAACTAATTTATATAGAATTTGCAATAAATTAAAATACCAAATGCCTTAATTTTTTTTCTTTAGGTGCTTTCATAATACTTTGAAAGTATTGATTATATCAAGGGTTGGCAACTTTCTCTGTAAAAGGCCAGATACTAATTATTTTAGGCTTTGGGGGCTGTATAGACTCTGTTGTAACTACTCAGTCCTGCTGTTGTAGCTTGAAAGCAGCCACAGACACTATGTATGGGTGTGGCTGTTTTGTTTATAAGCTATGTTGTAGGCTGTAGGTAGTTTCCAAGGCCTGGTCTATTTTCACAGACCTCACTGCTTCCTGTAGTGACATGGCTAGTCTTCTCTACCCCTATGCTTTTTTCCTTTTAGATCAAAACAATTCTACCTCTAAATACTTCCCCCCCGCCCCCTAGATTGGAGTGAATCCAATCTCAGTTGGTGCTAGAGGCTCATCTTCTCAAAGAGTTCATCAGAATTCATTAAGGTTTACACACACCCCAGAAAATGAAACAGTGAGGAACTAACACAGTATGCTGATTATATACCAAACATTGTTGAAACCTATCACACCAATTAGAGAGGCAAAGAAGGTAAAGAGAAGTTAAATAACTTGTCCAAGGTCACCCCACTTTTAAGTGGCAGCCCTGTGAACCCAGCACTGACAGCCTCACGTTATTAGTCTCTACGCAAGCTTGCTTCCAATCAGCACCTCTGTCCTTGCTCCCACCCTTTGACCTCCATACTTTAAAAAATCTGAATACTCTTCCTTCCTCTTGTTGCTCCCAGAGGCCCTCACTCATACATACTGCCCAAACTCAGGGGATTAGCACAAATTCTTCAAAGCTCTGTGCTGCTGCTGCTGCTAAGTCGCTTCAGTCGTGTCAGACTCTGTGCGACCCCATAGATGGCAGCCCACCAGGCTGCTCTGTCCCTGGATTTCTCCAGGCAAGAATCCTGAAGTGGGTTGCCATTTCCCTCGCCAATGCATGCATGCATGCTAAGTTGCTTCAGTCGTGTCCAACTCTGTGCGACCCCATGGACAGCAGCCCACCAGGCTCCCCTGTCCATGGGATTCTCCAGGCAAGAATACTGGAGTGGGTTGCCATTTCCCTCTCCTCAAAGCTCTATACAAATACACAAATTAAGCTAACAGTCCTGTCCAACTCTTTGTGACCCTTTGGATTGCAGCTTGCCAGGCTCCTCTGTCCATAATATTCTCCAGGTAAAAATATCAGAGTGGGTGGCCATTTCTTCCTCCAGGGGATCTTCTTGACCCTGGGATCGAACCCATGTCTCCTGTGTCTCCTGCATCATAGGCAGATTCCTTACCTACTGAGCCATCTGGAAAGCCTCTTCAAAGCTCTATAAAAGACAGGAATGCAATTGTCTTCTAGCAGATTCTTCTAAGGTACAAAAATCTATTCTGTTGGTGAACCCACTGGATGTAATTTCAGTTTTCTTGTTATTTCAGCAGCATTTGGTATGGTGGTCACTCCTTCCTTCTTGAAATCTTTTCTCCTGACTCCCGTGATGCCCACACCTGGCTTTCCTCACATCTCAAGGCTAG
Organism: Bos javanicus; assembly: GCF_032452875.1. Lineage (NCBI taxonomy): Eukaryota > Metazoa > Chordata > Mammalia > Artiodactyla > Bovidae > Bos > Bos javanicus. The sequence continues at coordinate 43,367,092 of NC_083869.1, read as the reverse complement.
TCATTCTTTTTATTTTTTTAATTTTATTTTATTTTAAAACTTTACAATATTGTATTGGTTCAGCCATATATTGAAATGAATCTGCCACAGGCATACATGTGTTCCCCATCCTGAACCCTCCTCCCTCCTCCCTCCCCATACCATCCCTCTGGGTCGTCCCAGTGCACCAGCCCCAAGCATCCAGTATCATACATCGAATCTGGAAGGCTAATCATTCTTTGAAACCTTTTTTAACCTTTAAAGACTGGTTTCCCATCTTACTTTCTTCCCTACTCTGCATGCTTTCTCTGTGTGATGTCACAAGCCCTAGCGCTTTAACTCTTATTTGTGTGAGGATGGTTCCCACATCTTTATCTTCAGAATTTCCTGAGCCCCAATCTTACTGACCAGATAAACAACTTGTTCATCTAGATGTCCCCTGAGCACCATAGCTCAGCATTTCTCAGACAGAAATAATTATTTTCCCTCTTAAAGCTGCTGTTTCTCTTATACTGCCTTCCTTTTTGAATAGATTTCTTAGCTAGAAACTGCTTGTCATCTGATTCCTCCTCTGACAGCTCTACCAATTACCAAGTCATGGAAATTTCACACTACTTTGGAAATCACTTTCAAATCCACCTACATCTTGCTCTTGTAACTGCCACTTGCCTGTGTTCCTGACCATCTCATAATTGGCCTTCCATCAGTCTAGCTCCTCTTCCAGACACTTGTTCTCATGATGCAGTCTGAGAGGTCATCCCAGTATGCAAATTGAACTTGTTATTTTCCTTGTTGAAATTTTCATTGGTTTCCTGCTGCTTTTAGAATTAAGCGTGAATGGCCAACAAGACCCTTCATGCTTCCATCCCCTGTTATCTCCCCAGCACATCACAGTGTGTTCTTTCACACCCTGTGCTCTTTTCACACTGACCTTGGAGTCCTTACCCAGGCCCTTTCCTCAGCTTGGAACACATGTCCTTTAATTTGTCCACCTGGCCAACCCATGCCCCTTCTGTGTTTCACAGCAATACAGACTTGTGCTTAGAAGTTGCTTGCTGTCCACACCTTCTGTGACTTCTGGGATGCCTTCTTTAGTCTCTCAAGCCAGTGTTAGGGACCTCCTGTTTACTCTCACTGCACTGTAACTAATCCTATTCAGTATCTATTCTTCTAGGTTGCAATTGTCACTGGTTGCTTGTCTTTCTCATAGACTAAGCTCTGTGAAGGCAGGAAGGTTGGTCTCTCCTGCTCTTATAGCCCTAGTACCTTGCATGTTGCCTAGTAGAAGCTTTATACATATTTAAAAACTGAAAAAAAAATGATCAGAAAGAGGAAGTTAGGAATATGGGCTCTGGAATAAGAAAACCTTGCGTTTAAATCCTACCTTTGCTACTACTAGTCATGTGACTGTTACTACTTACTAGCTATATGACCTGTGTTGATCTCCTGAAGCCTCAGTTTGGTCATATGTAACATGAGAATAATAATGAAGCAAAATTCACAGAGTTGTTTTCAGGCTTCTGTGAGCTAAAGCATGCAAAGCAATTAGCCCCGTTACTGGAACATGGTTAGTGCTCACTAAATACCACTATTAGTAGTAATGTCCTTGCAAGGCACACAGACTCTAGAACTAGACTGCCTGGGTTCAAATATTCCTTTTAAAAGCAGAAACATTAATAGACACAGAGAAAAAACTAGTGGTTTCCAGAGGGGAGAGGGATAGATGAGGTGGGTGAAATAGGTAAAAGGGATTAAGAGGTCAAATGACTAGTTATAGAATAAATAAGTTACAGGGATGTAATATACAGCACAGGAAATATAGAATATTGTAATAACTTTGTATGGTGCATGCATTTGTGCTCAGTTGCTTCGGTCCTGTCCAACTTTTTTGTGACCCCATGGATGGTAGCCTGCCAGGCTCCTCTGTCCATGCAATTATCCAGGCAAGAATACTGGGTTGCCATCCCCTCCTCCAGGGGATCTTCCTGACCCAGGGATTGAATCCACACCTCTTAGGTCTCGTGCATTGCAGGTGGGTTCTTTATCACTAGTGCCACTTAGCAATCCCTAATTTTATATGGTACATAATCTATAAAATAACTTTGTAATATTATACTATTATAATATCTGCATAATCTATAAAAATATTGAATCAATATGTTGTACACCTTATAATATTGTGGTTTGATTATATTTCAATTAAAAAAAATCCTGGCTTTACCTCCTACTAGTCATAGGAACGGAGAAGGCAATGGCACCCCACTCCAGTACTCTTGCCTGGAAAATCCCATGGACGGAGGAACCTGGTAGGTTGCAGTCCATGAGGTCTCGAAGAGTCAGACACGACTGAGCGACTTCACTTTCACTTTTCACTTTCATGCATTGGAGAAGGAAACGGCAACCCGCTCCAGTGTTCTTGCCTGGAGAATCCCAGGGATGGGGGAGCCTGGTGGGCTGCCATCTCTGGGGTCGCACAGAGTCGGACACGACTGAAAGCAACTTAGCAGCAGCAGCAGCTGCCATAGGAAATTGGGCAAGTTGCTAATCTCTCTGTGTCTCAGTGTCCACATCTTTAAAATGGGAAAATAACAGAATATGTCTTAAGGTATTATTGTGTGGCTTATATGAATGCCTGTGACAGATTCTCTCCTTGACCAAATGCTATAGTCAGGCTCTTCTGAATCCTCTGCTTGACTAAACTGTACCCTTGGGCTTCTGTCTCCATTCTTGTAGAGTACAGTTTTAGTAAGAATCCTGTCTAGTCAGTATAGCCAGGAACTCTGGCTAAACACAGGCATACTCTTGACATGTGACCAAATTCCTTATCACCCACCATCTCCCTGGTGATATCTGATCACCCTTACCTGCCTTCAGCAAGAACCCCATTAGGTTGGTGTAGCAAGAGTTATGCTACCCTCCAAGTTAATTTTCCATCCACTGACCTTTCTACTTTTCTCCTTGGCTATAAATTCCGCCCCCCCCCCTTTTTAAATTGTATTCAGAATTAAGCCCAGTTCTATACTGTGATTTTTTTTTCCTATTGAAATAGTCCTGAATAAAAATCTGTTTTTACTGCTTTGACTACTGTCAGGGTCTGGTTTTTCTCTGACACCTGGCATACTACATTGGTCTATGGGACAGTGACCATTATTATTGCTGTATAAAAAGGAAACTGTCCTTGCCTAAAGGAAAGAATAAAGTTTAATTTTTACTCTTAGCCTCTTTCTGGAAGGGTAAGAAAGATAACAGG